>NW_023416313.1:144708761-145021261 GCF_014108235.1 Myotis myotis | reverse complement strand
TATTACCTAGCAATTTTGGTGTTATTTAATACCTTATTTGTTCCACAACTAAATTTTCAGAAATGGAGATCAATAAAATAATTAGTAATATTTTACTTTTTCAACTAAACTGATACACAATATATAACCTTATAAAATAATAAGTATTTATAAGTAATTAAACATTTCAATCATTTTAAGTAGGTTAAGGCTATTTGAGACTGATATTACCTACATATTCGATCTGAATTTGTAAAAATGACTATTTTGATTAGCTAGATAATTCTTTTTTTGGAAGCCATAGCTACATTTTTAAAATAGGGTGTAATACCATATTACTCATGGATACTGAAGGATTACTCCAGTCATATGTATACTTATAATAATCCAATGTAACCGTATAAAGTATAATCATTTTAGCCAATTTGTATTGAAATATCCAGCCACAAAAAAATCAATATATTTTGATTTATTTAACCACAATAAAATATAAAGTATAGAATGAGTATGGCATCCTCCATAACCCCTGAAATTAATATATAGATATTTACATTTAAAGTTGTATTTTGGCAGCACAAAAATACATATGGCAGTGTTTTATGACTCATTGGGTAGATGAAAAACTGAGAGTGTTGTGTCACTGAGTAAGCACTGAAGGATTGCTTTCTTGTCGCAAACATTAACATGGGCAGGCTGAAATAATATGTTAAAACTTGAGAAAGAATTTAGTTTGGATATTTTAATCAGATATTTAATTAGCTCATTTTTAGCAAGTAATACCATGTTATTTTAAAACAAATTTGGGTGAGAATATTTTAAAGAAACAGAGCTACACATTTTTGGCATTTTGCTCTTGAAGATAGCAAATGGTGGAAGTATAAATTCAAATTCTAGACAGGGTCACCTCATAAATATACGTACATATATTATGCACATAAACACACACATACACACACTTTTCTTTCCACACATATAATTTATAATCACAGTAGAATTTTGTTTCATTCAGACTTGTTTATATAATCATTTCATTTAATTAAAGGAAATCTAAGTTTTCTAGAAACATTTCTTAGGAATGTCAAATACATCCCTCATATTCCATGTGTTTACATGCATTGAGTTTTAAGAAGTAGACTGAGAAATAGATTTTTAACATGTTAATTTTGTTCACAGACTTTTTTTTATAGGAAATTATTTATCTGAAATGCTGAATTAAAATATGTTAAAGTGTTATAATTAGAAAGTTAAGCCATGATTATATCTTAAAACAATTATAAATATGAATTAGAATCATACTTATATTTTCACACAAAATATTGAGAAAATTTACTTTTAAGGATTTAAATTCTGAATGCTAAATATTATTATTCTTTATAAATATTACTTTTTAAAATCAGAAAAATTGTGCAATAAAATATTGTTGTAAACATACTGCACACAAGTCTCATACTATATCTAATGCATCCACAGCTTTTTTACTTTCTAAACTCTCGTACTAATTCTACCCTTCCCGAAAGAACTTGCAAATGTGTGCCTAGTACTTACATAATTGCACGTTACCTTCCTTTCTTTTATTTATCTCTTTAATAATTTTTCTTTCCTTCCAATACTAAAAAATTCTGAAATAATGTATAGTTTAGAAGCAGTGGGTGGACTTTTCATGGAACTAAAAATCTGTATCTTTAGAAGTTAAAGAATTACACCATGTCATTTATCCTTATACTAAGGATGTCTTTATGTAATAAGTACTATTACCTGGAATTTAGTTTATAACTATTTGAAATAACTTATATAAAATATTGTCAGCTATAATTCAAATACTAAAGTGACACCCAAATTTTGTAGGTATAGCTGATATTTGTCCACATATAACTAAAGGTGTGTTATAATTTAAAAGAAGGCATTAATAATTGCATATTAATATTTATAATATGCAGCACTTGTTAACTTTAGATAGTAATAATTCTGCATAAGATTACTTATCTTAGAAATTAAATTTAGAAATTAAACTAGGAAATAAAAGTTATTAAATTCCACATTAAATATAAATATTTAATAGCCTAGCCAAGGAATATGTCACCAAACTTTTATTTTAGACACAAAGACATTAAAAGCCTCTTAGATTTACACTATCTTTTTTCTTAAATGATTAAAAATATATCTATATCTATTTGCACACTTCATATTAATCTAATATGGACATAGATAGAAAACAGACCATCTCATAAGAAGTTGAGACTAAAAATAGTAATTCAGTGGGAAACCAAGATGGCAGCATAGGTAAACACCGGAGTTAGCTGCCGCAAACAACCACTTCAAAAATACAACTAAAAGACGGAAGGGGCATCGCCCAGAACCACAGGAAGACTGGCTGAGGGGAAATTCTTCAACTAGAAGGAAAGAAAACAGCATACGAGACTCAGAGGAGGCGCAGTGCGGAAAAAAAAAAAGGTGCAGAGGTGCGCACGGAGCGGGCTGGTAGCTGAGGCCGCGGTTGTCCGTTTCAATCTGGAGGGAGTCTCAGATTCTGAGCTCCAGTTCTGGGCGAGTCTCTAGGGACCCAGACTCAAATGGGAGAAGCGGGACTGTCTTGCATCAGTCGGAACATGAGGGCAGCTTTCTCTCCGAGGTTTGCAGCGGTTGCTGGGACTCTGAGAGGCAAAGCCTCTGGGGACGGGACTGAGAGCAGCCATAACTGCTCCCTCCACCCGCTCTGTTGACCCCGTGCGCCCCGCCCCACCCAAGCCCTGCGCAGAGCCATTTGCCAGACAGCCTCAGGCAAAGGCTAGATTAGCACCTCCCTAGAGGACAGAAGTTTTCCCACTGCAGACACAGCTGATTCTCACAGCCAGTTGGCCTGGAGGTCAAATCCCCCTAGTATTAACTACAACAATCAAGGCTTAACTACAACAAGACTGCGCACAAAGACCACTAGGGGGTGCACCAAGAAAGCATAAAAAATGCGGAGACAAAAAACAGGACACAAATGACAGAAATGGAGGATATAGAGTTCAAAACCACACTTTTAAGGTCTCTCAAGAACTGTCTAGAAGCCGCCGATAAAGTTATTGAGATCTATAAGAAATCTAATGAGACCCTCGATGTTATGATAAAGAACCAACTAGAAATTAAGCATACATGGACTGAAATATCGAATATTATACAGACTCCCAACAGCAGACCAGAGGAGCACAAGAATCAAGGCAAAGATTTGAAATGCGAAGAAGCAAAAAACACCCAACCAGAAAAGCAAAATGAAAAAAGAATCCGAAAATACGAAGATAGTGTAAGGAGCCTCTGGGACAGCTTCAAGCGTACCAACATGAGAATTATAGGGGTGCCAGAAGATGAGAGAGAGCAAGATATTGAAAACCTATTTGAAGAAATAATGACAGAAAACTTCCCCTACCTAGTGAAAGAAATAGACTTACAAGTCCAGGAAGTGCAGAGAACCCCAAACAAAAGGAATCCAAAGAGGACCACACCAAGACACATCATAATTAAAATGCCAAGAGCAAAAGACAAAGACAGAATCTTAAAAGCAGCAAGAGAAAGAAACTCAGTTACCTACAAGGGAATACCCATACGACTATCAGCTGATTTTTCAACAGAAACTTTGCAGGCTAGAAGGGAGTGGCAAGAAATATTCAAAGTGATGAATGCCAAGAACCTACAACCAAGATTACTTTATCCAGCAAAGCTATCATTCAGAACTGAAGGTCAGATAAAGAGCTTCACAGATAAGGAAAAGCTAAAGGAGTTCATCACCACCAAACCAGGATTATATGAAATGCTGAAAGGTATCCTTTAAGAAGAGGAAGAAGAAGAAAAAGGTAAAGATACTAATTATGAACAACAAATATGCATCTATCAACAAGTGAATCTAAGAATCAAGTGAATAAATAATCTGATGAACAGAGTGAACTGGTGATTATAATAGAATCAGGGACATAGAAAGGGAATGGACTCACTATTCTTGAGGGGGAGAAAGGGGTGTGGGAGATGCGGGAAGAGACTGGACAAAAATCGTGCATCTATGGATGAGGACAGTGGGGGGGTAAGGACAGAGGGTGGGGTGGGAATTGGGTGGAGGGGAGCTATGGGGGGAAAAAAAGAGGAACAAATGTAATAATCTGAACAATAAAGATTTAATAAAAAAAATAAAAATAGTAATTCATTTGTATAATGTCTCAGAGACAGCAGTGCTCCATTTCCATTTTATGTGTTAAGTCAGAGCCAAGAAGAAGTGAAACACCAGAGTGGAAGCCTGCAGGTGGTGGGCAACTGAATACTGGTTGGGGTTGGGGTTGGGGTTGGGGTCGGAGGAGACAAAGGAGCATGAAGAGTAAGACAGCCTATTTGCTTACTTCTTAGATACAGGAATACAGCATTTACTAAAGGAAAAGTCTGTGCATAGACAGTGTTTGCATCCCCACTGAAATGCTAAATACCAGATTTTAATCGTATGCACAGCTTCATTTTCTGTGGTGAAGTTTGTTAACAAACTGACACAAATATATGTATTCTTATTTCTAAAGAACTGAGAGAAAGAACTGGATCTTAAATAGCATACAAATTATTTGATGTAATATGTACCGAGTAAATCAGGCAAGTTCTTGACAGTTACAGATCCGTTTCCCCTTCAGAACAAAGATCTATAATATTATCATCTATCCAGGCTTTTATGGAAAACTTACCAAGTGGGCCAGGCCCTGTGTTGGGAGCTAGAGATAACAGATATAAGAGACACTGTTCCTGTCTTTGAGGAACTTCTAGATTAGTTGTAGAGAACAGATGTGTAAATGTGTCAGTGCAGAAAAGTCTTAAAAGTACTGATACAAGAGACATAAACACCAATTTGCAGGAGAAGGGGTAAGAAATTCTTTGGGGGATGATTATATATATACTATAAATGTCTTTCATATTTTTGTACTGACAATCCCATTCTTTACTATCAGATATTCCCATAAAATTGCTCTGTTATCTCTGTGTTATAAAGTTCCTGTACAAACCTAAACCCATCTTAGTATTGATAACCTGCAACCACAAAATAGCCTCTATGGGAATCCTATGAAAAGTATTTAAAATAATAAATCGGTAGGTTTTAATATTGATGTTTCTGATTGAAAATGAACATTAAGACAAACAAATTTATTCCTCTGCCATATAAGAACTCCAACACGTTATGGTCTTAAAAAGGTCTGAGAGTGTCTGTAAGGCATCATGTCTTCTTCATCATGGCAGAAAAATTATTGAACAATTTTATTAAACCATACTTTAAAATAAATGCAAAACTCATTCCACTATAATTTAAAATATCCCAGTTATAATAGTATGGACTATATTTATTTAGGGTTGCTACTTATGTATTGCCTTATATTTATAAAGCAATTCAATAGTAGATACCTGTTATTTCATTCATTCATTCAGCTACTTACTGATTTGGGATTAAGCACATGACACATGATGGTCCAATAAGAATTAGCGTGAGAGTATGGTGAAACTGTTGGGATAGAGATACCTGTTTCTAATCTAGTAAAATGGAGCTTGACATTACTAGTGACTGTCTTCTCATCACATGGAGAGAGGAAGAGCCAGACTAAAAATAGTTAACCTATATAAAAGGAAACTCCACAAGTGGACAGAGAGAAATTTCTTACAGCATTTTGGCATCTGAATCTAATCTAAAGCCAGCACAGAATCAATAATTCCCTTTTGTTTAAGCCATTTTGAGTTGGATTTCTGTAATTTGCAACAAACCAAATAGTATATTTGAAAATATTATGTTCTTGTTATATCATGTATTATTTGCCTATTCAAAAGAAATATTGACATGTTATTGTGGTTCTTGATGCTCCAAAAGTCAAGATGTCATAGCTCTGGTAAAGAGATGGAAGTAAATTACTTAAATTACCTTTAATAAAGATATGCCCTAATGATCTAATAGGAGCGGACTCTTTCATTTCCATAGTGGTTTATACCTTAGGCTACTGAGACACTCTATGGTAGTGTCCAATGGAGATGCCTCTGTCATTTTGAGGTATGTATATTGAACTACAATAAATATAAAAATTTTATCTTTTCATTTAATATACATTTTTTAAAATATATTTTATTGATTTTTTACAGAGAGGAAGGGAGAGGGATAGAGAGTTAGAAACATCGATGAGAGAAACATCGATCAGCTGCCGCCTGCACACTCCCTACTGTGGATGTGCCCGCAACCGAGTTACATGCCCTTGATCAGAATCGAACCTGGGACCCTGAGTCCGCAGGACGACGCTCTACCCACTGAGCCAAACCGGCTAGGGCTAATATACATTTTATATACATAAAAAAGTGCATCCCTGAAAAGTACTGACTTAACAAAATACAGTGTGGAGGAAAAGCAGGTTTACAGTTGTGAGTATGTGAAACATTGAGTTTATTCTTGTATTATTATTAATTATTTCCATATGAACAACTATAAAGCTACTTTTGTCCCATCCTGTATGTACCACAGAGCTATGTGAATACAAGTATTCAGAAAGAATAAAAAATCAACTCCTCTAACTCTTTACTATTCTGTCTAATCTCCTCTTTTGACAAACAAATCAAAAGCAATAGTTTGCATAGCATTTCTAATACCTATTGTAAAATACCATGCTGTCTTTTCTCATATATCCTTATCCCTCACCAATTACCAATACCAGGTTTTAAATTGGGAGCTATCTGTACCTTCTCTTGCTCCCTGTTATGCAGTATTGGTCTTTCCCCTCCTTGAAATGTTTCTTGCCCAGTCCTATTGTTTTATCCTATCTAAAGTGTGATGTAATAAAAAGTGTCTGTATCTTCACCAATACAGCTCCTAGGGCAGTGATGGCGAACCTTTTGAGCTCGGCGTGTCAGCATTTTGAAAAACCCTAACTTAACTCTGGTGCTGTGTCACATATAGAAATTTTTTGATATTTACAACCATAGTAAAACAAAGACTTATATTTTTGATATTTATTTTATATATTTAAATGCCATTTAACAAACAAAAATCAACCAAAAAAAAAATGAGTTCACGTGTCACCTCTGACACGCGTGTCATAGGTTCGCCATCACTGTTAGGGCAATGGAAACTAAGGAGAAAATAAACAAATGGGACTACGTCAAAATAAAAAGCTTCTGCACAGCAAAAGAAACTACCAACAAAACAACAAGAAAGCCCACTGCATGGGAGAACATATTTGCCAATGTTATCACTGATAAGGGTTTAGTCTCCAACATTTACAGGGAACTCACACACTTAACAAAAGAAAGATAAACAACCCAATCAAAAAATGGGCAATGGACCTAAATAGATAACTTTTCAAAAGAGGACATAAGGAAGGCCAAGAGACATATGAAAACATGCTCAAAGTCACTAATCATCTGAGATATGCAAATCAAAATGACAATGCGGTACCACCTCACACCTATCAGAATGGCTATCATCAACAAATCAACAAATGACAAGTGCTGGAGAGGATGCAGAAGAAAAGGAACCCTCGTGCACTGCTGGTGGGAATGCAGACTGGTGCAGACACTGTGGAAAACAGTATGGAGTTTCCTCAAAAACTAAAAATGGAACTCTCATTTGACCCAGTGGTCCCACTTCTAGGAATATATCCCAAGAAACCAGAAACACCAATCAGAAAGGATATATGCACCCCTATGTTCATAGCGGTACAATTTACAATAGCTAAGATTTGGAAACAGCCTATGTGCCCATCAGCAGATGGGTGGATTAAAAACTGTGGTACATCTACACAATGGAATACTATGCTAAGGTAGAAAAGAAGGAATTCTTACCATTTGCAACAGCATGGATGGAACTGGAGAGCATTATGCTAAGCGAAATAAGCCAGTCAGAGAAAGGTAAATATCACATGATCTCACTCATTTTTGGAATATAATGAACAACATAAACTGATGAACAAAAACAGATCCAGAGACAGAGAAGCATATATCAGACTGTCAAACCTCAGAGGGAAGGTAGGGAGAGTGGGGGTAAGGGGGAGAGATCAACCAAAGGACTTGTATGCATATAAGCCTAACCAATGGATACAGACACCAGGGGGGTGAGGGCATGAATGGAGGAGGAGTGGGGGGGGGTATGGGGGGAGAAAAGGAAACATATGTAATACCTTAATCAATGAAGAAAAATAAAGTGTCTACAATTGGCATTTACGAGATATGGGCTTTCACCCTGGCTCTGCTGGCTGACCTTTGTCAAATCACTTCAGTTTCATCCTTTATAAAATCAGACAGCTTGGTAAGATTGTAGTTTAGTTGTTTTCATTTTAGCATTATGAAAAACTCTACTCAACCGCCTTCAGTGACAATCCCCTTCAACTACCCAATGCATTATCCAGACTCCCTTTGTAGACATTCCCAATTCTCCAGACGCTGTCACCAACCTGTCTTCCCAGCTTCATCTTTTACGACTCTTACCCTGTGCTGAATCCGAACTTTACCTGCTAGTTCCTGATACAGTCTACATTAAGTGATTTTCTATATCTTTGCCTCTGTTTATTCTTTTGTTCCAACTGATAAAATGTTGCCTATATTTCCACACTGTTCTTCCCCTTAAAAGTCATACATTATTGACTTCTGAAATCTTATGTGTCTTGCAAGAAGACTTAAAATGCAATGTACTTTGTAAACTCAGTCCTGGTTACCTAACACCAGAACTGTCAGAGTATTTTCTACATTTCTTATTATGTTGCTTATCCTATGCAGGCTTATATGAGAGACAGACATTTATCTCTTTTAAAATATTTATCTTCCTAAAGGCCAATATCTCTTTTGCATTTCCTATTTGCACCTGGCTGAAGTTACCAATTGAATAATGTTTTAAAAAATAAAATACAGATTTGTATAACTAAACAGCAAATGATTTGAAAGATTCCATCATGGCTGTGTGTGTACGTGTGTGTATGTGTGTAAAATACAACTTTGGGTTCTTAAAACAAAACTATCTTTATTTTATCATACTTAACATAAAAAATTCAATAAGTTTACTGCATTTGCAGTGACATATACAAAAAGATAAACATACAGATGCTTTAATCTTAAAAAATTACTGAAACTAGTAACACAGATTTAGAATCCTTTAAAAATCTGATAACAGCCCTGGCTGGTGTTCTCAGTGGTTAGAGCGTGGCCTGCACACTTGAGTATCACAGATTTGATTCCCATTCAAGGGCGTATAGCTGGGTAGCAGGTTCTACCCCAGAGGCAACCATTTAATGTATCTCTCTCACGTCTATATTTCTTTCTCTCACGCCCCCTTTCCTCCATTCCACTCTCTCTAAAAATCAATCATTCTTATATACACTTAAATATTAGTAGTCTTAATACTACTAATTATACGTTTCATGAGAGCGAGATCTTAATTCCTATTCTATTTGCAAAATATCCTCAACATCTAGAACAGTACCTTGGTTACAGTAGACACTCAATAATAATTGTGCAATGAATACCAGAGATGTACTAAATTTATTTTAAATGAATTGTTTATTCTGATTTTTCAGGATTTATTTATTCAGTAGCCTAAATTTGGGGATATTTTTTCTCTTTCCTTTTGTTACACTGCTTTTAACAAATTAAGATAATATAGTTTACATGATAAGAAAAAACTCTTATCTGAAATTCAATCTCTGATCTTCCCTTTATTTTAGTTTAACCTAAATATAATTTTACACTGTTTAATCCAAACTCTACATATATATTTAACTTTTATATTATTTTTCACATTTCTTAAAATTTATACATATATATATTAATTTAAGTTCTTTATTTTTTAATGTATTACATAAATCTCCTTTTTCCCCCATTGACCTCTCCCAGCTGCCCCCAACCCCCAGCACATGCCCTCACTCCCCCACCTCCATCCCCACCCTCACTCCCCGTCTTTGTCCATTGGTTATGCTCATATGCATGCATACAAGTCCTTTGATTGATCTCTTTATTTTAAATATTATAGTTTAATAATTGTTTCATAAATTTTTTCTTTATACATTTTTACCACTAAAATAAAATATTATCATTAATTAATTGAAAAGACTATGTTCTATATTTTTGACAGGATTTATAATATTATTAAAATCAAATTTTAGATGCTTGTAGGTGTTTTATATTTACTAATCATCTAACAACATTTCCTTTTTAATAAATATATTTTTATTGATTTCAGAGAGGAAGGGCAAGGGAGAGAGAAATAGAAACATCAATGATGAGAGTATCATTGATGGGCTGCCTCCTGCATGCCCCACACGGGAGATCCAGCCCGCAACCTGGGCATGTGGCCTGACAAGGAATCAAACTATGACCTCTCCTGGTTCATAGGTTGACGCTCAACCACTGAGCCACACCAGAGGGGCTAACTCAACATTTCTTGTATCTTAATTTCACCAACAGTTTTCCTAATGGCAATACTTTAAAAAAAAAAATAGACGGTGCATTTCAGTGTCTTACTAGTAAAGAGAGGTTGATAATTATTGCCTTAAGTGACTGTCATTAAGAAATTAAAATGTCATGAATTATTCTTATTTTATTAATACTTTGGATAAGCAAACAGATATTAACTAATATATAAAAAGTTACAGAAGGATGTCTGCAATTTAACAAAAGGTGTTATTAGTCCCAAAACTAAGTTCTCTTCCTATAATAGATTAAAGTAGTTCACTTCTATTATTTAATTAATCACAAATAAAAAAACATTAATTTTATAATTTCTATTATTTGGCTAATAGCAATTTGAAATTAGTTAATGAAATAGAATAACTCCTTTTTCAAAAAACATTTTTAAAGAGTAACAGACAGACTATATGATCCAATTGATGAAAAAAAGCAATAGCTAAACCAAACACCAATAGAATGAATTATAAGGTGTTAGGTTCAGAAGAAAAAATGAAAATGATCAATTTATTACCTCCTAAAATATTTTTAAATAAAAAATAAAAAATTATGAAAATGAATAACGAGGACCAATTGTTTATTCCATGATGACAGGAATCAAACTCTCTAATCTGAGGAAACTACTGTAAGCTGAGTGAATATGCAAAGACATTCCTATTTCTAAGCATTCTTAAAAAAAAGGAAAAATCTTGAAAATAAACTTGATAACTATCCAGTTTTCCTGTTTTAGGAATTTTCCATTTTATATGGCTTTATTTGAAAGGTAAAACAAATTCAAATGAACTATACACACACACACACACACACACACACACACACACACACACACAGCTAGAAGACTAGTGCACGTTCTGAAATAGAGGCTTTAAGTGCTTTGGTTATATAAAAGCATGCATAATGTTTGTCTTGAGAATATGCTCTGTGTAAGAATTACCTTAGCTATGACTGCAGGAAGAATGTTGATGAAACAAACAAACCACCTTTCCCTACTAGGTAGACCAAAAAGAAAGAGTATTGCACATCTACCTACCTCACAGCCAATACTAGATAAAGCAATCCATGCATTTTTAGCAATGTCCGAGCCATATTTGGGATATAAAATAAGAACCATTTCAGAGTTACTATTTCATTACCTCTTTGCCCCTGAAGTGTACCACTTTCTTCAATTTGAAAATGTGAAAAGCCTTAGGCTTTTCATAAATATATCTTCATACAAAATCGTACCTTAAAAGGACTTCTGAAGGTCACATAACATGGTATTTACTAAATGGTGTGTTATAATTTTAACCTGAACATATTACAGGTATGCTGCTTTCAGCAGTAATTCTTAACTTGCCCCCAGGGAAATCCTCAGATTCCCATCACTGAGTGTGAAAGTTATACATATCATATACACAGCATAGCATACTAACAAAATTATAAGTTTGCAATGGAATGAATATGGTTAGAAAGCACTCATTTAACCACTTTCCATAATTTTTTTGCAAGGTTATTGCTCAACAATTCTTAAAAATACTAACGAAATCGGTACATAAAGACCTCCAAGGTAAGGGAAACTTTAACTGTATTTGGCAATAGTCAAATGACTAATGATGCTCTGAAAAGATAATCATCCATTGTATGATATCTCTTCATAGATTTAAATAGTATTAATTAGCAAACCTTTACTATTCTCAATGATAAAACTACCACCTACCCTTCAATTTTGTACAAATCAGATATTTTTGTTTAATTTCATGTTTCAAATAACATTCAAAGGATGTTATTTCATGAAAAAAGCCTTGAATTAAAGTTTGAGAAAAGAGTCAGTGTTACATAGCATACAATTGTCATCATTTTAAATAAATGAATGTGCACATTTCATACAGTAACAGTATTTCCCAAATATCTCAAGAGGCTTCAGGAAACATTTCTCTACTTCTTCAAATACAGATACCTAATTTCATCCTAGACCTATTAAATAAGAATCTCCATAGGTAACTCTGATGTGAAGCTAGGACTGAGAACCTTTGACATATTAAGAAAAATATGATAAATATTACGCAACCATTTGATTTTAAAATGTGAAACAGCTGCCATTTTCTTTGCCAGTTACTAAGGGCCTCCTTGAGGCCTGAAGCTTCTTTTTTGACCCTTTTTGAGTCTCCTTTATAAAGCATCCCAAACTAGAAAACGAAGGAGTCAAGCAACTCAAACAGGTATATGTCAAAGACAACTCAACCTTTCCCAATCTTTTGGAAAAGTCCCACTTTATGTTCCTTAAAACACTGCATTTACCACAACTGAAGTCGTTACCCTTTCTATCCTGTTTTAATTTCTTAGACAACATCTTTAAAAAAGTAGATATTGAGCCCTGGCTAGTGTGGTCCAGTTGGTTGGAGCATCATCCCTATACAACGAAAGGCTGTGAGAGTTCAACTCCCTGTCAGGGCATTTGCCTAGGTTGCGGGTTCAATCCCTGTTCAGGTTGTATATGGGAAACAATCAGTCAATGTTGCATTCTCTCTCTCTCTCTCTCTCTCTCTCTCTCTCTCTCTCTCTCTCTCTCTCTTCATTTTCCTTAGCTCTAAAAATCAATGACCACGTCCTTGGGTGAGAATAAAAATAAAGGCAGGAAAATAAAATGTGGATACTACATTTAAACTCTAATTGAAAAATAAAGTTTAAAAGTAGAGATATAAAAAAGTTAATATTCATATTCTTTGTCAACACTCTGATGATAAATGAACATAAGATGTTTTTTGACTATACAATGGAATACTACTTAGCTGTAAGGATGAAATACTGCCATTTGCAACATGAATGGAGCTTGAGAATATTGTGCTAAGTGAAAGAAGTCAGAAAAAGCTACGAACCATATGATTTCACTCATATGTGGGATATAAAAGTGAAACTCAAGAGACACAGACAACAGTATGGTGGTTACCAAAAGGAAAGGGGTGTAGGGGAGGTAGAGGTTAGAGGGGCCAAAAACTAGGTGACAGAAGATGATTTGACTATGGGTGGTGGGTACACAAAGCAATATACAGATAATGTATCAGGAATGTACACTTGAAACCTGTATGAAACTATTAACCAATGTCACCCCAATAAATTTAATAATAAAAAAGACACTGAAAAAGTAGGGCTATATGCCAACAACTTAATTTTCTGTAGTTAATATATTATGAACACTATTCTAGGCTAATTTATGTGGCTCCAACTCATTATTTTTAATAGCTCCACCACAGAATATTCTGAGGACCACAATTTATTCAGCTATGCTCCTGTTAAGAGGTCAGGTTGTTTTCCAACTTTTGCCCCTCTAAATAACACTGCAATATATAATACTTGTCTCTATACTTTTATGTATTGGTGCATTGTTTTACTGAATAAATTCTCAAAAGCTGCAATGTTATAGCATTTCTTAACATCGACATTGGATTTATTTCCTATATCTTTGCCAGCAGTTTTAATTTATAAACACACAGATTAATTTTTGCATTCATGATATATGTGTATTATATACATGCATAAGATTTTGTCTATCTGGTAGAAAAAAGTACAATCTCATGATGATGATTTATACAATCTTTACCCATTTTCTCTGTTGTTTTTTTCATACCAATCTAGAAGTTCTCTGTATAATCTGAGTTACCAATTTATTGCCATATCTGTTGAACATATTTTTTCCAAGATTATCATGTTCTGCTTATTAATGATGTATTCTGATACACCAAAATATATAAAATATTTACGTATTCAAATATTTTAACAATTTTTTCATGTTTTGGATTTCTTTCTTCCTAAGAAAGACTCCTCAAGATGATTTCACACACTATAATTTCATCAAATAGTCTCACAATTTCAATCTTGAATACATTGAAATTTATTTTTAGATATCATATAGTATACATTTATTTTCTTTCAGGTGGATAGTCAAGTATACCAGCACCATATTTTAAGTAAAACATCCTTTTCTAAAATGAATTAAAATCACACTTAAATGTTTCTCTGTATCAGGCAGTGTTCTGCTTCTTCTCATGTATTGCTCATGTACAAGAACCATGATGACCCTATGAAGTTGGCACTGTTATTATTCACATTTTACAATGAGAAAACACACATGGCAAAGTTAAGGATGTTTCTTCAAATCAGAAAATCAGAAGTGGCGAAGATTTGACTGAAAGCCAGGAATTATGGCTTGGGGCACAGTTATCTTAATCCCTGACTTAATACTTCTTTTCTTAATGCATGACAAGATACAATTAAGTTCCCATATATATTTGGATCTATTTCTGAAATCTTTATTATGTACCACTGACAATTACATCTGTTTGTGTTACTATCACATGCTTTTATTATAACAGTCTTAGAGCAAATTTTAATATTAGGTGAAGTACATCCTACACAAATAGTTCCTTGATAATTATTTTATGGATCATATCATGGCAATTCTCAGGCACTTATTTTTTGTTTAATATTAAAATCATTTTTGTCTTGTTTCTCCCAGAAAACCAGATAAAATTGGTAAGAAAAATGAAAGTGCAAGAAATTATATTTTAATTGAAAGGGATTGATATTTCTAAGACATTAAAGCTTCCCTTCCAAAGTCATTGTAAGTCTATTTATTAAAGGAATGTTTTATGTCTTTACAAGAAAATTGTACCTTCTCTTAATATGGATTCTGTGTTTTTTGGTTCATTTTATTCTTGGGAATTTGGGGAAATTTTGATATGCACATAATATACACTTAAATTGATCCATAAGAAATTGCACTGAAATATCAGCAATTTTATAGGGTTCATCCTAACCGTAAGCAAAGTACATAAAATTTAATGTATATGAAAGTTAATAAGTTCATTTTAAAAGAGCATTTAGATTTCACTATTTTTCTAGGATTTTCTTAAACAGACTTTTAAAGAACACTAACCTGACATCACACTCACACAAACATACATAGATCACATACATACACTGAAGAAAAAAAATAATTTTAATATTATATTGGATAATTACAATATAAGACCAGAGTCTGACTGGTTTCCAAATTGTGCTCTGAGTACTACAAGGAGTAAAATAGAAATCTAACCAAAAAAGGCTATGTCCTATTAACTTAACCTATTTATGACATCAAAAGTAATTTTTCCAGTTGGTTTATATTTTTAGAGAACTTCTGTGCAAAATTTCATCTGTAGAAGGGATTCTCAAAAATATAAAATAAGCTTTAAAGCATATAGACTATAAACCTATTCTTCCAACGAATACTAGTAATTTCAGAAAGGTTTATTGAGAATCTACTCTTGCCTTAACCGGTTTGGCTCAGTGGATAGAGCATCAGCTTGTGAACTGAAGGTTCCCAAGTTCGATTCTGATCAAGGGCATGTACCTTGGTTGCGGGCACATCCCCAGAAGGGGGTGTGCAGGAGGTATCTGGTCGATGTTTTTCTCTCATCAATGTTTCTAACTCTCTATCCCTCTCCCTTTCTCTTTGTAAAAAAATCAATAAAACATATTAAAAAAAGAGAGAGAATCTACTTTTTTCCAGGTTATTGCTTTGATACATCAGATAATGAAACAAAGATCCCTGTCCTCATGCACCTTCTTTTCTAGGAAAGCAAGACAGAATACATAATAAATATGATAACAGGCAAAGTATAGAGTATTCTATGAATCAATGGAAAAATATAGCAAGATAAAATGAATCAGGAGTATTGAGGTAAGGTGAGGCCAGGTTGCAATGCTTAATAGATAACAGATGGTGAGGTAAAACTTATTGAGAAGGTGAATTTTGAACAAAGACTTGAAGGCTATAAAGATATTAGCCAAGTAGACCTCTGAAATAAGATAATTTCATGAAGAGAAAACGCAAGAGGAAAATACCGAGGCGAGAACATATATAATGTTGTCTGCAAGGAAAAGCAAGCAGGTCAATTTGGCTGGGGCAGAGTGAGTGAGGCTTAAGTGCTAGGAAATGAAGTGGAAGAGGTAATGTGGCAAGGGCCAGATCTTGTAAATTAATGGATGTCATTTTGTGGATACGAGTTTTATTGAGAAAAATGAAAAACTACTGCAAGTACAGGGAAATAAATTTTTAAATGACACATTTAAAAAGGAATACTCAGTCTACTCAGTGGAGAAGACACTTTGAAAAAAAGGGTAGAAAGGCTGGGAAATCTATATGAAGGTACTGCAATGATTCAGGCTTGGAGGAGGGAACGCAGTGGATGTTATAAGACATGTTTAATATATTTACATACTAGGTTTGAGGTGCTAAAGAAAAGATGATATGGATTTGGAATTTTTGATCTGAACAAGTAGATGTATGGAGTCGCCTTTAACAGGGGTGACAAATGGCTACACGTGGAGCAGATTTGGAGTAGTTTTTTGACTTGTTGAATTTAGGATGTCCCTTTAGATATGCAAATGGAAAGGTTCAGGGGCAATTTGGATATAGTCTGTAGTTTTATTGTGAGATCTGGATTAGAGATAAATATGAACCCAAGTTATGAAGGGGACCTGAATATTATACAATTTTAAGGGACATCTTTGGAAAATACATTCAAAATTATGAACGTAAAATTAGGTGCAGGGACTTATAATATGCCAGTGCAGGTGAGGAATCCTAAGGATTAAGCTCTATTAGTTCATAGTAAAGCTGCCTCTCACTGAAGACATACATTTTGCAGATATCAGCACATAAAAGCTAAGGTATTAGATGAAAAGTATAAATGCAGAAGAAGTCTCAAGTATTAAAGCCTGGAGCACTTCAACACTGAGTGAAATGAGGGAAGGAACTAGCAAGGATTCTGAGACAAAGCATATGGCATGCCCCAGAAGGAAAACCAAGTATGTAGTATCCCAGAAGTCAAGTAAAGAAAGCATACCCACAAAGTATAAGTGATACATTATGACAAATATTATTTATAGATCAATTAACATGTGGATCGAGAATAAACTGAAATTAGCAATGTGGTCATCACTGATGTTCTTGGAAAAACAGTTTTGGAGGAATGGCATAGGCAAGAACCTAAATGAAGGGGATTTAAAAAAGAATTGGAAAACAGAAATTGAAAAACAGAGAGTAAATACTTGTGTGAGTTTTGCTACAAAGGAGTACAAGAATTAGGGTGTTATATGGTGGGGGAAATGGGATTAAAAGGGTTGTTGTGGGTTTTTTTTGTCTTTTAAAATAGGAGAGAAAAACAGATATATGTATGCCAATGAAAATGATCCCACTGAGATAAAAAAAAAAAACTTGACAGATAAAAGATAGAGAAGGTAGAATTGCAGAAGGCTGTCCTTGAGTAAAAGAAAAAGGGCAAGGATTAATGTACAAAAAAAATTACTAGTTTTAGGAGCAGGAAAAGTTTATCAACCATAACAAATGAGAAGGTAGAATATGTGGGTTTACATGCCAGCTGATTAAATATATATATATATACACATATATGAGTTTGTGAAAGTTTTTATTTTTTTGATTGCTTCGTGTTTTCTCAGTGAAGTAAGAATAATCAAGGCCATCAGCTAGGAGTGAGGAAGAAGCAAGAAATAATGGGGAGTTGTGGTAGGGACAATTCCAGATGGCCCCTTGGTGTTACACCTTGTGTGATCGGCTCCATTTGAGTATAGGTCTAAATTGACTTGATTCTAATCAACAGAATATGGCAATGGAATGGAATGTCACTTTCTGCTTATGCTGTATGGTAAAGCCGATGAGAAGTCCCTCCTGTGATTAGGTTCAATAAGTAAGACTCCATCTTGCTAGCACACACTGAAAATAGTCTCCTGCCAACTTTGCAAGAAGGAAACAGCCGAGCTGTGAGGTGCCTGTACAGAGGGTCCCGGGGAAGGAACTTGGCAGTCTCTAGAATCTGAGGGCTGCTCCTGACAAATGCCAAGAAGTTGGCCCTCAGTCATACAGCTGCAAGGAACTGAATGCTGCCATCAACCTGGATTTAAAAGAGGACTGTCTGTAGTTAAGCTTCTAGAGGAGAATGCACCCCAGGCAATACTCTGATTATAGTCTTGTGAGAACAGGAGCAGTGGACCCAGCTAAGCGGTGTCCAGACTCTTGACCCATGGAAACTATGAGACAATAAACGTGTGCTAT
The DNA here is from genome assembly GCF_014108235.1 of Myotis myotis. Taxonomy (NCBI): domain Eukaryota; kingdom Metazoa; phylum Chordata; class Mammalia; order Chiroptera; family Vespertilionidae; genus Myotis; species Myotis myotis. The sequence goes on along the minus strand of NW_023416313.1, from coordinate 145,002,762 downwards.
TTAAGACACTACATTTGCGGTAATTTGTTACACAGCAACAGAAAACAAATAGGAAGACTGAAAGGAGAAGAGAATCTATGAAAGAGTTATCCAGAGAGTATAAAGGTGAATGGGCTTGTGACTGATTATCTGACAGCATTCAGAGCCCATGTGAGACCTGTGGACATGAATTTAAAGTGAGACCAGACATTTTATTTGTTTTTCTGTTACCAGAGCAGGGGTATTATATATGAATTACCTATCCTACATTTGTTTTTATATATTTAGATATAATAATTTCAAATTTATCAGTACACAAAAAAATAAATGTCCATAAAGCACATATCTCTAAAATCACTCTTTTTCATATTTTCCTAAAATTTGATAAGAATCCCAGGAAAGCTAACGAGCAGGAACTAAAAATTAAGGAGGAAATTTAGTTTTTAGCACCACTGATTAACAAAAACATTTTGTTGAATCTTAAAGTGACTAAAAAGTTAGTATCAACTAAGAACGGATTAAACCAACTGACTTTTTAAATTAAGTTTAAACACATTGCTCAAATAATGTAATTCTACTTATTATTTCTCTACATTTGTCTCATACTAAAAAATCCATCTGTAAAAAATGTCAAACTTGCATCTTGCTAATTTTTCTTTTTCAAAGGGATATAAAAACATTTGCATTATTAACTGGACAAAAACTAACTACTCTCAATAGAGAAGAAAATAACTGTAGTTTAAGCTATCTTAAAAAGCATAGAGACTTTGATCACAGAAATATTTTAGGGTTGAAAAAGCAGCAATACTATCTTAGAAGTTTTCTTTAAAGATAAATAAAAATATCAGTTTTAACATGCTATGTGCCACATCACTTAGCATCTTAAAGGATAATTTTTCTTTTTCATGATTACTTGAAAGATAATTCAAAAAAATAAAATAAATATAACCTAACCTAATGTGATATTACGTTCTAGAAACTGTGCTGTTCTAAGAATAGTTAATGAATTTATTTTGTATATCTATTCTTTGAGGTACTATTATAATTTGAATTTCAAAAAGGGAAACAGAACACAATTTACTCAGCAAGTAAGTGACAGAACAAGGCTATGATCATAGGCAATTTGGCTAGTCTTGACTTTTAGCCTCCATTCTATATGGCTTCTGATATGATAGTTCTTCAATTTGCAGAGTCAAATTATTATAGAGCCACAACATTATAGCTACAGTCTGTTAGTCTGAGATACGTAAACTTGAGAATGGAAAATTCACTATGTATTGAAACTTAGTTATTTTTAAAAGAATAGAAAATATTTTTAAATATTGAAACTGCAGATAAAACTAACTCTTCAATAGTATTTTTTGTGCTTTTTATTTTGGGGTTTTAAAAAGATTAATACTCTCAAATTTCTTTTTTATATTTACTTTTTAAATTTTTATTTATTCAATTGATTGAGGTGACATTGGTCAACATGGACATATAGGTTTCAGGTGTGGGTTTCCCTAATTTCTTGTAATAGACAAACTATTCTGGAAATAGAACTCAATCATAACTCATTTAGTTATTAAAATAATTAACAAAAATGAAAATCACCCTAACATTGTGGATGTATTTTATATTGATTTATAAAAATTCACATGACAAAAGTTTGTAACTACTTTCAACAACATAGGGCAAGCATGTCAAACTCGTGGGTGGCAGGCTGCATGCCATAAATGAAGCATGGGGCCTGCTGCCCGCGCGTTGGACATGCTTGGCATAGGGTATCATATTAGCTAGAACACCCTAAAGAATAATTTTTAATTTAAAATGGAATGCTCTGCGTTTGTACCATTTCTTCCAGTTATAAAACTGGAGACATGTCTGCGAAATGACTGGGTAAGAATAAAGCAAATCTGGGTCAGCTTTAGCTCAAGCGGTTACTTCGGTTTCTGCTTGTTGCGGACACATAACCCTGCCTTAAGAATAAAGCAAATCTAAACCAGTAATAAAAGCTATTGTCTTATAGGTTTAAAAGTATTTTAATTATGGAAGCAGGGGTTAATATTATCATACTAGAGGCCCGGTCCATGAAAATTCATGCACTGGAGGGGGGTCCCTCCGCCCGGCCTGTCCTCTCTCACAGTCTGGGAGGCCTCATGGGTGGGAGACGACCCGGCGATCAGGGGAAGGTGATGCCCCATCACACCTCTGGTGCTGCCACTGCCAGCAGCGCAAGCCTTGGCACGCCCTGTTTACCTGAGCCTTGGGTGGCCCTGGGCAGCTGGGCAGCCACCATCCAAGGCTTGCCTACACCTTGGGCCAGCCCTGGGTGACTGGGGGGCTGAGGGGACTGGGGGACTCCGGAGGCAGGTGCACGGCAAGGGGACTGGGCACCGCCATTTTGTGGCTGTAGGCACCGCCATCTTTGAGGGTGGGTCAGTCAATTAGCATATTCCTTCCTTATTGGCTGTGGGCACCACCATCTTTGTGACATCCTATTCCTGTTACCCTTACAGATCTAAGTCTATATAATAAGGTGATACTAGCTTAATTAGGATTATACACAAGAAACAATTGTGACCTATAAACAACAAAACCCACATTACATTCTATCTTACAATATAAATAGAATCTATTGGGAAATACTGTAGGAAATAAAACTAGTAATAACATCAAGATGGATGATAACTGTAATTTCTTTAATGACGTTAAGGATTTTGTTTTGTTCTTTTATATTTTGCCTCATGTTTTCCAGGAGCTACTATGCTTGTTTGCACAAGAACAGAAGAAAAACAAGTAAAAATAAAATATATTTAATAAATATAACTGAGTATAGTGGACAGAGTATAAAACCACAAATGACTTATTATTTCAAATTAAAAAAATATTAGATTCTGGCAGAAGTGGATGTAGTAACATATCTAGATAGTAAAATGTATTAGTAAATGTCAACATATAATTAGACTTTTAAAGAAATCATTTTATATAAATTCACATGTTCATATAAAATAAATAAAAGAATATTCAAATCTAACTTCATAGAAAATTTTTTCTTCCTAGATACAGAATTTTTTACTTTTTATGTTCAGAAAAAGCATTAGTTTTTCTAATTGTAGTGGTATGCATTTGTCTTGTTTTTGCTTAGAAAGAAATAAGTATGAAGTGTAAAAGAAGCATCAACAACATAGAGCCAGTTATTTTTCCAATAGTTTTCTATATCATATAATTATAGCTCATATAATTGATAAGGAATATAAAGCATACACACACACACACACACACTTCTTAATTTCATGCATCACTAATATAAGCTTGGTTCTCACTTAATAAACAGTATTACTTCCTTCAAAGAGAAGTGCTGTGTTTCATCACTACAGATGTATACTTTTTAAACCAATTTATTGGGGCTAAAATGTGAGCATTATAAAGTATTTTAGTCTGAGGGAATGCTATTGCGTAAAATAAAAATCAACTCCTAATGTGTTATTAGTTTTGCATCCAGTTATTATTTTAATTTTTTTTCTAAGATTGCAAAAGTATTAGAATCAACAGTGAGCAAAATAATTATGATAGCCTTATATTAGATGATATGCAAAAGCCACACTTAATATTTTAGCAAATACAGTTCAAAGTTAATGATTTATTAGTTAACTGTGAAAAATATATTTAAAACATAAGCTTTTATTTAATATTTAAGTAATCCCATAAGGTCTTGTATTAGTAAGAAAGTGGAAGTATTAAAGAAAAAAACATTTCTCACCTAAATGAAGCTCAACTCAGACAAAATGAAAATGTGTTTAATCATTTTAATAAATATATTTTTCAACAATTGTAAAGTTAAAGTACAGTATGAATGAATTACATAAAATATTTTAGATGATTTCCTTAAATTTGCCCAAATTAACCACATTTGAAGAATGACCTACAAATATTCAGAACCAAACAATCATTAAATCAAACTAATAAGATATATTTGTACTTTGCAGTTTGCAACTCCACCAAAGAAAATGCTAAGAAAATACCATTTCCTGAGTCATTAAATAACATTAAAATGATCAGAAATACCAATTTTCAGTTACTTTTAGATTGCTACAAATGCTTTTCATCCAAAGTTTAAAATTATTTACATAGTAAATAATGTCTGAAATAAAAAGCAAATGAAAATGCATTCACTTTTAAAGATATACCTTTGCTCAATAAGTCATATTTAAACATTTATTTTGTACATATATGATATTCTTAAGTTATATACCAAGAATCCTAGGAAGAAACAATAAGGGAGATCAGAAACACCAACTCAATAAATAACCCTCAGAGCTCCATAAAGTCATCATAATTTAAAGGGGAAAATCCAAAATTATAGTAGTCTACCACCTGAATATATTTTTGTTATCTAAAGTTAAAAATGCATACAAATTTTCAGAAATAATATTTCTTTCCCGGTTATTTGGAATCTGATCGTGGTGAATGAACGAATACATCCTTAACCCACCATTATCTTTTTCTCCAGTGTGCAGGCAATCACCCGTGAAAGGTATGGTGTAGATGACAGGATGATACTGTACCTGATTAGCTCTGGAGGTGGTCATGGGATCAGATGGAGAGGACTTGGTGGTAGTTGGGGAAGATGGCAATGTCTGGGAACAAAGCAGTTTAGGAGCAAATCAACCTTTATAAGCCTTAAACTGATTATTCAAATAAAACAAAATAAAATAAAATGTAATATAACGAGAACAAAATCCTATGAACAAATTTTTCTTCTATTAATTCAAATTTAATGAAATTTAAGATCAATTAAATAATCAATGCATGTAAATATGCATGCATAATAAGCATGTAAAAATAAATTCATGACTCGAAATCATGATGGTGACTGATAAAAATTCACATGAGTATTAAAGGTATCCTGACCATATTCATGAATAGTAGTCTCTTTTCTTTCCCTTTGTTTTCTTGGGGGAAAAGAGATGTGAAACAAAAATTCAAGAAATTCAATGAGTAAAACTGAAAGAGTCATTTTCCTATCAATGAATACAGTCGGGGATTGGAAGAAGTGGTGAAATGAAGTTTACTTTCGCATAAAAGTATCCACCTACTTAATATGTTGAACATCACCAACAAGTTGATTCCACATGAATTTAGGGATCCATACTTAAAAGCAACTAAATTTGCAGTTCTGAGTTCTTAATATCACATTATCTTCTAAAATATTAACTTTTAATAAATTTAGAGCCCGTCTGAAAATGTAAACATTAACTTCATATTAATAAACAAGTAACTAATAGCATTTTAACAAACTGCCATAATATTATTTTACAATTTATGCTAAACACTAAAAATTTAATATGGATGAAGGGAATAATATATTAAAGTATCACCGCCTGTCTTGAAAATAAGCAGAAAAATGTTAGGAATCATATTTATTGTTTACTTCACTTCCAAGCAAATAGACATACTACATATGAAATGTTTTATGAGAGCATAATATATCTGTTGATTAATTCATTAAAATATTTTAAAAACTCATGTAAAAGAGTAACCTTAAAGTGTAAAATGTTAAGATTTTTTTTTTTCTATTCTTAAGTAGCAACCTCAGTAGATAATATTTCTGAATAGATGATGTGGGGTAATTTTACAGTATAGACACAATTCTAATGAACATTATGTTTTATATTAATATATATTCATCAAAATTACTCAGATATGAGCAAAAGCATAACTTTAAAGGTTCAGCAGTGTCAGGAAAAGTAGATGCAATTACTTACTATGGTCATGTTCATGCATTTAAATTCAAAAGTTCTAATTTGGGTAGAATAAAGCAGTTAAGAGTAAAAGAAAGGATAAGAAATTCACAGGCTCCTGCTTAACTCACTGTTCTCCCAAAACAATGTAAGATTGCTTGTAATATTAGGTCATGCTTTATTTAAACAGTCCACTCCTCAAGGGATTCCTAGTTCTTCCTCAGTTGAAACTTCAGATACTTTGTGAAAAATTAGACTTAATGTTGAGTCACACCAAGGTTTTTGTTAAATCATATTTAAAAAGGGGACAGGAGCTACACTCAAAAGAACCACCTCATAAAAGAAGGACAAATCTTTAAATCCCTTTTCTGCTTTTGTTCTTTGTAATAAATTCCTGTCATTTCTCAAGAGAGACTTTAAATTTCCACCATTAAAATGTGGCCTACTATCTTCTTTCCCTTGCAATACTATGATAGGACATATGATACTGACTTCATGCTACTATGAACTAAACCGTAAAGATTTTATTTTCTCATCTCTGGTTATAACTTTTATTGCAGAGAATTCCTGTGAGTAGTTAGCACATTTAAAAATCTATTTTGTAGTAATCTTATAAGGAGGCCGACTAAGTAGATGTAAAATAAATCTAGAGGCCGTTTCTTCAAATATAGGTCAGAATCTAAATTCGTTAACCTACAGAAGTACAGGTATGTGTGCTGGGCTCCTCTATCTTATCAGGGTAAAATCGACCTGAAGTACCACAGGCTCACTATGACATCTACCTTGCCTGGGATACGAATTCTCAACAAGGTCTTGAAATGTTAAAAAGAACTATATGGAAAAAGTAGTAATATCAAGTGGCTCAGAATTTTTAATCACATTAATATTACCTCCTATCAATTTATTTAATATCTCTCTACTTGGCATATATATGAAATATTGGGCATATATTAATAATTGACACAACTCAGATTCATCAATATTGTCCCTAATTCTAATGCTGTTTCTTTCCCACAGATATAAAAACAATAATTTTAAACTTCTGGGATATTAAACATGTTTAAAAACTCATTAAAGTTTGGTTATTAAATATAAGTTAGAGTTCAATATTTTAAGTAAACAGGTAAAATTATGTAAGATTGGGCTTCAAGGGATAAGACTGTCAGAAATTACAGTAAATTGTCTCTAAATATTTCTAAGATAATGAACATGTAATGAGATGAACATGTGATTAGTTTTCCAGCTATCTATTATTCATATAGTTATTGTTAAACTAAAAGAAAGTATCCTCCCTTTACAAATTAACTTATAACAATAGATCCCAGAAAGCCTACATTTAAGTTCATCTTTTAAATACTAGTTGCAACTGTTCTCATAAAGAGGAAGTTATAAACATATTAAAGAAATGCCTTAATTTATAAGATTCTATTACTTAATGAAACAGCTTTGATAGTTTTTCTCAATCACTCCAAAAAATAGAACAGAAAAATCCAAAAGAAATATTTCAGTATGTAATATAGATGCACAATATGTTTGTTGCCCTAGTATTTTATAAACAAAATGTTTACTCCTTTACTCCTACCTTCCACACAGACTTCAAGTTTAGTGGTTTCAAGTTAAAAAATCATTTAGTAGGATTTCTGATATATATATCTTGAAGATGCAACTAAATATCCATATAGTAACAGTATATTAAAATATCTGTTATAAATAATATTTACAAAGGACACACTCCTCTAAAATTTATTTTTTTTCATTTATCAAATATTGATTATGAAGGACAGTCATTTTTATCAAAATTTTACCTTTCAAGTGGAAAGAATATTTCTGTTTACATGAATTGAATGGATGCTTACGGATTCTGCTTCAAACATTAAAGGTTGAATTACTTATTGCAGAAAAACTTGAAGTATTTAACAATTTTAAAATAGTGGATTTTTCAGAGTATAGTTTTTAAAAATTCAAGATTTAACCATAGGCATTTAGTTACATACAGATATAACTAGTTTTGGGAAATAGAACTGAAAAGTAATTATAAATTATAAAATGTATTCTTGTTAACTGACAGTTTTGCTGGACCAGAAAATATTATTATAAATAAACTCTATAATAAATAAAGGTTACCTTCAGGCAAATCTACAGCAATAGATTGTCAAGAACTTCTGATATTCAGAGGTACAGTGAGCACAACAATGGACAACAAATCTCAATTGTAATTTGGAATTTATCACTAGCTGAGTAACATTACTTAAGTAATCACCTTCCCAAACCTGTTTTCAAATTCTGTAAAATAAATCTGCATACTGCTCTATAATATAATGGGTATAATATTTAAATATGTAATTATCACCTTTGGTTTTCCCTCTGACTTCAAGTATCCTCCCCTTCTTCCAATGCCTGGCCTATCTGGAACTACTTAGCTCTAATATAAACTAATGATACCTAATTTCAAAGATCTTTCACAATATATTCTTATTCATAGCATACTTTCCTCATAATTGCTAATCTATACTTTGTCCTTCTCCTGAACCATTCAAACCCATGTATTTCATCTACCTTTCAACTGGTATTCTTCATTACTTAAAAGAAACCAGAATGAGCTTCCTTATCTACCACAATTGACTTCATTACACCTTTTTCAGTTTTCCAAATCACTTTCCCCCCATCTTTGCATTCTTTTCACTGTAGACAAAGCTGTGAACTCCAACTCAGACTCTTCACAGCCTAGGTCTTAACAAGCTAAAGTCGTACCTTTCCACCACTCCAGTGTCACCTTGTTTCCTCTGTAATCCCATCTCAAATTTCTCTGCCTTTTCAAACTCCTTTTTATTCTTTGACACAAGCCAATCCCTCTTAAGTAGCTGGGGTATGTGAGTCTCTGATCTAACTTGGATTTCTCTCCTTTGTAGATTCAAAATTTCAAATCAGCAGTTTCCACACTTCATAACACCTTTCTTTTTACCTAACCAGCCTCTTTACCTTTAGGAAATAATGACTTTGCTCTCACCATGTGGCTGAAACTAACTTTTAAAATCTCCAATAATCTCCCATTTAAAAAGTTACTTATTCTAATAATTTTTTCTCTGGGTATTTGATCCTTTTTAGTATATTTCCTCATACTTCCTCTCCTTATTTTCTGACAGAAAAAAATTACTGATTTCCTTTTTGTCATTATGATTTATAAAGGGTAGCTACTAGGAATAAGGTATAGTTTTACTCAGTTTATACTTACAGTATCCTTATGAAATACATATTAATATCCCCATGTAATAAGTAAAGAAACTGAGGTACAGAGAAGCAAAACAACTTGCCCCCAAATACCCAGCTGGTAATTGTAAAAAGCCAGGACTTGAATCCTGACAGTCCTGCTCCAGATCCTGTGCATTTACCATAATGCTTCTCACTTACTTTTTCTGATACCTGCTTCTGTAGTTCATTTGTTTGCTTCTTTTTTTCTCTCCTACTGTGAAGATGCAAGTGAAATTAGCTCCTCTATTGCAGTCAAGGGTCTATATTTTGAGTTTTAGATTCTCACCTATGCTTCTATCAAAAACTACTTCAAGAAAAACATACTATTTACAATTCAACTTTCCCGAGACAAATATATCTATCTATCTATCTATCTCTAATAGGTGCTTAACATTCACTTGTTTGTTTTCAGGTTTCACCATTCTACTAGGTTCAAAACTAGATATAGCCATTTTTTATTTTTTCTGCACCATTTTAGAATGAGAACAAATCAGTCTTGAAGCCTTACAAAATTGACTTAGACATATCTTTTAACCTCATCTATTTGTCTCAACTTTCACAACCAAAAGTGAGATCATATTCATTTTGTTCTTAAAATATTGCTTAGTCTCTTAACTTCACCCTGATACATTATATTTTAAATGAGGTTCTCTTCTTAGAGTTTATTCAAGACTTTGAAAAGTCCCAATGAGAGAGAAATCTATTGGATTTTGTTTCACCAGCATTACTCAAACTTGGAGGCCATGAAGCCCAGTGTTAAGATAACCAGTTATATGTCCTTGGATAAGTCATTCAATTCCTCTAGGCATCAGTTTCCTTAAGCAAAGCATGGACTCTGTACCGCTCTCATAGGATCTGTGTGAGGATGGGCGACATGTGATAATACGTGTAAAGTGTGCAGCACAATGGGCTCAGAAATAGAATAAGCACCATACATATAGAACTATTTCTAACTATTTCTATTATTACTGACCCTTCATTCCTGATCACAAAACCTTTCTTTCTTTTTCTATTTTTTTTTTTTTTGCCTGACATCCCTTGGATTTGTGAATGTTACATAAAAAAAGTTTTAGAAAATATTTTCTTATAGACCTTCAAAACTATAGATCTACATTGTAGAACACTCAATTGTCATAATTCTCTTTTCCTCCCATAAACTGTATTTACAAGCACCCCAAGATTCTGTCTGGATTTTTAGCACAGAAGAGAACAAAATGCTGAGGTACCACCTTTTTTTCATAACCTTCCAGAGAAATTAAAATGGCTTGTTAGGAAATATTAGCAAGAGTCCGTAGCCTATAGAATGCGCCTCGGCCTGTCATCCAAGGCTCTCCATTATCCGGTCCCATCTTACCCACCTAACATTATTTTCTCTAAACTCCAACACTGATGTTCCACCTCTGTCAAGATAGTTTCCATACTATTCAACAATATGGTACCTTTCTCCTTAAATCCATACTGCTTCACATGCCTAAAATAATTTTTTTCTTTTTTCTATAATTAGGCAATTCCTATACAGTCTTCAAGGTTCAATTCAAGTCTTCCCCTGTTTTACAATATCAAATGTCACTAGCCCATATTTCTTTCACACTCCTCTAAAATTTTATAGTACATTGTTTATATTGTCGTTTTGGTATATAAATAAAGTTTTATATTTTTATAGATTACTTTAAGCATTTTTGATCTCTCAAAAACAAGTTATGCAATTTTTATCAATTTTTCATGATGAAAGTAAAATTATTTAGGCTAAATGAGACTATTGACATCTTAATTTGAATTTTTTTAAATATAAGAGAATTGTTTATATGCCTGTAACCACTTCTTACTTAATGTACCTTTCCTTAAAAATATATTTGAGCCTCGCCAAAACCGGTTTGGCTCAGTGGATAGAGCGTCGGCTTGTGGACTGAAGGGTCCCAGGTTCGATTCCGGTCAAGGGCATGTACCTGGGTTGCGGGCACGTCCCCAGTGGGAGATGCGCAGGAGGCAGCTGATTGATGTTTCTCTCTCATCGACGTTTCTAACTCTCTATCTCTCTCCCTTCCTCTCTGTAAAAAATCAATAAAATATATTTAAAAAAAAAAAAAAAATATATATATATATATATATATATATATATATATATATATATTTATTTGAGCCAAAAGGGAAAAAAATTGCTGGAAATCTATAATAGATAAAGGAAATTAACAAATGCTAACTATAGTACTTATTTGTGGTTTCTAATGTTCTGGGGGAGGGTTCATTATATTGACTCATTACATATAAACAAATATATTTAGAGGGGGATTTGAGGCACTTACAACAAGAAGAAAAGTTTCAATAATCCTATGAGGGGAAAATAAAAAATATAAAGCTCAAAACATAAAAAGGTAGAAATTGGAAAAATATATAAAAAATAATCTGGGCTAGGAAGTGCTCCGAAATGAGTTCAGAGCTTCTAGGCAAGCAAAGTCTAAATTATTTGAAAATTTCAAATGTCTCAGTTAATTAGGTGTCCTAAAAATAAGAAATAATATGTTTCATGCTAATTAATGATTAATTTTGGCTTATTAACTCTTGTTGCATATCTGTATCTTAGTATACTGTCTTGTAGAATAAGCACAATGGTATTATGTACCTCATGATAGTTTTCTGGTATTAAGATTAAAAAACAGAGGATATAATATTTTGATTATTCAATAAATATTATAATTGTCTCTGTATTAGCAAACAAATATGTTTTAAATAGAAAACAAAAACATTTGAGAATTAAGAATTGAATATTTCACAATATCTAATATCTGAAGTTGGATGTAAGGCTGTCATGCTAGATTTAATCATTCCACTCTACAAAAGAGTGATAAGAACATTATGCATTACTTCCCTAAAACAACTATTCTGGTTTGAAAATTGATTCAGTTAATAAGGGTAGGTTATATTTAGACAGAATATGATAATCGATGAAATTTTTTTGGTTACCAACTGTATCTAGATTGCATAATTCAAAATATACCATTTTATTAAAAGCCCGTAACATATGGTGTAAAATTATAACATTTAAGGCAAGTTTTAATTGTTTAAAATTAACTCTGACTTCCTATTATATATAAATTATTTTATATATGTTACATATAAACTATTTTTAGCAAGCAAAAACAATGGACACATAATAACAAACAATTTTAAAAATATATAATTTCATATTCAATATTAAATACATATCTATCCAAAAATTACATTTCCTAGCTCCAGCATTTTAAAAACTTTAATTTTACTCTTTGCACAATCTTAACTAGAAGAAAATTCTAAAACGATCCTTCAAAGACATTATTTTTAAAATTAATTTGAGGACTGAAGCCCAAAGTAAATGTAAATCGTATATCACTAGTTAAGGAAAAACTGCCACTTTAAAGGAAATTTTATTATGATTCTATGTATTAAAGTCATATATATATATTATATTAAATATGTTTTTATTTATTCTAGTGGAAAATAATTTTTATTAGACATAATTATTCTATACTGGATAATCAGCATAATGTCTTCAGAAATAAAATCATGGTCATTTAAATTTATATACTTGGAATTCTATTTAGAGAATGATCCAATAGAAAGTCTGATATTGGTAAAATAGGATACCTAGAGAGTTAAGAGAATCCTAAACTTAGAGCATAAAAAAACTGTCATCAATGATATCTAAAAATATGTGAGATCTCTCTTCCTGATTTTTCAAGTATATTATTTTACTTTTACACTTACAAAAAAGTGTTTAAGTGTGAAATATATTGCCCTACTAGATTTAGTGTACTCTATTGAGAAATCTTTTTAAATGATACTGTATTAAATATATTATTAATTATATAAAAATATTAAATAATTGACAATAATATTAATTCCATGAATATCTACAAGGCTTACAGTGAATGCAAATACACAAAAGTAAACCAATCTCTACTTTTAATACTTATCTTGAATTTAAATAATATCATGAGAAAAAGGCAAATAAAAATAAGCCAAACATTTTTAAATTTTGGTTTTCATAAATCTATACAGGCACTGAATATATGGTAGCCAATAAAAGTCATATGGCCATCGAGAAAATTGGAATTTTAATAATGATTCTGAGACAATTATTTGATTGTTCTAGCTACTTATTAACATTAAAATAATAAAAATCCATTCATATTGTCTTGAATATACTGCCAGCGATGTCGTTCTACTCCAACTGCATTGTATGTTTTACTTTTTAAAAAATCAAGATGTTGATCACACCCATAAATGTTTGAACTTCTCACATAATTTACAAAAGAAAGAAAGGCTAGGCTGGATTAAGGTAGAAAGTCAACAGACCCTACACTTTAGTGCTTCTGAAAATTCTTAGTCCCAGGTGCATTTAATCCAGAGGTCTTTAACTAACATCATAGATTAAAACCTAGATAGAGTAATGTATCACTTTCAAAACATTACAGATATTCTTTGTATTTACCTAGCACAGATAAAATAAAAATTCTAAAACTATAAATGGCTGTAAGAATAAAATAATTATCTGATATTTGAAGCTTTAAAATATTTAAATTCTGCCATATACAGATTAAAAGTTACTTCCTTGAAAAAGTATGAAGGGTATACAAACAAAATCTAACCATTATGACATTAACAGAGAGTAAACAAATGAATCATTTTGTATGGAATAACAACTACCTATTTGTAATTTAAACCTGGAAGTATTTTGTAACATAGTAATTAAGAGAAAACAAAATATTTTCCTATAATTTGAAAATATGTCTAACTGATATTTTCTACATTTGAATGTGATTAGCCAGCCTTATATTTACTTATATATTGATAAAAATTTAATAGGTTCATAACACTGTTTTTCAATTCAGAAACATGAAATTAATAAGATTTTGAGCTACATTTCAAATTTGTTACAGTGAACATAAATATTCTGTAAATCAAATATCTTGTAAAGTAATAAAAAATACATTCCTTTTGAGGGTATATTCTATTAATAGTATGATAAAAATTAATTAGTTAATATAAAAGGGCAAATGCAGAAGCAATAATTATAAAGTATCCAATAATTTTGAATTTAAAAGAGTTTACGGGGAAGAATCCACCTTATTTAGTATTAAAAATGTTATTTTTCTCCTATATCATGTCAGCCATTACACACTCTTAAAAACTTACATTGTCTTTTATCAAGTAAAAATTTTGTTACAGAGAATCCCATACATTAAAAACTCGCATTGGCCCTTTATGACTCTCTCTCTCTATATATATATATATTACACAAGTTATACAGAATGTAATAGCTGAGTTGTAACAAGTAACTGTTTGCTAGGCACAAAGGTATACTTATACATATTTGTTGATAAAAAATGTTGAACATGACAAATTAACAAAACAGGAATATATATGCATAATATAATAACTATACTGAAGACTGATACCAAAATGGTATTTAAGTTTTGAAGATATAGTTTCATTTAAATTTTTATACTTTATTTAAAAGTAATATAATTTAAAATAGATTAAATTCCCATAAATTATCAAATTTATGCCTGTAAATCACAACAGAAATGTATCACATAATTGCTTCTCAGTGTTGAAATGAATAATTCAATCAATAGATCAACTAATCAAGGTAAGAAAGAGAACAATCGTTTTTAAATAAATAAATGACAACTGTTATTTTAAGTATGTTTAGAAAAAATGTATATATATATATATATATAATAAGACTACAAGGCTTCTTTTATAAGGAATTCACACTATGCTATGAGTAGTTCTCTTTGATTTCCCAACTAAACACTCACTTGTTTGATGCGATCTGGGTTAACGGTGGTCTGGGGCTGTAGGATGCTAACTGGTTCTGTCTTGGCAACATTCTGAGGCATTTCTCGAATTTTTTCTGCAATGAATCCATGAACTGCATTCAGTGCTTCAACTGTTCCCTGGATCAAACACACTCGTTCAGTAGTACCTGTGAATAAAAGATTAATATTCAGAAAACTTTCTTATTTTGTATTTTTTCAAAAAAAAGCTATAAAAAGGATAATACAGTAATGCCAATAAAATAATGTAAAATGTAGAACTCTAAATTAATTAGTAATGCTACAATTGAACCAAACAGAATATATAAATCCATGTTCTATTTTTTACAATTTTTTACTCATTCTTTCCTAATTATCTCAGAAAGGGTCCTTGGATTTCAGCAGAGCCAGATATCCTCAGTTCTGAGAGTATCATTCATTTATTGTCGTAACAAATACGAGCACTTACAACAGGAGTTAGCGTTACAAACTGGTGACACACAAAAGAAGATTTACAGACACAACTTGCAAAAAGCATACCCTTAAGGGCAAAAAAACAAACATTAAGCCAGAAATTACAGGACAGTATGATATGAAAAACAATGGAAATACCTACATGGATGATACAAACAGCTGGTCTAGAGTAAAAAGAACATTTAAATCAGTGGGTAGAGAGAATCTTGGAAAGCTTAAATAGAAGGTACATTTCAGAATTTCTATTGCCCCTATTCACTTACCCTGCTCTCCTTTTAATCGTAGATAGCAACACCACCCCCTGACATTTCATATATTTACCTTTTACTTTACCACTAGTATGCAAGCTCCTAGACAACAGTGAATTAGCCTGTTTTGTTTGGTGCTGTAGTTTCCACAATACTAGGTGTACAATAAATATTCATTGTATAAATAAACCACACTGATTTTATTGATTATGTAATATCAGTTAAAACACAATTTAATAAGTTTATGAAATCTGAAATTAATGAATAATTGACAAAGATAATTAATAGTATTTATTTTACATCTAGTAAATAAATTTAGACGTATGGTGTGAGATATTACTAAAACAAAATTGGTTGGGTCTAATACACAAGTCCGATAATCCATTTTATACTTTACAGATAAACCTTACGGCAATAAAAAATCAATGATTAGTTTTTTAGACTAATCTTAGCTTCACTGAATCAGACTGGTCTTAAACTGTAATCTTTAACTTGTCAGAAATAAATATTTCTTTATTAAAGAGTTATCAAAAAATAAAAGAACGATATTTTAAGACATATAAAATATTTGTTTTTTAACTAATATAAAAACTTCCAATACCTACCTACTACATTTCCTTTTGGTGCTAATTTCAAAATTCTAAGCCACTCTATAAAGTATTTTTAAAGTACACTGTGAATTACAAAGTTGTGAAATCACAAATATTGATGAAATCATAGGAAGTTTATATTGTTTTAAGGACCAATAGCCACATAAACCATTTTCTACTAGTTTTTAAGTTTTAAAAGAATATTAAAAAATTATCAGCTTTACTTTTAGAAAAAAAAAATTAGATCACAAAATTTGGGGCAGAAATAAAAGTATTATGATATGAATACACCTCAATTAAATTTTCATGCTTTAAACAATGATGATCCATATCTATGAAAAGTTAAGCTTCCCAAGTGGAACAAAATGTTTCAAAAATGGAGAGCAAGTATATCTTTCATTGGTAAGGACGGAGAGAATTTTTCCATAATGTGAGTTTGAAAGCTTTTTTCATCCTTTTCTATCTTGATGTATCTCTGTGGCTCTTGGGTAAAATGATCTAGTTTAGAGAAATACTCTAGGGAGTCTTTACAAGGTTGTATTAACTGTTCAATAAATGTCTGGAAAGGATGAGAACTGATCAATGGAGCTCATGCAATGTGTTTCATCTAAGTTGGCAAACAAAACAACCTACAGCTCAGATTACATTCATGCTTTTGGAGACAACTGGAGTGCCGGGTGTGCCAAAATAGGAAAGGAAATCAGTGCAACCTCAATACGGATTTTTAAAAAAATAAAAAATGGCACTACATAACTAAAGAGATGATACAATCCACATTGCTTTAAAATTTTAATTCAACAGAATGCACAACGTATTAGACAACCGTAACCACAATACGCTTCTCATTGTATAGCTAACAGGTAACACATGGAAATCACAGTCATAAAGACATATGATTGCTTAAAGTTCACATAGCACATATGAGACAATTTGAAGAGTTTATAGGTTCAAAGTTGCAGTACATATTCTCTGAGTATTAAATTATATCACTACTATTAGAACTATGTCAAAAAAGTGGAAAAAAAGGAGATTGTACATCTCCAATGGGAATTGCTACAATCCTCAGAAGAGATGCTGTCATATTCTTCACCTGAACTCTAATGGCCTTTTCACTCAGATAACACAAAACTATAATTTTTAGGAAAAAGTCACAAAGAGGGAAGACTGTCAGGTATATGACCAAACTGTGTAACAAAAATGAGCCTATAAATCATAAAAGTTGCTGTTTTTTTGTCATTTTAAAGGCTTTTAGGATCCATTAGTGTCTAAACTAAACTGCCAGTTATTTATCATTTTATTTAACAGTAGCATTTGCTTCTCTTTGCAATAGACTAGCTAACAAAAGCTGAAAAATAGTTACATAAAAGTATTGCCCACATTTTTTATAATGTAAAGATATAGGTGTATAAGGCGCCATTAATTTACAATTGCAGTTTTAAGGTAGACTAGGCAATGAAGTTTGAAATGGCTTTAAGTTTTGATGTCATATGAAATATCATCATTCATTTCAAATGAAAATAGATATTTCTAAAATTAGGCACAATTATCAAACCAATTCCATAGCAAAATTTAGATAGAAATTTAATAAAATATATTCACTTTGTGCTACTGTAGCCTAGGACAAGATTCTTAAACTGTTCCTGGTCCTACTCCTCTGTGCAGTGGAGCCCATTCATTCTAATCTACCCAGCCCCCTGTTTCTTTAGGTATTAGAGCTCTTTCTTACGTCATAATTTTTCTTTTCTATTAGATCATTCTCATCAGCAGGAAAATATGTTATAATTTCTTCAATGTTTAAAGACTCCTTCTCCTTAAGACAGAATTAGATCATTACCCTTTGGCCAACCAAATAAAATAACTGATTTAGACAAAGATCATAAAAATGATAACATGAAAGGTTAATGGGAAATTCTCAATAGAAAAATTAGGCAGTCACCATCTGACTTCACTGATCAATCTTAGCATAACTAGAGTATGAAAACCAAACATAGGCCTCTTGATGTGATATAATATGAAGCACAGGACACCTATTAAAAACTGTGTCCCCAAGTAGCTGAACTTAAATCTAACCAAACTTTTATACTATATTACAGTTTAAAAATAATACTGAAAACAGTAAATTTAATGTCACCATGAGGAAGCAAACATAATTGTGGCATCCTGATTAGAACTACATATTAGATAGTATCAAAGAATTACTCTTAATTTTAATAAGCACCATTTTTCTTTTCGTTTTCTTTTTTAAAATATATGTTTATTGATTTCAGAGAGGAAGGGAGAGGGAGAGAGATAGAAATATCATTGATGAGAGAGATTCATTGATGAGAGAGAATCATTGATGAGAATCATTGATCGGCTGCTTCCTGCATGCCCCACACTGGGGATTAAGCCCACAACCAGGGCATGTCCCCTTGACTAAAATCGAACCTGGGACCCTTCAGTCTGCAGGCGAATGCTATATCCACTGAGCCAAACCGGCTAGGGCTTTTTTTGTTTTCTAAAGATGCAAATTGAAGTATATACAGGTTAAATGATGGGGATTTGCTTCAAAATATTTCTGTAACAACAAAAAAATCAGAACATGAAATAGATAAGCCCAAATCTTGATACTGTTGCTATATAAGGAGTATGTAAAGGGTTCATTGTACTATTTATTCTCTTATGTATTTTTAAAATTTTCATAACAAAAGAAAAACATTTTAAAGCCCTCCTTGACTTCATACTTCTCCCACCAACTACAGATCAATGTCCTTATTTCTCATAATATCATGTTTTTTTTCTACTACCTCACAACACATTCCTTTTTTTTTTTTTTTTTAATCTATTCCAATATGGCTTTTGCCCAACCACATCAGTGAAACCATTCATCACAGTTCTACTGGGTAAATCTAATTTTCATGTTTTTATGTTGTCTGACTCTTCAGCAACATTTGATACAGATGACCACTCTGTTCTAAAAATATTTCACTTGATTTTCAAGTTACTACACTCTCCTGGTCTTCCTTTTATTCAATTCATTCATATATTTGACAAAAATCTATTGAGTCCCTATTAAATGCTAAGTACTATATGACAAGCTGAAGATACAACAATAATCAGACAAATCTTCCTGCCTTCATAGAATTCATATTCTAATTCATATAGACAAACCCTATTCATAAAACAAATAAGATATATAGAAAGAATACAAAATGAAATTAGTGCTATGGAGAAAACCTGGGTACAAGAACAGGATGAGCAAAGACAAAAATAAAAGAATGTTATGTGTCATGTTCACTACTGTATCCTCATAGCACACTGTGGATACTCAAGAAGTAATTTTTGAGTAAAAGAATAACTCCAAGTCTAAATATCTCCTCTGTATATTAAAAACACTATTCATTTTCAGACCTTTTATCTATAAAATATCCATAAAATCTGCAAGCTTCTTTGAATTTCTAAGATCAGTCAAAATACAGGGTGGAGCAAAAGTAGGCTCAGTTATTCATATGGAAAGTAACACAATAACTAGTCTATATATATATAAAAGCCTAAGCAACCAGAATGACTGGTCAACCAGTCACTATGATGCACATTGAACACTAGGGGGCAGACGTTCAACATAGGAGCTGCCCCCTGGTGGTCAGTGCACTCCCACAGCCAACCTCCGGCGGGCCCTCCCCCGATTAGCCCCAATTGTGGGGGCCAGTCGGCAAACCTCCCGCAGCCCCTCCCCCCGGCTGGCCAACCTCCCGGGGTCCCTCCCTCCAGCTGCCCCGGCCCCTGATAGGCCTAGATCGCTAGCCAGGCCACGGGACCCCACTTGTGCATGAATTCATGCATTGGGCCTCTAGTAGATAATAATACATGAATAAACTGTGTTTCATGTACTCACAACTGTAAAACTACTTTTGCCCCACCTTATATGTAAAAATGAGATATAATTTGGTTAATGATTTCAAAGACTATAATAATGTATAAATTATCATGCCCATAAAAAGAGTACTCAATGGAAAGAAAGATAACAGGAGAAATAATGAATAATTCAAGAGTTTTATTTTCTTCTCAGGGTAGAAAAATAACTAGATCAACTCTAAAAATGTAATCTACCTAAAAAAAAATAAAGTTAGGGAAAAAAGAATGTTTTTGCTGTAATCTCAAATATATTCTAAAACTTTTTAGATACTGAGACCTATTTCAATGAATCTAGTATAGAATAATGGGCATTCACTAATGAATTGATCCATTTTTTTTCCAGTTATCAGCTATCATGAAAATTAGTGAACTTTTTTAGATGTGAGAAAATACATCAATATATACTACTGAGAACACAACTTAGTGTCTTTTTTTAAAAAAATATATTTTATTGATTTTTTACAGAGAGGAAGGGAGAGGGATAGAGAGTTAGAAACATCAATGAGAGAGAAACATCAATCAGCTGTCTCCTGCACATCCCCCACTGGGTACATGCCCTTGACCAGAATCGAACCCAGGACCCTTGAGTCCGCAGGCCGACGCTCTATCCACTGAGCCAAATCAGTCAGGGCACAACTTAGTGTCTTTTGATAGACACTGAGTTTAGAATGAAAATATATAAATCTTTAGGTAATATTAGTGTCAACCAAGTAAGAACTTTGGTTAGATGAGTGACAGTGAAGCATTTCAAAATGAAAAATTAATACAAAAATTTAGTAGAGTATTAATAATTCTATGACAACCTACAGACAATATCTTTGGCCTCAAAAAGAACTGAGAGTGCCATTTAATAATGCAATAGGGAAAAAATGAGATTTAAAACAAAACATGACATACGGTAAAATTTTATAGTAAGATAAGAGCTACTTGTGTGTATGTATTATGTGCCATTAAGTCAGCTCAGACTCCTGGTGACTCTATGAATGAGAGATACCCACAATTTCATGTCCTCAATAGCCCTGCTTATTTGCTCCTGTAAACTCATGCCTATGGCTTATTTCAGCACTGAGAAATTGCTAATTCAGGATAGTTAATATTCTGAATGAATAGGGTTTCTTTCTTTCAACGTAAGTTAGTTTCTATCATTTTAAGAAATATCTACCATTTTATTACAAATTTTCTTTTTTTTAATATATATATTTTATTGATTCCTTACAGAGAGGAAGAGAGAGGGATAGAGAGAGAAACATCTATCAGCTGCCTCTTGCACACTCCCCACTGGGAATGTGCCGGCAACCAAGGTACATGCCCTTGACCGGAATCAAACCTGGTACCCCTCAGTCCGCAGGCCAACACTCTATCCACTGAGTCAAACCGGTTAGGGCTTGTTACATATTTTCAAATACATTTGACATTTTCAAAATACTTGAGCTCAACTATATATTTCTGAACAGTAATAAGTGGTAACCTCAAGATTTATTTGGGTATATATGTCTATTTATTCTAATACCAATGATACTCTGTGATTAGTATGTGCTCTATCAATTCCCATATTCTTTCCCTTACTGCTACTTAGCCCTGCTGTTTGTTGGTATATCTGATTCTAGCATCTCCTCTCTTTACTTTTACTTTGCTGCTTCTAATTCTCAATTGATAATCAGCTAAGCAAGGCTGTTAAAAGCATATATGCTACCAGTCAGTAGAAACAGGTTCCTAGTGACAACCATAGTAAAAGCTCGACCTTTGCAAAACCTATTTTGGCTTTTTTCTTCTGAATTTGAGGTCAGTGTCAATAGGTAAAATATTCCTTTAATGTTCTCTTAAACTTTAAACTATATGTAGGCATTTTTATTTAAAAAAAATAAAATAGAGAGTATCATTTTTAAATGAATAAAGCAACTTGCATTAGTATTTCGCTATTCGCAATCTATAATCATGGTAATTTAATTACTTGCATGTCTTTGTGGTTTAACAAAAGCATAAGTGTTAGTTAATTGACTTAATCATTAAAAGTAGAGAGGACCACCCTGGCCAGTTGTGGCTCAGTTCCTTAGGCATTGTCCCATGCACCAAAAGGTTGCTAGTTTAATTCCCCATCAGGGCACATGCCCTGGTTGTGGGTTTCATCCCAGGTAGGGTTCCTACAGGAGGCAGTAGATCAATGTTTTGCTCTCACATCGATGTTTCTCTCTCTCTCCCTCTCCATTCCTCTCTCTAAAAATCAATAAAAATATTAAAAAAAGAAAAAAAGCACAGTATCAGTCATTATTAATAACATGTATTACAAATTTATGGTTACACAGAACAAAATGTATGTTATTTTAAAAGGTGAGAATCACAATAATAACAATGATAAATTTAACACTAAAAATTTTGAAACATCCTAATACAAAAAAATGTATCTTTATTTCAATATATTACCTTTCAACAGATAATGTTATCATTTCTTTAAAATGTATCACCTGTAATAACCTATACATGAGAAACATCCATTCTTATTAATGCTTTTATAAATAAGATGATTTACATGCACTTCTTAGGTTATATTTATTGCTGTCTTTTCATCAGAAAAAAGTCTCAATTAAGGGTAAATACATCAGCAAAAGCCTCACTTATGGATATTTAATGGTTTGCTAGATATAGGAATACAATATTACATTCTTTCGGGGAAAAATATATACGTTACCCATTTCAAAAAATAAAGCCAATTAGCCCTAACCAGTTTGGCCCTGTGGATAGAACGTCGGCCTGCGGACTCAAGGGTCCCAGGTTCGATTCCGGTCAAGGGCAAGTACCTTGGTTGCGGGCACATCCCTAGTAGAGAGTATACAGGAGGCAGCTGATCAATGTTTCTAACTCTCTATCCCTCTCCCTTCCTCTCTGTAAAAATCAATAAAATATATTTTTTAAAAATAAAGCCAATTCAAAGGTATCTTCTGAAGTTCACAACCATACATCTTTTCCTTTGATTTGGTTTCTTACCATGTCTTTATACTCACAGGGAAAAGCTTAAAAGTTTAAGCAATTTTATAATATCTCATAACATTATTCTAAGATGAGTGCTTTAAACAATGATTATAGTTCCTTAAATATACAATTTTATGATTTGTGAAAATATGACATACTAAATATGACATATTTAATATGTCAATGTAATTAGTATATTGTTTAACCTATAATATGTAATTTAATGGTTATAATAACCATGGCAGATCAATATTATCTCCAACTTATAGGTAAGGAAGTAAAAGCAGTTGGTCAGGACACATAACTAACAAATGAAGAAAGAAAGTTTTGTCAAATACCACGTTCTTTCCACTACAGCACATACTTTCTGAAAATGTAATGTTAGGTCAGCTACCAAATTATATCCATTTCAGAAAGGCACATATGTTTCAGCTTAATGATAACAAAATAATTCTCACCAAGTTTGAGAATTTTTAAAAAATACACTGAGTCATATAATAAACCTCACTTAACAGACTCATTCCAAAGTTAACGTGAAATAAATTGAACCTTCTTTGCAGAGAACAGACCACCAAAGGAGATTGTTAATAATTGTGTGCATTAGTTAATTTTAGGCTACTAGCAAATTTTTAGAATAAGTTTTCAGATCAACTAAAGCACTTAGGAAATGGCCGCAAAAAGTAAGTTCAGTTTGTAACGGCAGCCTTTATATCATTGCACAGTTATGCACATTTGACAATGCTTCCTCCTACCCTACCTACCATTATTACTAAGGGAAAAATATACTATTTCAATTAGAGACTTTAAAAAAAAGGAAATAATAGGAGTTGATAGCTCATAATATAAAATAATAATTGCTTTTGTTCTCCAGGTGATTATATCTCAACACAATTATGTGTCTACTTCTAAACTGTAGAAATTTGCAAAGGGCCATTATAACATGCTTTAGTCCTGAGCCAATATAGTGAAGACAATTCTCTATTTGTAAAGCATTGATTTATACATCTATCCTTATAGATCAGTACCTCACTCTTTTGATTTCTATAGCATTGTCATAATTTTTGAAATCAGGAAGAGAGCCCCTCAATTCTGTTCTTTTTCAAGATTGTTTTGACTCTTTGGGGCCCCTTGACAATTCCATATGAATTTGAGAACTAGGTTTTCCATTTCTGGAAAAAGAAAAAAAAAGTCTGTTAAAATTTTAATGGGGATCTAATTAAATCTGTAGATTGCTTTGGTTAGTATTGATATATTGACAATATTAAGTCTTCCTACTCATGAACTTTGGATGATTTTTCATTTATTTAGGTCTTCTTAGTCTTTCATCTCCTTGGTTAAATTTATTCCTAGAGAATTTATTTATTCAGATGCTGTTGTAAATAAAATCCCTTTTGGGGTTGTTCAATTGCTGATATATAGAAGCACAATGATTTTTTTGTATATTGGTCTTATACCTTAAACTTTGCTGAATTTATTTATTAGCTGTAGTAGCTTTCTTATAAAGTCTTTGGGGTTTTATATACATGGGATCATGTCATCCACAAAATATTTTTACTTCTTTCTTTCAATTTGGATATCTTTTAAGAATTTACCATGTTCAATTATTCTGATTAGAACTACAAATATTGACTGAATGGCAGTGGTGAAAGCAGGCATCCTTGTCTTGATCTTGATCATAGCAGAAAAGTTTTCAGTGTTTTACTACTAAGTGTGATATGAGCTGTGGGTTCCATAAAAGTCCTTTTTCACAATGGAAAAAATGGCAATATTTTATCAAGAAAGAAAATACAAACTTAATACTAATACATCCTGCTAATCTATATTCTCCATCTGCATTACAGTTTTGCTATAACTATGATGCTGAGAACAAGTAGCAACATATTTTTAAATAAATAACATCAGCACACCATAATATATTCAGAGAAAAATGTGACTTGTGGGCTGAAAGTGAGGCTGAGCAGTTCCTCAAAGTTCTTCAACTCCCTTGCTTAAAAAGTATTATAGTATTCTCTCATGTAAACAGACAATGGAGTATCTTATCATTTTGTTTTTCCAACATGGAATATTAAAGAATTATATTCTGAAAACATCAGAATATATTAGTTACAGGGGCTAAAGGTGAGGTAAGAAAATAGATACATCTAACAGAAGTCTGACTATAGCTCAACCTGTTATATTACAAATTAAATTTAACTGAATTAGCTACTATATCCTTAGTTTTAAAACATGTCTCAGAAAATGGCTAAACTGGTTTTCTATAATAATTTTCTAGAATTCCAATTCTTGTTTCACATAAGCCTCTCTCCTATCTTTGTCTATTATGCTGAATCATTATAATGATGAATAAAACCTGTCAATTCTTATCCCAGCTAGATGTTACCTGGATGTAACAAGAGTGACTCCCTGTCAGATACATTCATGCACTATCATAGGAATGCGTAACTTTCCATGGGCTTAAACCTCCTGACTTTCTGGATAGTCCTCTTGACTTGTGATCCACTTGAAGACAGAACCTTGGACTCCTGGTCACCCCCTGGCCTCTGATCCATGTGAGGACGGATGCCTCTCTGTCATTCTCTGGCCTCCTTTCTTTTGGAAAGCACTTCTGGGTCTTTGGTTTTCTGTCCTTTCCCTGGTTTCTGGCCTCCTGCCCTTATTCATTAACCTGACACTGTGATTAAGTCCTTGAGTATGTATCATTTATTTAGTTCATTTGAGTCAGCTGTTCCCCTTACAAGTGGCTACCACAACACGTCAGTTTCTCACTACCCTTATTCCTCCCCTCAAAGACCACCTCATCATTTTAAGAAGTAGAAAAGAAATGTCAGTGGTATCATAGCTTTAAAATAGTAAGCTGAACTATAACTATAACTGCCCATCTTCCTATGAGACAATCATTCCTCATATTCCTATGTGGCTAAGTTACCAGAAGTCTATATCTCTTCAGCCATCATTATAGGCTCATAGTCTATGTCCCTGAATCTGGCCCAATTCCCTATCCTTCTCTGTGCCCTCTGTACACTTTCCTAAACCTCTTCACTGTACCCTCTGTTACCTCAGTTTCAACATATGCTCCATATTCAACTTCTTTTCTAATGTTCCTTTTAGTCTCACCTATGAAATGGATGGAATAGACTGTTGAATCTCAGAGGAAAGGCAGGGGTGGGTGAGTGGGAAGAGATTAACCAAAGAACTTGTATGCATATATGTATAACTCATGGATGGACACAGACAATAGTGTGGTGAAGGCCTGGGGCATGGGGCAGGTGCAGGCTAGAAGGGGTCAATGGGGAAAAAAGAGGGATTGTATATAATACTTCCAATAATAAAGATTTCTTAAAAAGACTAAAAAAAATATAAATAAATAAATCCAAATCCTTTACTCTGGCTTTCAAAACCCATCATGATTTGGCCTCTGGTTAACTGTCAGTCCTCATCTCATCTTACTCTCCATCTCTTTTCCTGCACTCCAGGGAACGGAGTCTTTTTTTTAGTTCCTGGAACCTGCCAAGCTTGCTCTTACTTAGGCCTTCTCCCCCTACGATAACAAAGGGCCCCAGGGGGCAGAAACTTTGACTGTTTTGTTCATAGCTGTATCCCCAGTCCAGTATTTAGCAGAACATTAATAAAGAATTATTAATTTAATGAATTAAAAGTATGGCTTTGGTTGAGCCACATCACAGTAAGATATTATTTATCTAGGTAGATTATATTGAAATCTTTGTAAATGACAAAAGAAAGAAAATTCATACAGAGAGAAGTATTAAACAGGTGAATTATCTATGACACCAGGTAAAGCAAGAACCATTATTAGACTATTTTCTATTTACTAAGGATCATTACCACATATTATTTCCTACTGAAATCTACTAATGAATAAATATATCCACCATATATTATATTACAAAAGATTATGTAATTTTTTTATCCATCCTTTCAGAAACACACAGGGATGGGAGCTCACCTTAATGCTCTCCTATCCAATTCTGACTATTCCTTCTAAGGTACACCTGATTCCATAGAATAATTTTACAAAGAGTTTTCCCAGTGGGAAAAAAAAATCAAGTAAACCAATTCTCTACATTGGCCAAGGAGTACAGCAGAAATTTCCTATTTAAACTTAATTGTTTTAATAGTAAGATATCAAATCCCGACCAGAAATTAAGGCTTTCCTGAAATACTGCTGCATATAAAAGCATGACATTTATGTTTGTCATCTTTGAATGCTAGTAACTACACACTGCTAAGAGAGCAAATAAATGTCCTTATCAATTAAATTATTTGACCAAATTCTGCTAGATTACATTAAAATAAAATAAGTTTTAATATATTGATCAGCACCATATTTATTAATAATTTTAAAATATATGATTTTAAGAGTTTTACTCTATTTAATAGATGAAGAAGAAAGTACTAATATAGGATGTCTCTGACGGGCCATGAAAATATTTACTCGATGATAGGCCTAAAGAAACTATTATTTTATAAATATCTGTAATCAAATTATTCTGAAAATAAAATAAATGTCATTTATTTTTGCAATAGCAAAATAACTTTATGTAGAGTAAAACTATATTTTCCTACTGTTAAGTCAAGATTATAGACATCTGCATGTTTTAAAGAAGGTATACTATCAAGCTGAAATATCACAGACATAAATAAGCACAACACAAATTTGACACTAAAAGTAAATTTGTCTGAATGTTTGACAAAAAGTCTTATTTCTGAATAAGACCTATGAAAGAGAGGTTAATCAACATACTGTGTCTGTGTCAATGAGATTTTTGTCAGTTACCAGAGGGAATGCGGGGAGTAAGGAAGGTAGTAAGGGGTCAAACATATGGTGATGGAAGATTATTTGACTTTGGGTGGTGGGCATACATGCAATATAAAAATGATGTATCATAGGATTGTACAATTGAAAACCATATAATTTTATTAACCAATGTCACCTAATAAATGTAATTTTAAAAGGACAGGTTGAAACTGGGAATATTAAATAAACAAATATAAGAACAGCTTTGTGAATTAATTTAAAATAAGTATTTTAAAAATACAGTTAGTCTTCTGATAAATCATTTTAGCACACTTAAAATTAGAGAAAAACCTAATACTATCAGTAAAAAATGTGAATATGAAAGTTTTAGCAAATTAGTTTTTCTTCTGTGTTTATTTTCTAATAATGAAACTTTTAAGCAGCCTACAGGATATTATTCTTTATGTGTAACTCAAGAAAAGAAAATAATAAAGTGACACAGAAATTCCATAGGTAATATCAGTGTGTAGTCTGTAAAAAAATTTACAAGCCTTTAACTACTTTGGGTCTGGAGAAAATATACATGGACTTTATACACTCCTGTGTTCCTCAGATACCATGTTAGCAGAAGAGGTATACACAACTCATCTATTCCAAGCTTGTTGAAAATTTACTCTTTTATGGAAATCCAGGTAGGATTTCAGTTCTATTATATAGTTACATAGCTATGTCATGGAGACAGAAACTCAATATGTGTGACATAAAGTCTAATGAACACAACAGAACACCATCCTATCAGCTATAGTCAATTCCAACATGGTCTCAGAGTTCAGTAGAGTCCTCAAAGCCATGGTATTTGGTAATACTAAAGAACTATGTTATTATAACTACTATATCACATAATTATCAATGTCTGTTTGACATCCATCTATTTTCATGTAGGTCTATCTCTGTTTTTAACTCTTTTCTTATATGCTTTACTTGCACTTATCCTTTTACCTCAGTAAACTCCTATTTAACTATCAAATCTCAGGCCAATTATCAGTTTCCCAAAGTGTTACCTCGTTTCCAGTCTAAGGTAAGTGCTATTCCTGTGTGTACAGGCAGCATTCTGTACTTATCCATAATCGCAATTATTATGATTATAGTCTCCTATTCACTAACCTGTCCAGTCCACAAGAATGTGAGATCTTTGGTTATATGTTTGTATTGTTCATCTTTACACCCACATCATCCTGACATATAAATGCATGTTTGTCATATGCTTAATATTTGGGACTTAATAACTGATGGCTGGTGTATAAATAGATGGCAAGTATTAGCTCAGTCTAGCTTTACTGAGTGGGTCACATTAATCGGAATACTAATAAATATAAATACTAATACTATAAATTATATAACGCAAGATTTCATCAGCAGATATGAAGTAAAAAGGGGGTGTTCCAGGAGGAGAGACCTATGTGTGAAAAGTAATATTAGAGAAAAAAAGGTCTATCAGAACCACGATGTCCTGTAAGTAATGCCATACGGTTGGGTAAAAAGTTCAAGGGGAATATGGAAAGAAATAAAGATGGAAAGATAGAAAGAACCCAATTCATATAAAGTACTTATCCGAAAAACAGATGTTATTATGAGTTGAATAATATGAGTATATAGGTAACAGTTTTGAGGTTTCCACTTAGAAGAGAATTTGGGAATTGGGAGAAGTATTTTTTGAAATAAAAAGATATAATTGTGTTACACAATAAACCTGTTTTAAGATAAGCTGAAGAAAAAATCTAAGATTTTTTCAAAAGTATTAAAACCCCCAAATGCTAGTTTAGCACTTCTCTAATTATATTTTACATAGCACTTGCTCTACAATATGTTCCATGATAAAAAGGAATATTGGGTCAAACATGTTTGAGAGGGAAAAAAAAAAAACCCACTTTTAATATCCTCCTTTCTGAATGACTTACCGTGTGTATTAATTAGCATATTAAAAAGGTGAAGTCCTCCAGTAAGGAAATCCATTTATCTTTGCTACAAATAAATTTATTTATCCATCACATCTTTTGGCATATAAAACCTGTAAACAGCGTGTCCAAACAGGTAGTATTTTACAGAATATCCTCTCCAAAACTAAAATATCACAACTCAAATTCACATCTGCAGTGTACACCTTATAATTTAAAAAGTAGCAATTCACTATTATTTTCTGAAGTCAATAAAGCCAAGATGTTTAAAAAAGATGTTATATCACCTTCAGGTTGGAAATAAGCCCCATTACATTATCTTGAAATTACTAAAATAATATCATCCTTATTTTGCTAATCTGGGACCAGAGAAAATAAATTGGCATACAATTGTACTAATGCAAGGGATAAGGGGCTAGATGTGAATTTAATTGCAGATGAACAATAGAATACATGTATGTGTACAGCACATGATAATATTGGCTGATGTATGCCAATTATATGATTGTCTTTTTAATGAAAAATTCAATGGAAACATGCTTAACTGAAGCAATCAACAAGTTTGCTTTAAATTTCAATATAAGTTTTAAAAATATATCTTTATTAATTTCAGAGAGCAAGGAAGAGGGAGAGAGAAATAGAAACATCAATGATTAAGACACCATTGAGAGCCCTGACCAGTTTGGCTCAGTGGATAGAGCATCGGCCTGCGGACTGTCAGGTCCCAGGTTTGATTCCTGGCAAGGGCTTGTACCTTGGTTGCAGGCACATCCACAGTAGGAGGTGTGCGGGAGGCAGCTGGTCGATGTTTCTCTCTATCCATATTTCTAACTCTCTATCCCTCTCCCTTCTTTGTAAAAAATCAATAAAATATATTTTAAAAAATCAATAAAATATATTTTTTTAAAAAAGAAAGAAAGAAATTGAGAGAGAATCACTGATCAGCTGCCTCCTGCACATTCCACAATGGGGATTGAGCCTGCAACCCGGGCATATGCCCCAACCGGAATCAAACTATGACCTCCAGGTTCATAGGTCGACGCTCAACCACTAAGCCAAGCCAGCTGGGCTTTGATGTAATTTTTAAGTATAGGGATAGAATGGCCAGATAATTCTAGCTTCTTAATAACATTAGGAAATTAAATTTTCAGTCATTATTTTATTAAGAAAAAGACACTGGTATCACTGAAAAGAATTAAGCTACATCCTTTTCATATCGAGAGTTCTTCATTCTCAGCTTCAGCAAACTTCGAGCAAAACTGAAATTATATTTGATACAACAGACTATAAAGTTCAATAATTACCTTAATTAGAACAAAATATTCACTATGCTGTCTTAAGAGAGCGATAACTAAATCTTTATTTAAAGTGCTTATTATAAATTCAAAGTTCTCAAACATCCTTCTCTTATATTTCTCATTTATAAAAATAAAATTAAGGAAAAAATTCACATGGCTTAAAAGTTTATATCATTGATTTTTGCAAGAAAAATCATTTGATCTAGGGCTATGTGAAAATATTTTATGTAAAAACAAAATGAAAAATTTTAAATAATTACATTAGCAACCCAGAATTAGAATCAACTAAGTCAATTTCTTCAATACTTTTAAAATGATAAAAAGTTTGTTTTTACTGCTATTCAACTTTAACAGAAAGAAACAAACTAGTTCCTTCTTCCCTTTTTTCTCTTGCATCATTTTCTATTTCTTTTACAGAGCCTGCTGTTGGACTGGATTTTATTTGCTTTACTAATCATGAATATTATATGGATTGTGTTCCATCTTAGAACATGAGACTTTCTATATTTGTAAGTTTCTTGCTAACATGTCATGGAATGTAAAACCTATGGGACTTTGGGACCTTAATTTAAGCCTGTGGTGCTAAAGATACAGCTGTTCATTTGCAAGTACTAGTAAACATTCCAGCTATTAAAACCATAGTAAGTAAAAAAATTAAACCCATCTTCACTGTTTTTCATTGTATTTAAGTACACAACACTCAGCTTTACATAGTATTAGATTTTTTTGTTAACCTGTTAACCATATTTTCAAGAGAAGATAGGGGTTTAGAATATGACTTTACATGAATATGTAAATTTTATTACTGGTTAGACACATAAGTGCCTTTAAAAAATATGTTTCCAAAATTAAAAAAAAATGCTATCTAGAGTTAACTATAGTACAAAAACTGGAGGGTTAAGAATCTGTAGACTTATTTAAAAACTTACTGTGCAGCAAAGTTTAATTATAAACAATTACAGTTCATAAATGAAATAGTTCTGACAAAATAACTTTACTAGTAAACTTCAAAATCTCATCATTTCACCTTATTGAAATATGATATGTACAATAACAACACTGTCTTCAAGTTTTGTACTTCATAGTTCTTACAATATTTTTAAATAAATATGTTTACTGATTTTAGAGGGGAAAGGAGAAGGAGAGATAGAAACATCAATGAGAGAGAATCATTGATTTGTTGCCTCTTGCATGCCCCCTACAGGGGATCAAGCCGGCAACCTGGGCAAGTGTCCTGCCTGATACTGGAACTGTGACCTCCTGGTTCATAGGTCGACGCTCAACCACTGAGACACACAGGCTGGGCACAATTATATTTTAGAATCACAAGATAAATGACTTAGTTCTATATAAATAAAGTGCTATGTTAAACAATGTCCTTCCTACTGTTTTTTTCCTCTAATCAAAGACTAATCAAGGATTATAAATGACAAGAGGCCTGGTGCATGAAATTCGTGCACTCAGGGGGTCCCTCAGCCTGGCCTGCACCCTCTCACAGTCTGGGAGCCGTCAGTCGAGAGTATCCTTAGCACTGCCATGGAGGTGGATGAGGTTCCTTTGGGAGCACACTGGCCACCAGAGGGCAGCTCCTGCATTGAGCAACTGCCCCCTGGTGGTCAGTACGCATCATAGCGACTGGTCATTCTGCCAATTGGTTGATTTGCATATTAGCTTTTTATTATATGCTAGAGGCCTGGTGCACAAAATTTGTTCATGGGGGAGGGAGGGTCACCTCAGCCCAGCCTGCACCCTCCCTAATCCAGGACCCTTTTGAGGATCCCCAGGATCGGGCCTAAACAGGGAGTCAGACATCCCTCTCACAATCCTGGACCGCTGGCTCCTAACTGCTCACCTGCCTGCCTGCCTGATCGCCCCTAACTGCCCCCCTGCCAGCCTAATCACCCCTAACTGGGTCTGCCTGCCAGCCTAGTCGCCCTCAACTGCCCCCCCGCCCCCCACCGCCGGCCTAGTCGCCCCACACAGCTTGCTGCTCAGTTGTTTGGTCACCCCTCACTAGCCCCCCTGCCAGCCTGGTTGCCCCACACAGCCTGTTCAGTCGTCCGTTCAGTTGTGATGGTTGCTTAGGCTTTTATATAGATAGAGGATATTTCTTGCCTTGCCTGCTTAGTCTCCCTTAGTGTCCCATCAACAATGTTTAAGAGTCCCTGTTTCCATACAGGCTTTCCAAAACAGTGTTTAACTAATAGTTCATAATTTATTAGTTCTGTAGAGTCAATACAGATGAAGTTAGAAGGCTAAGATCAAACTGGGGGAATGTGTGACATCGTGATAAATGCTAGATTGATATCTAGTACATATTCCTTAATATATGAAGCGCTTTAAAAATACTTAAGAAAAATAAGCATGATCCAGAAAAAAAAAAATGAGCTAGGTATATAAATGACCATTTCACTCTCTTGTACACACAAACACATGCACATACACACATACTCACACGTACCAACACATACCCTCATGTCATGATCATACCAAAGGAAAAAAGGGAAGCCAAAGGAGTGAGAAAAAGTTGACTTATTTATCAATCAAAAAATTCAAGTTTACTGTATTCAAAAAAGCAAATCAAACAATAATCACATACCACAATATCGCACTTATTGGCAAATAATTTAAAGATGTGGCATAGATATATAGAAATAGGCACGCCAGGATAATCCTGCTAGATTTGTAGGTTGGCATACAACTTTCTGAGGGCAATTTAGCAACAAGTTTCAAAAGTATTATGACCCAGTAATCTCATTTTTATAAAATATTTAAAACTCACATGAAACAATTGGAAATGTGTACAGATGAAAATACTGCATTGTTCACGACAGCATTTTTTCTTCTAATGGCAAAAAAATTAAACTTAAGGTTTAACAGAAGGTTGGTTAAATACATTGTGATTCTTCATGATAGACCATAATAAATTTATAATGAAGACCTTTATTTACTGGAATGAAAACAGGTTTATGACAAATTAAATGGAAAAAATCAGATAACAGAATAGCAGAGACAAACCAAAACATGGGGTGCCTTGAGCATATTTGGTACCTCTTTCATAACATGTTTTAAACAGTTCCTCAATTTTTAGTAAGGGTAAATCTCTCCTTATATTCAAATTTAGATATTGCATAAAATAAAATTTCCTAAACCAGAACTTTCTGGAAGCTATATGAATCAATTATCATTTAGATAAGTGTAAGTTACTCATTACTTATAAATAGCAGCATAGCATGCATTCCTTGCTTGTAGCATCAGTTGACTTTTCTAATTTCAGGGGAATGCCAACTAACTACTTCATAGCCCACAACACAATTTATAACTACAACAAGCAGCTTACATGTGGACATCACAAAAATATTCAACAGATTTTGTGTCTATTAAGTAGGTATCTATCTCAGTTGTAGTGATACTACTTACATTTTTAACATTATTTATATGTGCGTATGAAAACTCAAGTTAACAAGAAACATACTTTCAATCTTTTCAGTGAAGTTCTGCATATGTTAAACAAACAGATATAGCTCAAGAAGAGAGACACTTGAACATCTTGTCTCAAAATCTTGGAAGCCTATCTTATTAAACCAGAGTTCATGAAAAATACTTATGAAAGCAGGTCCCATCAAGTGCACCTTTCACACTAGTACTACATTATGCTTTTGTAAAATCTTACTCATGCTGTTCATATTTTGTTCAATTCTTTCATTTTCCTTAAGGGCAGTGACTTTGTATGGCTTTTTACTGCCACACCCCAGTGCTATGAAGTATGCCCTATACATGGTAGGTGTCCAATAAACAACTGTAGAATTTACAAACGGCAATGAATGGAATGGAAAAAAAAATAAAACATCACCCTCATATTACAAAAAACACAGGTTAGTTCAAATTCTTAGGCAGCAAGCAGAAGCAAGGGAGGATACTAGAACAAAGATAAGGTAGTTCTTTGAAAAGCATAGGAAGGGAAAGGGGTTTTAATCCCTGTATCTCCATTCTTCTACTTATGTTCAGTATTAGAAAAATGGGCTTCTGATCTGAGGTGGTATAGCAGTGACTACAGAAATTGTGGCTTGAGAGTCAGGGAGTGCTTAACTAGATATACTCAAAACAGATAACCACAAGCATACTGAAGAAAGGTCTGTAGTAAATCCTATTCAGATAGGCTATCAGGCAAGCTCATCGATAAAGAGAAGTAGAGAACCAAGACATCATTATACATTTGAGGAAAAGAACAACCGCTGAACACTGTTTAAATTATACATGAGTTATGAATGAGCTGAACAGTAAAATGAACATACTTTCTTTAATTCGCCAAGCAAAATCTCATTTAAAAAAATATAAATTCCCCAAGCAAAGTCTCATTTTAATAAATATAAAAAATATACATATATATGCATAAGAAAAAAGAGTGAAATAAAGAGACTATATATCATTTTTTTAAAATTATCTCTAAACAGTATGATTTGGTCTAATTTTTTTCCTCAAATGCATTTTAAAATATTCCTATAATATTCAGATATCCTTGAGATTCATAATGCATATAAACAAAAAAGACACCATTATAAATAATTAAAACATGCTGTTTTAGTTATTTTATTCTATTTTATAATTTATAATTCATTTAGAGAAACAGGACTCAAGTTTAAGCAGCCTTTTTAAAAATCTCATTTTCCTTATTTTATTTATATTAAAATATTTAAAAATGGGACATTTGGTATAATGAAAAACTTTTAAAGAATCAGTTGTACATAAAAATATCTAAAACATACTGGCCAAAGTAATTAAAGAACATTAATAAACATTATAATCAATAGCATTATCAGATAAAAATGTTAAAGTAGAATATTTACAATGCAATAATTACAGACTTCTAATAAATGCCAAGTAATTTATCACTTCTTAGAAGACAAGTCTCATTCTTATAAATATTCTCAAGCCAGTGCTGTGTTATCAATACTTGAATAAATTCTATACTTTCTTTAGCCCTAAACATTTTTGTAGGATAAGAATATATGAAATTTTTTAATTAGGACAGGAAATCTTTCAAAGCATAAAAT
Source organism: Myotis myotis (assembly GCF_014108235.1). Classification (NCBI taxonomy): domain Eukaryota; kingdom Metazoa; phylum Chordata; class Mammalia; order Chiroptera; family Vespertilionidae; genus Myotis; species Myotis myotis. Next base: position 144,966,777 of record NW_023416313.1, on the reverse strand, counting down.
TACTCCCTTAGGCCTTAAAAGAACAGTTTGAATCTGGAGTTCATAAAGGGAAAGAAATTCAACATCAGTAAGACAGACTTGGGGAACAAATTTGCCTTACGAAATCCAAGAATTTGCCGTGCTTAACAAAAGTAAGGCCACATTGCTGGATTAAAATCATAGTCTCCTAGTCCCACTGATAAAAAAAAAAAAAAAAAAAAAAAAAAAATCTTGACTAGTGCTGACCTTGAACCTAAATAGCTTCAGCAGATAGAGAGATAAACAACTGTCCTTTAAGGAACTGTCGACACATGATATTTGGTATCGGATAATTGATACCAAATGAAATTAAAATCTGAAATAATTTTATTTAATCATTTAATAGTTATCTGAAATTTTCTGAATTTTAATACTAATACAAACAAACCAGTTTATATAAAAAGATTTTTTTGGTATGTTGCAAAAAGCTCAGTTATACATATTAGTGATTTGAGATGCCTTAGATTTCTAAGTTAATGTTCTAATGAATTTCCCAACTAGCAGTTCACAATTTCTTAATTGAAAGGCAATCCTGCTTGCTATGTGCTAAAAAGAATATAAGGGATGTGAAATTCCTTAAGTACTGATTTATCGTGCTACTTTTTTTTATGTTATAATAAACAAGAGATTAAGACAATTACCCAATTTTAAAGAATCTACTTAACAGATAAAGGACACACCTATTTAATTGGAATGATTACAAAAGAGTACCTCAGTGGAATACATTATATTAGCTTGAAAAAATAGATTAATGTCAAAACTAGGCTCTAAGTGGCATACCTGATGATTTCTACATATCTTGTCACAGTGGTTAATAGATCTGAATTAATAACTGAAGCATGTTTCCTGCTATGCAGCCTTTTGTTCATGTTAGGCTGCTACTTTTTATAGTACTGTGTCCAAAGAAAGCTATTCCAGCTTGATTCAAAATTTTAAGGAGTGTTTTTTATGAAGTTGTCCAAAAATAATTTTGAAAGTCATAAATAAAATAACAGATGCTGCAAAATGTTTGATTAATCAATATGTGTCATGATTTTTATTGAATTTCATGAATTCTCTATCCTTTGGGAAATGTTTAAATAGCCTTGGCTCACTTCCTACTAAAATCCCTATGTTCTTTGCTTTGTCAGATCCAACAAGTATCCTCAAAATCATGTAGCAGATTCAGAAAGAGAATGTCTTCTGCTGCATGTATTACAGCCAGGTATTCATCATGCACACCTCTACACTAGGACATCTAGAAACAAAACCAAAACAAAAGTGTACTACTTTATCACGATTACAAATTTACACATTAAAAACATCACACAAAACATCTGTGATGATGAAAATCCCTTCCTTTGATGAATAAATTGAGCTACTGAAAGGAATAAAATTTTGTCCTAAACAAGGCCAAGTCTTTAGCATAACAATGGCTACATCAAGTAGAAAAGGAAATAAAACAAAAGCTTCTAGTAAGGCAAGTGATTTCTAATATATTCTATTAAGCAATGATATTAGGGAGTTCAGATGCTTCTGAATAGTAATACAGTAATAGCTGTTGCTCATATTAACTTAATAACTAATTGGTTAATTATAACTAATATGGTACTGCCTGCAAAAGATATGGTCATTGGTTTCTCTCACAAAGATGATTATAGGATTCTTTTATTAACCTCTTTCTAAGAATAATATTTTTATTTATTTTATTGAGCATAAAGTAAAATGTTAAGGACTTAGTATATAATTTTTCTAAGTATTTTAAGAAATAGATTGCTCTTCCTCCAAAATCAGAGTGATATGTTCCTATTTTAGTGGCCTTATAAAGAAATAAAATAAGAAATTTGGGTCAAAGTCACAGTTTCCATAAATATTCATTATGATTTGAAAAGATGAGTAGTTAGTAAGTCTCTAATTGTTGATGACCTAAGAACACAACAATCCTGTCTCCTACCTGTATGATAAGCTCCAGGGTTCCACCAACAGAAAATTTTAAAACACACAATTTGTAAACACACATACCAAAGCCATTTATTGCTATTTTACTTGTGTTTATTAAACACATTAAGCAACCTTCACATTATTCATACGATATATTATGCATAGTTACTACATTCAATGTGATGGAAAGAACTATCATAGAAATGGTGAAAATTTTAAGGTAGCAAAAGACTAGTAGGGTAATTCAGTGCCTAAAAAATCATCAATGCATTATATAAAGAAGAATCCTAAAAAATAATTTAATGAGTAAGTGAATGGAATTACTTAATTTTTAAAGCATCTTTAAATTTAAAAATTTGAATAATAAATTTTAAAATGAAACAGCAAAAGTTATATATGTTTAAAGATTGAACGTTGTCTAGATTAGCAAAGTAAACCACTCTAGAATAGGATGAACTGCAAGTTAGTAGTACAGTGGACAGAATTAGAATTGAATGGCAAAGAATAATTACATAATTTAAAGGTTTTTCCATAAATTTTACTCAATGGAAATGCATCAAATATTCATATCATTAACATGCTATGAAATTTTTTCTACCCCTCCTTTCCTTCTTTCCATTCATTTATTCATTCATTCTGGAATTGGGATAAATCTTGGGTTTATTAAGATGAAAAAGAAACAGATCTAGCCATGACTTTGGAGAAACTTAAAAGGAGACCAAGGAATATAGCATACTATGGTTCTTGATATAACAGAGGTTTCCTATAGGATATTTACAAAATGCATAGGAAGACACAAAGAAGATGCAAGTAGTAGATGGGGAAGTGACTAGGTAAAATGGGATTTGAGATTTTTGTGTATGACAGTTGGTGATAACATGACAAACACATGACAGAGTTATGACAGGAAATCAGATGAAATCAGCCAAATTTGCTTCCCAGTAATCCAAACCATGCCCATAGTGTAATTGGGGAAAGTTTATCCTATATAATAAAAGCCTAGTATGCAAATAGACCAAATGGCCAAACCACTGGTGGAATGACCCATCACTATGATGTGCAGCGACCACCAGGGAGCAGATGCTCAATGCAGGAGCTGCCCTCAGCCCTCAGGCCCCAGGCCAGCCAAGGTGGGTGCCAGCTGCCCTGCATAGGTTGGTGACCAGCGGTGGCAACAGGGGGCAGTGTCGGCAAGCGGGCGGTGCCAGGCTGGCCAAGGCGGGTGCCAGCAGAGTCCCTCGATCACCCTGTCGGTCGTCCAACAGATCGGCCCTCATCACCAGCCAGGCCTAGGGACCCTACCCATGCATGATTTTTGTGCACCAGGCTTCTAGTTTTAATATAATGCTTCTATAAAAAGTATCCTGTTTTTAATACTCATTAAAATATATTATGATCCAGAAAAGAAATAACTGAAAAAAAGGAGTTTGAAAAGGAAAATATGTACAGGCAGTCCTCAGGTTACGTCAGACTTGGCATATGTCGTTTTGTGGTTACGTCGCCATCTCCCATTTATTTATAAAAAAAAAAAAAAGTTCCGTAATTTTGACGTATGTACATATGTGCTTTATGTTTTTTTATTATTTATTTACCACAAGTAAAGGTCATGAATTCTTATATTTCTTTTAAATTTTTTTTACTGTTTCACTTCATTACTGCTGTGTATGTGCTCCATGTGAGTGACACTGGAGCTTATGTAGGTGGGTTCTGACTTACGGCGAAAATTGCGTTACGTCACGCCGTAGGAATGGATCTTCCACGTAACCCGAGGACCTACTGTATTTAGTATTCTTATATTTAGAGACCAGAATTTTAAATGTTCATGAACATTAGCATATAAACCCCTATGTTGCCCCAGCCAGTTTGGCTTAGTGGATAGAGCGTTGGCCTGTGGACTGAAAGGTCCCGGGTTCCATACCCCGTCAAGGGCACATGCCTGGGTTGCGGGCTCGATCCCCAGCAGGAGGTGTGCAGGAGGCAGCTGATCCATGATTCTCTCTCATCATGGATGTTTCTCTCTTCTCTCTCTCTCTCTCTCTCTCTCTCCCTCCCTCCCTCCCCTTCCTCTGTCTAAAATCAATAAAAATATTTAAAAAAATAAATAAACCCCTATGTTAAGATAACTTTACACTCAGCCGAACAATGATACAAATTGAGCTGTACTCTCTCCTAATATTTATGAAATCCAGGTACACACTGAGAAGAGGCATTACATTTTCCAAAGCTAGACAGAGGAGGAAGCGGGAATGGCTTTTACACATGGAAGCAGACAGTAACAATTTAAATTATGTATGTTTTTAGAAAGAAATATCCTACTCTCAAAAGCCAACAATAGCATAAATCATCAGTCACAACACTGAACAATTAAACTTAGACTTACAGCTAGCGAGGACCCTGAGGAAGAGCTTATCTTCCAAGTATGTGGAGTTTAGGACTTGGGGTGCAAATCTTGAGTCCAGTGACTCAGAATATCTTTTTCCCTTTTTTTTCTGCCACAGCTCCTTTCATAACACATTCTTGGGTAGACTAAAAGTAACTGACCCTGGCTGAAGTTGTGCAGTTGGCTGGAGCATCGTCCTGTGCACGGGAATGTCGTGGGATTGACTACTGGTCAGGGCACACACCAAGGTTGCAGGTTCAATGCCCTGTCAGGGTGCGTATGGGAGGCAACCAATGGATGTTTCTCTCTCACATCGATGTGTTTTTTTTAATCTCTCTCTCTCTCTCTCTCTCTCTCTCTCTCTCTCTCTCTCTCTCTCCCTCCCCCCCACCCCCCTTCTCTCTCAAAATATCAATAAAAACATATGTTCAGGTGAGGATTTAAAAAAAGAATCTGAATTTAGTGGTTGGTATAAAAAACAAATATTTGAGCAGGAGAATGGAGCAATAACTGCTGTACTTTCATGAAACATAGAGAATGAGACTGCTGATAAGGAGGTTAAAAATTATTCAATAATTCAAGTCAGAGTAAATAAAATTATAGTTTCAATTGATTGAACCAATGAAAAGTATTTTTAGAGGCAAAACTGTCAATACTTAGCAAATGACTGGATATGATAAGCAATGGAAAAGGAAGATTAAAAATTACCCCCAAAGTTCTAAATCCTTATGCTTGAGATAATGGTATTGCTATTGATAGAATAAGGCATAAAAAAGGAAGAAGGACTTAGATGGAGAAATTAACTGTAGTTGTGCCCACTGTGAATCTGATACATTGTTTAGATGTGAAGATTAAAGATATGTCATTTCAATACTGGTATCTGAACGCCTTTATTCATGTATACAGGAGCATAGAATACAAACAGAATAGGACAGGTTCTAAGCTAGGACTTTAAGAAATATGAAAGAATATAAAATTTAAAAGAAAATGGAAAAGGGGAGTCTAGTGATCAGAACGTGGAGTTTCAAGAATATTAAATAAAAGAGGGAAAATGCAGAAAGATTTACTATTTTGGCTTTTTGGTTGATTAACTCAGTGTTAACATTCACGTTTATAAATTGGGTATTAACTTAATTAAGAATTTTCCAAAGTAGTAGTTTATTTTTTTATTTTTTTTTTTTAGAGTTACACATTTTAATTTATTATTTACTATTTCATTTGCTTACTATTTTATTTACTCTTTGTTATTTGAGATATCAAGCAAGATGTCTGATTCTAATTAGAAATAGAATATTTTATAAAATATTTAGTCTTGCTTGGCATCGTCTAAAGGAGCTCTCTACCATGATGAAAATGTCTTGCACTGTCATATTCAGTATCTGCTAACCACTTGTGGCTATTGAGTACTGAAATGTGTCTAGAGCAGTGGTTCCCAACTTTTTTTTTGTCCATGTTCCACCTAAGCATCTCTAAAATCCTGAAGTCCCGCCCCCCCCTCCCCCGTGACATATAATTCTTATTATTCAAAAAGTGAACTCCTATTCATGTGGAGAAAGCCTAAAAGGCCATTAGCTTGGTCTAAACAAGCTTCTAAAGAACATGGCATCCATAAAAGAGAAAAATAAAAGAATGAAAGGACAGTTGAAATACTGAGGAAGAAATCACTAAGAAATTGTTAATAATAATAATAATAATATGAAGTGATATAAAAAATAGCAAATAAAGTTTCAAAACATATAATAGAGAACTGAAATGCATAAATATGTCACGATACATATTGTATACGAGGCCCCTAGAATCATAAGAAATGCAAAAAAATTCACTGTTAATAGCTCATTGTTGAATTGCCCCCTTAAAAATCAAATTGCCTGCCTGTGGGGCATGTGCCCCACCTTGGGAACCACTGATCTAGAGCATCTGAATTTTTAATTTTATTAAATTTTAATTCACTTAGATCTAAATATAAATTGCCAAATGTGGTTAGTGGCTACTATGTTGGTACAGCACAGAGCAGATCTCACTGCATTCAAACATGTGAATTTTTCTTTTTTTTTTTTTTTTTTTTTTTTTTTTTTTTTGACTGTGAAAGAGAGGGCTAAGGGGCTCCTGGCTCTAGCAGCCAGAGCAGCCTCGATTGCCTGCCTCATTAGCATTTTATTGCAGTTTTTTTTTTTTTATTGCTTAAAGTATTACAAAGGGTATTACATATGTGTCCATTTTATCCCCCCGCCCTAGACTCCGACTCTCCAAAGTAGTAGTTTATTGAGAGTTCTTTTTAAAATGTGTGTAAAAGAGAGAAGGGGAAAAGAGGTGGGAGACTGAGAGGGAGGGGCGAGGAAGAGAAAGACTGAGAGCTTGATTGACAGAGACTTTCATAGTCTAGTAGTCCAGTAAGCATAGAAAATACAAGTCTAAGCATCATTAAACAGAATTGTTTATTGGCTTTCTGATCATTTAATAATGCATTTCATGAAATCTTGGGGGAAATGCAATATCTAGCATTCTTCAAACTTGCTCAACCACTCTTCACAGGCTATATTCTGGGAAATACTGCTATCTATACAATGTTAATACACTTTTAGAAGGAATACACCATAAAATCCAGCATCCATTTATGATAAAAACTCTCAGCAAAGTGGGAATAAAAGGAACATACCTCAATGTACTAAGGGCCATATATGACAGACCCACAGCCAACATCATACTCACTGGTCCAGAACTAAAAGCATTTCCCTTAAGACAGGGAACAAGACAGGGATGTCCACTTTCACCACTCTTATTCAACATAGTACTGGAAATCCTAGCCACAGCAATCAGACAAGAAAAAGATATAAAAGTCATTCAAATTGGAAAGGAAGAAGTAAAACTGCCAATATTTGCAGATGACATGATACTCTATATAGAGAGAACCCTAATGATACCACCAAAGAACTACTGAAAAATGAATTCAATAAGTAGCAGAACACAAAATAAATATCTAAAATCAGTTGCATTTTTATAACCAATAATGAACTATCAGAAAAGAAACTAAGAAAACAATCCCATTTACAATTACTTCAAAAAAAATACATAGGAATAAGGAATAAATTTAACCAAGGATATTAAAAGCCTGTACTTGGAAAATTATGACCTTAATTAATAAAAGTGTAAACAAGCAAGTGAAGAAGATACAAATAAGTGGAAGCACATACTGTGTTCATGGGGTATAAAGAATTAACATCATTAAAATGTCCATAGTACCCAAAACAATCTGTAGATTAAATGCAATTCCTATTGAGAAGCCAATGACATATTTCACAGAACTAGAACAAATATTCCAAAATTTTATATGGAACCACTAAAGACCCCGAATAGCAACACCAATCTTGAGAAAGAAAAATAAAATTGGAGGGATCATACTATCAAACTATACTACAAGGGTATAGTAATAAACACAACATGGTACTGGCATAAAAATGGACATACAGATCAATGGAACAGAATACAGAGCCCAGAAATAAATCCATGCCTTTATTGTCAATTAATATTTGACAAAGGAGGCAAAAACATGCAATGGGGTAGAGACAGTCTATTAAAGAAATGGTGTGGGGAAAACTGGATGGGTACGTGCAAAGAAATGAAACTAGACCACTTTCTTACACCACACACAAGAATAAACTCAAAATAGATTAAATATTTAAATGTTAAGACTAAAAACCATAAAAATCCTGAAAGAAAACATAGGAAGTAAAATAATGGGCATTTCTTACAACATTTTTTTTTTTCTGATTTATCACCTAAGGCAAGGGAAACAAAAGAGAAAATAGACAAATGGGACTACATTAAACTAAAAAGATTTTACACATCAAAGAAACTCATCAATAAAATGAAAAGACAACCCACTGAATGGGAGAATATAGTCACTGATACATCTGGTAAGGGCTTAATATCCAAAATTTATAAAGAACTTACAAAACTGAACACCAAAAAAACAAACAATCCAATTTAAAAATGGGCAAAGGACCTGAATAGACACTTCTCCAAAGAGGACATACAGATGGCCGATTGATATGTGAAAAGACACTCAACATCACTAATCAGAGAAATGCAAATTAAAACCACAAGGAGCTATCACTTCATACCCGTCAGAATGGCTATCAACAATAAACCAGCATACAAGTGCTGGTGAGGATGTGGTAAAAAGGGAACCCTGGTGCACTGTTAGTGGAAATGTAGATTGGTGCAGCCACTGTGAAAAGCAGTATAAAGTTACCTCAAAAAGTTAAAAATGGAACTGCCTTATGACCCAGTAATCCTACTTCTTGAACTATAGCCAAAGAAACCTGAAAACCTGAAACACTAATTTTAAATAATATATATACTCCTATGTTCACAGCAATGCTATTTACAGTAACCAAGATCTGGAAACAGCCCAAGTGTCCATCAATAGATAAGTGGATAGAAAAGCTGTGGTACATTTTCACAATGAAATACTACTTAACTGTAAAAATGAAGAAAATCTTACCTTTAGTGACAGCATGGATGGGCCTGGAGAGTATTACACTAAGTGACATACGTGAGTCAGAGAAAGACAAGGAGCATATGATTTCACTTATATGTGGAATCTAATGAACAAAATAAACTAACGAAGTGGAGACAGACTCATGGATACACAGAACCAAGACTGACAACTGTCAGAGGGGAGAGTGTTGGGAGCTGGATGAGAAGGGTGAAAGGATTAGGGGGAAAAAAGATTCATGGCCCAGTGAGGGCACATGCCTGGGTTGTGGGCTTGATCCCCAGTAGGGCGAAGGCAGGAGGCAACCAATCAATGATTCTCTGGCATCATTGATGTTTCTATATCTCTCCCTCTCCCTTCCTCTCTGACATATGTATCTATAATAATAAAAGTGTAATATGCTAATTAGAACAGATGTCCTTCCGGACGACCTTCCAGACAAAGCTGGGGCAGCGAGGGAAGCCCGGGTCCCAGGTGCCCGCTGGTGGATGGAGGGAAGCCCAGATCCCAGGTGCCAGAGGGAAGCCAGTGCTGGCAGCCTGGAAAAGGAAGGCCTACTCTTGCACGAATTCCATGCATCAGGCCTCTAGTATATATATAAAGAAATACTCTTGGACATTGACAACAGTATGGTGACTGCCAAAAGGCAGGGGGTGGGAGAAGGTAGAAGAAGGTAAAGGGGGGATAAATGCTGATGGAAGGAGACTTGACTGGGGGTGGAAAACACATAATAAAATATATAGATATAGTGTAGAATTATTTACCTGAAGGCAATATAATTTTATTAACCAATGGTACCCCAATGACTTCAATAAAAATATATAAATAAAATAAAAGGACCACGTCAAAATAAAAAGCTTCTGCACAGCAAAAGAAACCATCAACAAAACAACAAGAAAGTCCACCGCATGGAAAAACATATTTCTCAATGTTATATCTGATAAGGGCCTAATCTCCAAAATGTATAGGGAACTCATACATCTTAACAAAAGAAAAATTCACAATCCAATAAAAAATTGGGCAAAGGACTTATAGACACTCTTCGAAAGCTGACATACAGAAGGCCAAGAGACATATAAAAACATGCTCCAAGTCACTAATCATCTGAGAGATGCAAATCAAAAAAATAATGAGATACCATCTTACACCTATCAGAACGGCTATCCTCAAGAAATCGACAAACAACAAGTACTGGCGAGGATGTGGAGAAAAAGGAACCCTCGTGCACTGCTGGTGGGAATGCAGACTGGTGCAGCCACTGTGGAAAACAGTATGGAGTTTTGTCAAAAAATTAAAAATAGAACTGCCATTTGACCCAGTGATCCCACTTCTAGGAATATATCCCAAGAAACCAGAAACACCAATCAGAAAGGATATATGCACCCCTATGTTCATAGCAGCACAATTTACAATAGCTAAGATTTGGAATCAGCCTAAGTGCCCATCAGCAGATGAGTGGATTAAAAATCAATGGTACAATGGAATATTACGCTGCTGTAAAAAATAACTCTTACCATTTGCAACAGCTTGGATGGACTGGAGAGCATTATGCTAAGCAAAATAAACCAGTAGGAGAAAGAAAAATATCAGATGATCTCACTCATTTGTGGAACATAATTAACAACATAAACTGATGAACAAAAATAGATCCAAAGACATAGAAGCATCGAACAGTCCATCAATCTTCAGAGGGAAGGTAGGGGAGGGTGGAGGTAGGGGGTAAGAGATCAACCAAAGGACTTGTATGCATGCATATAAGCATAAACAATGGACATAGACTCTAGGGCAGGGGTGGGCAAACTTTTTGACTCGAGGGCCACAATGGGTTCTTAAACTGGACCGGAGGGCTGGAACAAAAGCATGGATGGAGTGTTTGTGTGAACTAATATAAATTCAAAGTAAACATCATTACATAAAAGGGTACGGTCTTTTTTTTCTTTTTAGTTTTATTCATTTCAAACGGGCCGAATCCGGCGCGGGCCATAGTTTGCCCACGGCTGCTCTAGGGGGTTGAGGGCATGTGCTGGGCGGGGGGGGGGGGTGGGGGTGGGGGTGGGGATGGCCAATGGGGAAAAAAAGGAGACTTATGTAATACTTTAAACAATAAAGAATTAAAAAAAAGAAAAAATAATAATTGTGACTTCATGTGGTAAAAAATAAAATAATAAAATAAAATAAAATAAAATAAAATAAAATAAATAAAATAAAATAAAATAAAATAAAATAAAATAAAATAAAATTAAAAAGTCAGGGGTCAGCAGAATATGGCCTGCAGGCCAAATCCTGCTCACTGTCTAAAAATAATTTTACTTTAAAATATTCTTTCAATTACAATTTACATTTAATATTATTGTATATTCGTTCCAGGTGTACAGCACAGTGGTGAAAAAGGTAAAGGGTTGAGAAGATTGGTAGTTACAAAATAGTCATGGGATGTAAAGTACAGCAACAGGGAATATAGTTAATGACACTGTAACCACCCTTGGTGCCGGCTGGGTACTGGTAATATCAGGGGGGAACACTTGGTAAAGTATATGATTGTGAATAAAGTTTATTGAGACAGAATCACACGCATTTCTGGTTATTTTCAACAATTATAATGTGATAGTAAAATATCTGTGATTTATTGTTAACAATAGATACCACTATTAATATTGTGGTTTGTGGACTATATTCATAATTGAAAGAGATCCTAAATTTCAGATAGAGGTTAATGTAAATAAAGATGGAATTTTTCATACACCTTCGCTTCAGAGAACTGTGAAAAGATGAACAGTTTTAATTAGGATATCAGAAACAAGGAAATCATGAGTATTTTTTTCAAAATAAAAACCAAAATTAACAAAATAGAGATTTAGTGAAATAAGCCAGAGAAAGAGAAGTACCATGTGATTTCACTCATTTGTGTTATCTAATGAACAAAATAAACTAACATAGAAATAGCCTAATATATAGAGAACAGACTGACAGCTGTTAGAGAAGAGGGGGGTTGCGGGGCTGGGTGAAAAAGGTGAAGGGATTAAACAACAACAAAAGTATAGTGATTACCAGAGGGAAAGGGGGGTGAGAGGAGTTAGAAGATGGAAAAATGGAGATGGAAGGAGACTTGACTTGACTTGGGATGGTGAACATACAGTCCTCTACAGATGATGTGTTATAGAATTGTACATCTGAAGCCTATAAAATTTTATTAACCAGTGTTATCCCAACAGAAAGAAAATTTAAATTTGCTCTCAATTCATGAGATAACACATACCCATTACCACAAGTTTTAAAATTCCACATCTCTGAAATATTTTCTTACACTCACTGGTGGCTACCAACCAAAGTACAACTTGTACAGACTTTCTAAATAAAACTAATTTTACATTGAGAAATTTATTGGTTATTCTAATTACAACTGATTAATTTTTGCTAAGAAGTAATGAAAAAGTTGTAAAGGCAATGCAAATTTTGCTTGCAACATATCTCATTCACCATAACCACTATCAGATAAGCAAAATAAGTATAATTAGTTTTCCCTGACATATAAACATTATCAATATTTATATGGGGGATAAATTACACAAATAAGGACACTTTTGGACATGTAAATAACTAGTATCTATTAAGAAGTAAATTATTAAATTCCCAGTGTTCTAAATTAGGCAATACTAATTTTTAAAAAAAGGTACTACAGTCAAATTTCATCATATTGCTTAACTATGACATCCATACTAAAGGATTTAAATAGTATGAAAAGCTATACTATTCACATAATGAATATGATATATTAAATAAATTTACATAATAGCAAAGTTGTTCAAATTGTAGATGTCATGATTTATGAAGCAGAAAAATGTGTACATAGTTTTTATAAGTAAACTTCATTTGAGGAGGCATCAAATACACTATCTACTTTCAGTTTACATACTATATAGAAGATAACCAATTAAAATTAGAAATATAATTATCTCATGTTAAGAAGATGATTTGTACTTTCTCCTTTCAGCTACTTTTACTTAGAACTAATTTTCAAAAATATAAAAGATACTAGCAAACTGCCTATTATTTAATGTAATGTCTATTAGCCAATAATGTCTGCTGGTTTCAACAGCTAGAAAAGTCCATACAAAGGCTCAACATTACAGATCAGTCTAAACTTTCCATCTATAAAACCAATAGAGGACATTGGAAACTTTATATAATGCTTTGTTGCACTTTGCCTTCTATATTTTAACAATTAACAGAAAATGATCCTAGAGTGCTCTTTTAATAGTAATTCAGCATCAAGTAAGAAAAATATTTTACTTTTATGTTTTAAAACATAACAGGTTCAAATTGCTTCTGGTAAAGTCTAATGAAGGATATTAAATTTAAAGATTTAATTTAAGAGAAATTTCCAAATTTTTAATTTCAAAAAATCACACAAACTGAGTAATTTTCTAGTGATAAGATAGTATTTAAAAAGTCAATACTACAACTGCCATTAAATTTAATTCTCTGAAATGAAACAAGGACACACTTGATTAACCAATTGGCAATACTTTTGAAAAATTAACATATTATAATGAAGAATCTGATTTTTAAAAATCATCTAGAAGTATGCATGAGAAAATCTACTGTCATGAAAACAGCCAGTGTAAATGCCAATAAATCCAAAAGAAAATGTCAGTACTTCTGAACAATGAATGTACAGAAAATGCTACTTGTAAAATAAAACAACACAATGAAAAAGAAGTGTAATGTTATGGGCAATGTTTTAAAATTTTTCAAATTCACTTCTGCAAATTTTACTTAATAACAAATCAGGTAAAATGCTAATATTAGTACTAAGACAAATAAAATGTATCCTCAATCAAACATTAATTAGGGAACTGGAAATAAACACTATTATTAAAGAAACCACACATTCATAAGTTCCTGTGCTTACTAACTTGAAACCAAAACTATTAGATTGTTCATAAAATGCTGAACATTATTGTCCATAAATTATACTTAATATATACACAATAGGTAGCATTTGCAAATAGTGTTTTTGAAGAACTAATGCCCATTACTAAAATAATGTAATATGATACTGTTTTACTGCTTTTAGCCAAAATATTCTAATAATTTATTAATATAATACCCAATAATTAAAATGTTTAAAAGATAGTACTAAATTAATATTAATGTCATATTTTTTTTAAATCTAAGAAAAATAGGTTTACTATTGAAAATTCATAAAATCAGGCTAAGTTGAACACTAAATACCTAACCAAATTATACTATACTCAAATCATATGGCTAAAAATTTATGTAATCAGTTTAAGTACAGGCCACAATATATAGATCTGACCCTTACATTATCTGCATTTTTTCATTATTAAGAAATAAATAATACCTTCATATATCAACTCTATTAAATACACTTTTTTGTATATAATATCCATGAGAAAAAAATCTGATCTATGTGTTCACAGTTATAGGAAATGTGCACTCTCACAGATTAATATTTTATATAATTACAAGATGTTTAGACTAAATAAAGGAATGTAATTCTCCAACAAGCATAAACTTAAAATAAGGAGTTAAAATATGACATTATATATTTATAAATAGGTAATATTTAATATTTACTTTTTTCATTCTGAGTAAAGTTCTTGTAGACATAATTAGTACCTCCCTAGCCTTTGTCTCCCAAAATAGCAAATCAAAACATAATATCTATTAAAAGTTTTTATATTAGTATGTCCTTGCTATATAAAAATTGCCTTGATTTTTTTCTATTTTTAAAAAGTTTAAGTCAAGTAATTCAAATGAGCTGTGGTAGAAAGAAATGTATTATATTAATTAAAAATAAATATAAATTTATAGAAGGATATTATAAACTACTAGAGGCCCGGTGCACGAAATTCATGCGGGGGGGGGGGGCGGGAGGGGGGAGCCTGGCCTGTGCCCTCTCACAGTGCGGGAGCCCTGCGATTGATTGCCCCAAAGAGGTAGGCCCTGCCCACCCATTTGGGGCTCCTGGATGGATTGCCCCAAAGAGGTAGGCTGGAGCCAATGGTCCCACCTCTGCGCTGCTCAGAGCCACTGGACCCCCAGCCTCACCACGCAGAGCAGCGGGACCCACAGGTCTCGGCGCAAGGAGCTGCGGGCCTCGCCTCCGCGCCGCACACGCAGCATCAAGCCCCCGCCCACCCGTGCACGCCCGCTGCACACGCAGCCTCCTGGTGATCTCTCACTGTGGCGTGCGGGCGTGACGACTACATAGGCTTTTACTAACACACTGTTTGCGGGTAGTTTTTATCGCGCGCTAACAGGTGGCGCGGGCCATTTTTGCTAATTTTTTGCGCAAATGGCAACGTTCAGTAAAATTACGATAACTTTAGTTTACGTATTTATACGTTACCCGCATTCTACCGCTAGTCTATAAAAAACGTATTAATACGTGTCCCACACTCTACTACACTGGTAAAACGTATAAATACGTAAAACGTATAAATACGTTTCCCGCATACAATGTGTTAATAGGATATCTTTATTAACATCAATTCTCTGTTATATTTACTTTTCAAAAGCAAACCCACTTCCTAACATATTGCTTTCATTTTCTTCTATTATTCTACCCTAATTATATTAACACTTTTTCTAATACTTTTATTTATGTTTCTAATCTTTCTACTTAACATTTAATAATTTCCCCCTTTTATCTTAACAGCTATCTACTTATTCTTCTTTGCAATATCTCTACAAACTTTTAAATGGTACTCCAAAAATGGTCAATAAAGAATATAAACAGACAATATTTGTTACCTTAAAGCTATGAAAACAATCTCAAGAGAAATTATTTTAATCCTTATGGTGTTGTTAGGTTTATTATTTTTTAACATTTGCCATTTCACAGGGCCTCTGCTTAGTGATCCAGTTCCCAGTAGACTATGATGTGTTCTCGGCAACTCTGAAATAGGATTGCTCTGAGCTTATATTTACTTTAAAGAAAAACTGGCCAAGTCTTAAGTTGCTAAAATCAAGTGATGATGATGTTCAAGAAATTTTCAGAAACTTCAATTATACAGTATTTCCTTATTATATGCGCATTACTCAAAGTTGATAATTGAACAATACAAACTTTACTTTTTCTCTTTTGTTCATCAGTAGTCTATTTGTCAGGCACAAAATACACACTCAATTTTTATGCATAATTTACTCATCAAAGAAGTAAACAGAGACTCCAACTAAGCTGTCATCTAACAAATGACTGGTTTCAAAGATTGGCATGCAAAGTTTTATATATATAAATATATAAAATATATATATAAAGTTACTAATATACATATAAAGTTACTAATATATACATAAAGTTGAGCTTTCATTATGTACTTATGTATACTTCTACTGTGGTTATTGTACATTTTTACAAAAATAGGATTTCCTGGACACATCCTTTTTCTACTAGAAAGCATGATAAAGAATAAATAATAAAATGAAAACAAGTATTACAATTACTATTAAAGGTTAAATTACCATAACAATTATTGTAATACTTTATTTGTAAAGAAAACTGATCATGGCTGTTTCTTGAAACCCTTTATGAAGTATACACATTTCCCTTCTTATATTCATAAATTTCTACAAATTTTATTTGCTATTTTAACATTTATAGATATGTTACATCTGTAATAATAACATAAAAAATAGTAAGTGTATTTATTCAATTTTCAAAAACATACCAATGAAACAAGCACCCAGATCAAGAATTAGAGCATTAAAAATTGTCCCTAACTCCCATTCCATACTACCTGCTCTCGCCAAGACTAACCACTATCCTGACATCTGATATTGGCGCTTAGTCTGCTTGATTTTGAGCTATTGATCAGTAGAAGCAAACAATATTTACTCTCCTATGCCTGGTTTTGTTTTGTTTTGTCAGATTCAGTCAAATTGTATTTTTAGGTAAGTTATTCTTATTGCTGCATAGTTTCCCATTGTGTCAATATAACAATATATTTTTACAATCTACGGTTGATGAACATGTTAGTACTTTTCAGTTTGGGGCTATTGCTAATAGTACTGCTATAAACATTCTTGCATATATTTTGGTGAATACAGGTACACATTTCTGTTGGTGTGTTGCAGGAACAGAATTGCTAGGCCATATGTATGGCAAGTGTATGTTCAGCTTTATAAGATGTTCTCAAATGATCTTCCAATGTGTTGTACCAGTTTACACTTCTTCCAGCATGTATGAGAGTTAAAGTTAATCCACATTCTTGGCAACACATAGTACTGTCAGTCATTTTCACCTCAGTCATGCTGGTGGATATAAGTAGTCATATTATTTCTTAAATTTGCATTTCCCTAATAACTAATTAGGGAACTTATTGGTCTTTGGGATATTCTCTTTTGTGAATTCTTGTTCAATTGTTGGGCCCATTAGTATATTGGGTTATAGCTTTTCCTTATTGATTTAAAAGCATTCAATACATATTCTGAATATAAGTCCTTGTCAGATATATGTATTGCAAAAATATGTTCTAATTCTTTGGACTGTATGTTACTCTGTTAATGATTTATCACCTTTTCCTTTAAGGTTAGAGCTATGTTCCACTTTAAAAACATTTCCCTACTTTAAGGTCATTAAAGATATTCTCCTTTTTCCAACCACTTTTTCTTATCATTGACATTCATATTTGCAATTTCTCTGTGATTGACTTTTAATGGTGTGAGGTAGGAGCGAAGAAATACATGTCTTCCCATTTGGTTATTCAGTTAACCCATACTGAGTTTTCACAACTGTACTAGGAGGTCACCTTTAACATAAATGAACTAACTGTATACATTTGGGTTTGTACCTGGTCTCTATTGAACAGCTTTTTCATTGTTCTTGCCTATCCCTGCAGCAATACCACACTTTCTCAATGGGTCTTGGCATCTTGCAATGTAAGTTATCTTCTAGCTGATTGTCTTTAATTATGCTTTAGAAAAGTGAACACCACATCATTTTCCCAGGCAAAGTTCTCACGCATCCTATATAACAAAAGCCCAGTGACCATAATGGCAGAATGACCAGAATGACCGGTGGACCAGTCACTATGATGCACACTGATCACCAGGGGCCAGGCACTCAACGCAGGAGGAGGGGGAGGGGAGCACTTTGAGGCCTGGAGGTGCACGCTATGGCCCAGGGATCCAAGGAACTGCAAGCCCAGCGCTTGCTTTCCAATAAAAAAAATGTTTGGGGGAAAAAAGCAGCCAATGCCGCCACCCTAGGAAGAACGGCTCCAGGAGGGTAAGGCCTCCCTAGGCCCTGCCTAGCCCAGCTGGCATGCCACAGGCTCCTGGGGACTCACCAGTGACATGCAGAAGTACAGCCCCTCTGATTCCAAAGCCGGTCACCCAACAGCTGCTCCCCATCCAGCTCCACGGCAGAAGCAGCACTGCTGCGCAGCCTCAGCTCCAACTTTTAGCTTCAGGCTTCCTGCCCGCCCCTTCGTATACTATATGGGCTTGGGAGCATGGCTTCAGCCTCCCTGGTCAATAGCGCCACAGCACAGCCAAAGAGTGGCAGGACACAGACACCAGGGCTGGCTGGGCACTGATTTGGCCACTGACTGACATCCATCTGCAGTTATTTACACTGTGTGTTTACATTTGTAGGGAAGTAGGGCAACCCACTCCTGCTGCCCGCCTCACCTTCTAGGCCAGTGGTCGGCAAACTGCAGCTCGGCAAACTGTGGCTCGCGAGCCACATGCAGCTATTTAGCCCCTTGAGTGTGGCTCTTCCACAAAATACCGACTTCTGCGCATGGGCCATGAAGTTTCAATCGCACTGTACGTGCGCGCCCACACGTGGTATTTTGTGGAAGAGCCACACTCAAGGGGCTAAAGAGCCACACGTGGCTTGCGAGCTGCGGTTTGCCCACCACGGGTCTAGGCTAAGAAAGGCCCACTGACCTCCGTGTTTCTCCTGCCATCCAGAGTCGAAACCTCTTGGGGATGAATGATCCCAGTGATGGCCCCAACACATGCTCAGTGTCACTGTCACAGACATTCCCAGTCAATATAGCCCGTTCCTCAGCCCGCAGTGCCCTGGCCCACCCACTGCCACTCCTCACCTGTCACCCTGAGGACCACCTTATGTTATCCTATTTGAAATGTGAGCAAGATCTCAAATGCCCCCCTGTCAATAGTCCCTTGCCCTACCTTTCTTCCTCTAAAAGCCTTGCATTTTAAAAACATATATTTGATTGATTTCAGAGAGGGAATTAGAGATAGAAATATCAATGATGCCCTAACCCCGTGGTCGGCAAACTGCGGCTCCCGAGACACATGTGGCTCTTTGGCCCCTTGAGTGTGGCTCTTCCTAAGCCTTAGGAGTACCCTAATTAAGTTAATAACAATGTACCTACCTATATAGTTTAAGTTTAAAAAATATGGCTCTCAAAAGATATTTTAATCGTTGTACTGTTGATATTTGGCTCTGTTGACTAATGAGTTTCCCGACCACTGCTAACTGGTTTGGCTCAGATGACAGAGCATCGGCCTGCGGACTGAGGGGTCCTGGGTTTGATTCCGGTCAAGGCCATGCACCTTGGTTGCGGGCACATCCCCAGTAGGGGGTGTTCAGGAGGCAGCTGATCGATGTTTCTCATCAATGTTTCTAACTCTCTATCCCTCTCCCTTCCTCTCTATAAAAAAACCCAATAAAATATATATATTTTTTAAAGTGAAATCCACCAGTATGTAGGTTTAAAAACAAAACAAAACATCAACGATAGAGAATCATTGATTGGCTGCCTCCTGTATGTTCCAAACTGGGATTGAAACCTCCCCGGCCCCTCCCCAGTTCCTCCCCCAGCCAGTAGGCCCCCGGTGGCGTGGCACTGAGGGAAGGAGGAGCGGGGGAGGCAGTGAACCATGGGGTGGTGGGGTGCTTAGGGCAGTGTCGGCACCTGGCGTCTGTTTCTTCTGCACCCAGCCCAGCAACCGTCACCTCCTCTCTGAACCCCCTGGAGCCTTCGGGCCCTAATTGACCTGGCCCTGATCGACCCTGATCACCTGCTAGGCCTAGAAACCCCATCGTGCATAAATTTCATGTACCAGGCCTCTAGTTTAGAATAAAATCCAAACTCCTAACTAGGGCTTACAATACCCTGCAAGCTCTGGCTATTGTCTACTTTTCTGACTTTATCTCTTACAACCCTGCCCTTGCTCTGTATGCTGTAGCTACACTGTCTTTCTTGAAATGCCCTAGCTTTTTGCTAGAATGTTCTCTCCCCAAAACCACCATCTTTACCTGGATTACTTCTTTACAAGTATCACTGCTCAGACAAGTCTTTTCTGAGCAATCTGTCTACAAAACTTCCTTCTCCTTCTGAAACTGTATCAGTAATTTACTTGTTTCCCATTTTCTTGCCTCTAAGCTTGATGGGAGCAGGGGATTTTTACAGATCCTGTTTTATTGCTTTACTTCAAGTACCTGTGCATATAATAAGTGCTCACTAAGTATTTGTTCAATTAAGTATTAAGAGATGCTACATAATACAGCTAAAAGAACACAAAACTCATAAGTTGGAAAAACTAAATGGAATATGTACCTTAGAATGCTAATTGAGACAATTATATTAATTTTATTATAAATATCAATTTTTCTGTTCACCATTTTCCATATAAAATTGAAACATTAATTTCACAATACCTATCTGAAAAATGTACACATAAATAGGATACACATACATATCATGAAATACATGCTGTGGTATATACATCAATAGTCCATTTCAAAACGGATATCCTTTGAACTCTAAGACATTTATAAACTACTAGTGACCTGGTGCATGGACTCGTGCACATTGAAAGGAAATTAATTAGAAGGTGGCCGGCAGAGTGGGACTGGGCGAGATGGGCCAGACACGTCCTGGAGCCACCTCTCACGGTCCCTCCCCGGCGTCTGCGGAGTGAGTGGGGTCCCTCTGGCAGGTGGGGTGCCCAATGGGAATTGGGCCGAAACTGGCTCTCCAACATCCTCTGAGGGGTCTAAGAGTGCGAGAGGGCGCTCTGCAAAGATGCTGTTGTACAGGGTGTGGAACGCAACACAAGTGTGCAGTAAACCAGATTCGAGGCCGACAGTGCCTCAGCAACAACATACCCCATGGCTGAAGGTGGAATCACGTGGCCCCGCGAGGAATTGGGCTCTCTCCTCTCTGGTTTAGCGGTGTGTCACTGGAGAACCGCTGGTACCAAGTCACTGCAGCTCAGAGCTCATGTGTTGAGCATTTGCCCCCTGGTGGTCAGTGCACATCATAGCGACTGGTTGGACAGTTGGACACAGCATATTAGCCTTTTATATATATAGACTAGAGGCCCAGAGCACAAATTTATGCACTAGGGGGTGGGGGTGGGGTCCCTCGGCCCAGCCTGCGCTCTCTCACAGTCCAGGGCCCCGCAATCGATCGCCCTGCAGAGGGAGGCCCCACCCACCCACCACTGCAGCGCTGCTGCCGGGTAGTTTAGACCTCCCCCCGCAGGGCAATTGATTACGGGGCTCCGCAATCAGGCACCCCAAAGAGGTAGGCCCTGCCCACCTATCCAGGAATCCGCAATAGATCACCCCCGCAGAGGGAGGCCCCGCCCAACTGCTGCAGCCCACTGGTTGGTGGCCGGGAACTCCCTCCTTGGGGCAATCACGAAGCCCCCCAATTGACTGCTATGCTGGCCAGTGGCCTGGGCCACCCTCCGTGGGGCAATCGTGGGGCAATGGCAGGCCCCGCCCCACTCCAAACAATCACATCGCACTGGCCTTGGTTGGCCTGGCCCAAGTGCATGTCATAGCATGGTCATCCGGAAGGTCATTCCGCTTTTCAGCCGTTCTGTCAATTTGCATATTACACTTTTATTATTATAGGTTATTAGTTTCCTCTTCCTCAATTTCAGAAAAAAAACATAATACACTTTTTTTAACTTTCAGGAAATATTTGTTGACACAAGTATGCAAATTTGAACTGGAACCAGAACTGGAAACACAGCAAATATTCTGACATAATGCCAACTACAAATTAGACTATAGTTAATTAAACCTGTTATAAATTCAACACTGTGATTTATGTTAGTTTATTTCAAAGATGTTATCAATCAAGTGTTATTTTATCTTAAAATACCCTTATACATGCTTGTTATAAAACAAAGGAAAATTTTATATGAAGATGCTTACTCATTTCTGAAAAAAATGTTCATTCAGTAGACCATTTTAATATAGTGAATAGAAAAAAATGTGTGCTATTTATTTAAATAAATGTAGACATTTAGAAAATATTAAAATATTATTTCATTAATAATATTTTCCAAAGTAGCAAATATCATAGATAACATTAAGATTAATGTTTCCCAAAAGAAATAAATGCTGCTTTCTGTAAATTTATGATCAAAATTGATTAACTTTGCAATTTCAAATTCTAACTGCAAAATATAATCTCAAAGTTCTAAAATCTAGTTACCTGGCTAATGATGAACTCCACAAGAATTAATTTAGTATATAGACTTTAAGCTGTGGCCAGTGTGCTTAATGGGATGGAGAATTGGAGCACTGTCCTATACACCAAAAAGTTACAGCTTCGATTCTCAGTCAGGGCACATACCTGGGTTGTGGGGAATTCAATTCTCGGTTCGGGTGCATACGGGAAGCAACCAATCCATGTTCTCTCTCACATTGATGTTCCTCTCTCTCTCTCTCTCTCTCTCTCTCTCTCCTCTCTCTCTCTCTCTCTCTCTCTCTCGGTAAAATCAATGAATATACCATCAGGTAAGAATTAAAAAAAAAATAATAAGTGAAAAAGTTAAAAAAAAATACCTCTACAAAAATAACTTCCTGCAAGCAATAATTAGGCAAAAATTACAATGTTTGATCTACAGAAAAAGATAAACTATAATGCTTCATTTTTATCCCTGAAAGACTAAATTAATTCCCAATTATGTTAAACCTAGAAATTTTAAAAAAAGGACACAGATAAGACTGTACATTATTCTATCAAGTCTAAATCTGTAATAAATAGAATATTTTGGTATTAAAACACAAGCATTACAAAACAACAAAAAAAGAATCACCAGAATTAAAAAAGGCTGAAACATACTGTAGAAAATAAAAAAATTATACATATTATAATGTATTACAAATGAATTATTACTGTAAAAATGAAATTGGAAAAACTATTTTAGAAAGACAAGATTGGATTTGTAGTTTATATACAGAACACATTATATTCTAGGTATCTAAAATAATAAAAGCATAATATGCTAATTAGACTGGACATCCTTCTGGACGACCTTCCGGATGAAGCTGGGGCTGCAAGGGCCGAGCCCCTTGCACAAACTTCATGCATCGGGCCTCTAGTATTAAATAGTTAAAGGTTTAACTTTTTAAAAAGTAATTTGAGATTACAAGTTAAGAGCTGTATGTTTTCATATTATTTGGCAGAATAATCCTTCTTTTAGAAATTCATACAATAAAATAACCAGACATAAATATGTATGAGTGAGTTTATAAACATTCCAACAAAATACTTTGAACAAACTTTAACTTTCAACAATAGGTGCAAAATTATGTTTGATAGGATATTATGCAGCATATAATATGTGAATTAAAAAATGGCAATTTTCTATGAGAATCATTTTTCACAGAGAAAAGAATAAGGAGGCAGAGAGTTTCTGATTAAGAAAACTGTTAAAACTTTACCAGTATTTGAGATTATGGGATTTTTTATGTTGCTTTTTACAGTTTTCCATGTTGTCTAAATTTTCTATAAATAAGGATATTTATAAATATCTGCAAAATTATAGTAAGAGCATTTTAAAAGAATGAAAATTGTTATTATTTTCATAAATTAGATTGCAGGTTTCAGCTTATTTTACACAGCTCTCTCTTACCACTTTATGACATGACAAATTACTTAAATTTCACTAGATTTATTGCCTTAAATAAATATATTGGTATAAAAAGACTCATGCTACGATTTCTCATTTGAATAACGTGAGTGCTAGCTAGATTACATACTTTTTCATGTTAGTTCAAAAATCTAACATTCTATCATGTGTTCTATGGGGTTGTTTATGGAAAGAAATACATATGTTCAATACTAAAACAATTATAAAAACTTGTAATGGGTTAAACTACAAATGAAGCAATCATGTTACAATCTGTGAACTAACCTCTAAGTTAGCTTCTAAAGGATATTGGGAGACAGCATGAGCAAAAGTAGATGAGAGTATGTACACGGAGAGGATAAACAGTGAGAAAATCATCATGGTAGTAACAAATGATGTGCACTAGAGAATAAATAGGACAGATTATGGATAGGTGGAACAGGGCCAGCTTATGAATAGTTTTGAAATTCAGACAAGGGATTTGGGATTTGCTGTACCAGTTCTTAAATAAATGATGCCAAATAATTGAAGGAGAATAAAGAGTCATAAGTAACTCCTGAAAAGATGAACTAAAATAAAATGTGTCTTTCTGCTATGTACTTTGAGCTGTATTTCTAGTTATGGTATTGGATTTGCATGACTCAGTATCTCTTCCCTGGATTCCTTGTGAATAATGACATGTTTTGGTAAAACCAGAGTTAGTTTAGAGACTCATCATATGACTAGAATAAACAAAAGTTGTATGACCTTGCAATGACCCAATAAATAGCTGGAAAATAACATAAGAAAATATAAAGT
The DNA here is from genome assembly GCF_014108235.1 of Myotis myotis. Taxonomy (NCBI): domain Eukaryota; kingdom Metazoa; phylum Chordata; class Mammalia; order Chiroptera; family Vespertilionidae; genus Myotis; species Myotis myotis. Next base: position 144,942,280 of record NW_023416313.1, on the reverse strand, counting down.
AAGTACAGAAGGGGAAATGTTTTTCTTAATTTACATCCTCATCAATATGATCTTGAAAAGATGAAAATTATAGTAAATAATGCATGAATTGATAAATGGGTAGAATTTCTCGATATTCATATGTAGTCAATTCTCCTTATTTGTTGTAGTGATGACCCACAGTCACCTCAAACACTGAATTAGCAAACACTGATCTAGAGCTCATAAGAAAAATACAGGTTTAGGTTCCTGAGGGGAATCTGTTCACATTTTCATCAATCTTCAATATATAACTGTATTTTATCTGGGTTTCTGTTTAGGGACACCTTATTCAACATACATTGTTTATTCATTAACACTGACCTTATAATCAATGACCCTATTAAGTCACATTTGAATAAAGATTGCCTAACATGTATTTTTCTCCGTAAAGTACACTAGAGCCTTCTTGCACTTAGGAACACTGGACAGCTTAGACCAGTGAACTTCAACTCATGTGCCGTTAGAATTTTTAAAAGAATGCAATACCTGACTATTTACTAGTCAGGGGCACTGACTTCCTTTCCCTTAGACTGTCAAATTAAAACAAAAATGACAATAGCCAACACAACAGCAGCCATCCAATGTGAATGAATCAAAATTATAACACTATTTTTGTTAGATCAGCAAAAAATCTATTTTTTGGTGTGCCACGGGATTTTAGCAATTAACTCATGCATGCCATGAGAGGAAAAAGGATGAAAATTGCTGGCTTACATGGTGCTTCAGCACTATGCTTGGGGGCCATTTTAAACAGCAAAATCATGAACAAGGACAAAAATGTGAAAAGCATGGCACTGAACTGCGAAAAGTACTCTTGTTTAGAGTATGAGCACACACAGGAAAAGACAAAGCACTGCCTTCGTGTGATCTAAGCCGTGAGGGAGTATGCCAGGTGACCCGCATTTTTCACCACTCTACGTAAGTTTGCAAATGATATAGAAAGCCCTGTGAGTACTGGACTGGACTTTACAAATAAATATTAACACGTGGGCAAATATGCAACATGGAATCCATGAATAATGAGAATTGACTATTTTTAATGAATTGAGAGTTGTATGACTTGAATTTAATTCCCATTCTTTACATAACTAGGCGCAAGACACAAATAATTTTATTGACTTTTTCAAACATAATATCATGATGTGGTTGCCTATAATGAGATTTTCAAATATGCTCTGACTATGTTATTGCTAGAACTCTCTGGTACAGAACCCTAAAGTCTAAACATTAGATTTGGGAAACTATGCATATCAAAAATTGTAAACTGAGTAAAGTTTGGTCCCAAAGTAGTTCTGATAAAAGTAGTCAAGGATACTAATTTTCCAAAGGCTAGGATTCAAAAATCAATACCCATTTTACATGGGTATTTTAGGTCACAAGCTGAAAAATGTGTAAAGAAAAAGTGACATGCCTTCTAAATTTCCCAGCAGGATCAGCTTCAAAACTGCCAAGTTTGCATATTGTTTGCCTGACATCAATTTATTGAACATGTATTCAAACATATAAAAACTATAAATTATCCATAAACTCAAAGTAATCTTAGCACAATAAGTATAAATGTAAAAGTAAAAAATGATATTTTATTCTTATTTCCTGTGATTATTTAAACAATTGCTCTTATTAAACAGAAACAAAACACACTCATGAACTACTTCTCACAAAAATGTTTTCCTTTGGATTGAGCATTTGGTTTTGTTTGCATTAAATGGTATGAGAAAACTAGTACATTGGCATTTTCCCTGTAAATCAAATTTGTCTTTGTTTTAGTTTTAAGTAGTCAATGTTCGCATAAATATTCCGTTATTCATAAATTATTAGTTTTTTAAAATTTACTCTTTATCTTTTTCTCTCTTAAAATATAAATAATCAAAGACATAGCATGGAAATACTTATCAAAACAACCTAGTAAGTGAAAGTATGCATGTTAAAATAGAGATGGCAACTTTTTCTGTAATGTGTTAGAAAGTAAATATTTTAGGCTTTGAAAACCAAGAGATAAAATTAAAGATATTATGTAGGTACTATATAACGAGAGAAAACAGATTTCAACTATTTTGTGCTGACAAAGTCCAAACTATACTCAGCATATTAAGTATAGCAACAACATAGAACACCCAGATCTACTAATGAAAAGAATATAAAATTTTTTGGGGGGAGGAAGGGAATTGACACTTTTCTTAATTAGATTTCAAAGTCAGCGTTCCTATCAAATCAATTGCAAATGTTCATCTGCTAATGTCAATCTAAAATGAGATTTTAAATATTTCAGTTTTGAAATGAAATGTCTTTTCACACAGCTAGATACTGCCAAATACTGGTATCAATCCAGGAGCGTACAATATTTGGGGGAATATCCATCACTTAGGCATTTTAGAATTCTAATAGATTTTTCTCTTAAAGTTTGCTTTTAATATGTCATTACAGTTTATTCATTCCAATAGAAGATTAGATGGAAGCTCAATAACACAGTTAAATATATTTTGAAATATGGAAATCTTTGCATTACATTGAGGTCTGAAAAATGCTGCAAGAACTATAGTTTGAACTCAGAAAATACATCTGCCACAAATCTGTGTGGGAATAAAAACCTCGCTTATAATTTTTGACAGCAAGGGAAATATATACTTGTGATTTAAAAAATTAGTTGTGGAAATGAGTGTACTGCAATATAAGTTTTGCACATAAATGTTTGGCCCTCTAATCTTGGGTTGAATCCGTTACAAACTTTATCAAGTCTACAGCAAAAGCTAATTTTCAAAGCTCTTTCATGTCAGTAACAGGGATAGAGGGTCAGAGTATTTAGTTGTTCTCATTCAGAAAATTTCCACCATGGCATGAACTCAATAAATTGCAATAAATTTTATCATTGCTAACTTATCAAATTGCTGTGGGGTAGAACAAATCAGGATATTCATCATTTAGTTCTGACAAAAATTCACAGAATTGACAATGATTAAGTTTATGAGAGCGAGTGAAGTTTACTGTTCAAATTAATGGTTCAATGACCAATGGTAAACTCAAATATATTCTACAGGTATTTGCTGATTTAATAACACAATGAATAACCATAGGTTTACAACACCTTACATCTTCACAAGTTTTGTAAATTAGTGCAACTAAGTTTTTTTCTGTCCCACACGTATTTTTACCACCATCAGTTATAACTCATCTTAGCAGATTCTACTTCAAGTTGTTATAAATTCATGTTCTCAATTTATTCATCAATCACATTATCCCTTGAATAAACAACTGGAATTAACTCATTGAATAAAGTTTATTTTCTCTGGACAGGTTTTAATATACTTACTATTGGAAAATGGCTAATGAATTAGTTACAGAAACTTACTTTGGTTGCAACCTCATTTCATTTTTTAATTTTGTGAAAAAATATTGCATTTAAATTTTTCTGACCACTACTCTCTTATGTACTGGAAACGCTGTGATGAGTGCATAATCTGTTAATGTTGACATTTATTCTTTTAGCACAGCCATAGCATTTTAACAACGTCATTGTGTTATTGTTCCACTTAATTTTTAACAAAACTAGAGGCTTGGAGCACGAAATTCATTCATGGGTAGGGTCCCTAGGCGTGGCCTGCAATCAGAGCCGATCTTTACCTTTGCCAGCAGCCGGCTCAGCCCCCCCGCAGCCAACACCGGTCGCCCTCTGTGGGGCAACCAGCAGGGCGATCAGGGCCCTGCTCACTCACACCCACCTTGGCCTGGCGCAGCCCATGTCTGCCACCACCCACCCCCGGTTCCCTGTTCCCCATCGGGTGATCGGAGCCTGCTGGCTGGGGGGAGGGACTGAGAGGTTGGCCCACAGGCCTCAATCAGAGGCCTGCACGCTGGGGGCAGCTCCTGCGTTGACTGTCTGCCCCTTGGTGGTCAGTGCGCATCATAGAACCGGTCGTTCTGCTGTCCAGTTGATTTGCATATTACACTTTTATATACATATATATATATAATCCACAACCCATGGTGCCTTAAAAACACAACTAAAGTTCCCTTTTCTTATTCTGACATGATGGATATGCATTAGTAATAACAAGTAAGTAAAATGCCAATTTATTCTACTGCCAAGTTATTACCGTGTCACTGTGATTTGCAGTGCATTGAGAAACTGTGTGAAGTAATGAGAGTGCCATAAGGGTTCTGTTACAACTACTCAACTGCCATTGTGGTGAAAAACCAGCCACAGCCAATGCAGCATAGCTGTGTTCTAATAAATTTTTATGAAAAATATTAAAACTTGAATTTCATGTAATTTTTATTTCTTGAAATGCCATTCTTTTTAAAAATTATGTTTGACCACTTAAGGAAAACATTTACCTGTATATGTTGGTGCCATCAAAAGGGTCTTACTGTGAGTTCAGATGAATCAACATCCATCCATCATAAAAAGTGATTCAACGGACAGGTATCACTAAGGTTTTACTCAATATTAATATTAATTACACTCCATATTAAAATTACATCACATATTTTAGATCTGTCCAATCACAGGAAGATGCATAGGACCAACTTTCTTCAATTTACCAAACCAGTCTAGCAGTCATATGTCATCTTCTGGAATAATAAAAAAGAATGTCCAAGAATACCCAGTAAGTTCTTCAAGGTGTGTTTGAAATTTCTTCCCATGTGACATGAGAAGGAATCAGTGAAGTGAAATGTATTCTTTAATGTGGTTTTGTATATATGGTAGAGGCAAGAAGACTTACCCAGGGCTTTAACTCAAGTTAATTTTTGCATGTAAGGCAAATTTCTCAATTTAGAGAAAAAAAATTAAATACATATTTTTATTGAGGAAGGGAGAGAGAGAGAGAGAGAGAGAAACACCAATGATGAAAGAGAGTCATTGATGTCTGCCTCATGCATGCCCCACACTAGGGGTTGATCCATCAACCCAGTCATGTGCCCTGACCAGAAATCGAACCGTGACCTCCTGGTACATAGGCCAATGCTCAATCACTGAGCCATGCTGGTCAGGCTAGAGAAAATATTTTAAAAAAAAAAAAAAACATAAAACAAAGATATCTATCAGTAGTTTAAAAAGTGAAGAAAGGTATTCAACCTGCACAGTACCCTAGTAGTAATTTTGTTATCAGAAATATGACTAACCAAAATATAATTAACTACACTTAGTCCCATGTGTACTTAAAACCACAACACAGAAATAACACCAAAAAATATCATCTCACATACACATTTTGGGAAATACAAAATATTTACACGAGTTAACATATATTTTATTTCAAAGTAACACATTCAAATTCTAAAAATCAAGTCCAGTTTAAATTTGTTAAAAATTTCAACTCTTTCACCATAATATATCTGTCCAGTGCTATGTAATGAGAAAAACATCTGTCTGTTTTACATCAGCAATTATTGTACTTTTATTACCAGCCAATTTATTTTGCGTTGGATGTCTCAGCTGCAAACAATAAAACAGATGTGACCAATTCCTACAAGAGATGTTTTCTATAGTCAACAAATAACTTTGCTAACTTTTCTTTCATTTCCCATGTAAAAGGAAGTTTTGTTAGGCATTTACTGCCTTATTTTAAGATTCCAGTGGGGGGGGGGTGGGGGAGGGATTCAGGAAAGGACCTGTAACAATCTTTAAAAAATTTTGAAGTACACATTTTTTCCATCCTTCTCACACTACCTTAATGATTTGCATCTATCAATAAATGTACAGCTAATTACCAATCACCTGGCATCAAAGCATGATAATTCATAAATTATATATCTCATAGATACCACCAACACAAATCATTAATGGAAATATGTATTTAAAACTATTAGTATATTTTTTTATTAAAAATACAGTTCCATGGGCTTCCATTTTAGTAACTTAATTTTTTATTATTAGATTAATATGCCCTAGGCAACCTCTTTATATTCAAGTGGTCTAATTTAAAGTGCTCTCTCCCTCCCTGCCCTCTCTCTCTCTGTCATTATAGTATGCTCCTCTTGTAAGTCTCTCAGGCTTCTCATCTCTTAAATCTATCTCCATCATTGTTTCGCCAGCATTGTCATCTCTACTCTTTTTCTGCTCTCTAGGCCATAAAGAAAAATTTTAATATATTTATTTTTTGGGATTCAGGATTTATTTGAATATGGTAGTGTTATGGACAGTAAGGCATATTCTTTAACTTGATATTCTAAAATCCAAAATGTTATCAAAGAAATTTAAATTATAAGACAACATTCTTCCCACCTAGTAGTTTTTACATTGTATTATGTATTAAAAATATTATATAACTTATACCTTTTTTTTCCTATTATTTGTTCTTTAAGTTAAAGTTCAATTTTAAAGAACTGCTTGCTGGCTAATTTATTACGTACTGTATGGAAATTATCTCAATATGCTAAAAAATGAGATTATACTATTGACAATACTGAGAAATTAACCCAAATATGCTCAGTAAACAACTCAAATTTGAATAATGTTAAATGTGAGACTACAGTTTTAACGCTGCAAAATAGGTGGGGTTTATTGATGACTAACATGGTTCTGTTTTTCATCAATTACTAAATTCCAAAAGTATAACAAATTTGGATCAGTTGCTTTCTTATTCAGTCATTTTTCTTAAACTTTCAAAGCTGGTGTTGCTTAGCATCCTGTATAAACACTTCATGTCTGTTCAGAGGAAATAAAAAAAATTCTTGGCAGAATATGTAAGCTCAAGTAACTATAAAAAGAGGCCAAAACACCTATGTTTATTTAAAAGCTCTAGCACTATTTATAAAATTCTTTAAATTTTTAATTTAAATTTGTTACATTTTTAATATTAGAAAACATATACATGTTTGCTAACTTTATTAGCAAATAAACTACACAGGAGTTATTCTTATATTCCTTTGTAATTCGCTACACTCTATCTGCAACTAACACAAATATTGGATGGTGAAAATAGTTTAAGGCTTACCCTGAATTTAGAATCTAGGAGAACATAAATAAATTCAACTTGTCATTATTTTTCAATAATACCCACTGCCTTCAAGAGATCTAAAATAATTTATGGGCATATCTACTTTTAATACAAGGTGCTCCTGTAAATACATGACAGACCTGAGATTTTATGTTATAAAAGAAAATCAGACACACATCAGCTATGCGAAAAAGTGGCTAGTCATTGGCAAAATGTAGCTATTCCAGATACAGTCTGGATATAACCTGGGCACGTTGGGGGTGTGGGGTTGGCTCCAGCCCTTTGTGAAGTTCCTAAGGATGCCTAGGCCTGCTTCACAGCTGAACTGGGTATGTTAAAATCCAGTGGGGTGTACTGGGCCAACAGAGCTGTGCACCCCAAACAAAATTGTTAACAACCATGCATGGAAATGGGAACTATGCTTACTGAGTAAAGTCATCAGCTGTGGTCCTTACCTTAGAAAACATACCAACAATACAATCATTACTGTGTCAATGACTCTGTGTCCTGGAAGTGGAACAATTAGATAATCAAGTCCCAGTCTCTGTGGAGACTACCATGTTGTCGACTGATTGTACAAGTCCTACACTTCCTGTTCATGATCCGTGCAGATGCCTATGGGAAAGCACCCTTTAAGAATGAACATCAAAAGAATCCACAAGCTAACCAGACCTGTGCTGCCCAGGTAAGAACCACAGCCACATGGGTACACCCTTGTCCAGGGCATGGTAATCCATATACAATTCAGGGCAGGGCCCAAATCACAAAGCCTGGTGATTCCAGCACAGGAGGCCAAGGAGGCCTGGCAAATGTGTCCTGACAGGCAGGTTCACAGTCAAGTAAAAAAGGGAACTCTAAGGCACACAGCTGGGTTACCAGACCTGTCTAGTCCTGTCAAACAGAATATATAGGCTCCTTCCTTCCCTTTAAAGATACTGCTGAGCACTAACTACAGTAGACACCTTTCTGGTGAGCTACCTAGTCCAGACCACATGTTGTGGGGAAGACATACAGATCATCGCTTGAAGAGACTAATCAAGCTGCAGAGACTAAATCACGTGGCTGTGGAAATAAAGCAACAACCTGCTGTGGAAGACAGAACACCTTGAATACCTGCAGTCCAGAGGCGGAAAGAGGAAACATTAATTTTTCTCAGCTCTTACCCACAGAGCATTTGGCCAATATATTCCAAACTACAGCCATCACTTTCAGCTTGACCACAGACTACAGAAGAATTTTAATCTATGAACTCTCAGAAGCTTCCCAGAAGTTACTGATTCAGTAGTGAAGAGGCAGCAGAATAAGATTAACTTTCAGACATTGTTAGGATTCTCTTTAGTCTAATTCTATTATTGTAGAGTAGAGGCCCGGTGTACAAAATACACGCACGGTCGGGGTCCCTAGGTCTGGCCTGCGATCAGGGCCAATCAGGTTCCCCGCCTCCTCCTTCCCATGCTGCCCACGTGCTGCCACTGTGCAGTTCCCTGCCTCCTGTCCTCCTCCTTCTCTCGCCGCCAGCTTCCACCACCCCCACCTCAGGTTCCCCACCCCAGCCCGGGGCGATCGGGAACTGCCAGCCTAGGGGAGGGACTGGGAGGTTGGCTGGCAGGTCCCAATAGGCGATCGAGGCCTGCTGGCCAGGGGGAAAAGCAAACCACCACCATGGCAGGCGGGCGGTGAGCCAATCGGGGCCTGCTGGCCTGGGTGGAGGAACCCAGGAGGTTGGCCACCGGCCCTTGGCACCCCTGGAAAAGGGGCTGTGTCCGCTGCTACCTACCCCCCCAGTTCCCTGTCGCAGCCTGGGGGCCAGCCCCAATCAGCTGATAGGGCAGGGCCTGCCAGTTGGGGGCAGCTCTTGTGTTGAGCATCTGACCCCTGGTGGTCATCATATACACACACACACACACACACACACACACACACACACTCCCTCTGGTCCCCTGCTGCTACTTAAGGGAAGACATACTCATTTGCATGATTTTCAGATTAGAGCTGATTATTCTAAACTCTCTAGACCAGTGGTCGGCAAACAGAGCCAAATATCAACAGTGCAACGATTGAAATTTCTTTTGAGAGGCAAATTTTTTAAACTTAAACTATATAGGTAGGTACATTGTTATTAACTTAATTAGGGTACTCCTAAGCTGGCCTTTGCTGAAAACGTCCTCAGTCTGACTGAGGTATGTTCGCTGAGGTCGACCCCTTCCCACTCTCCCATCCACACTCGTCTTGTATACTTGTTTCTGATAGAGAGTGTGGATGGGAGAGTGGGAAGGGGTCGACCTCAGAGAACGTACCTCAAAACAATGTACCTCCCCCACGCTGCGTATCCCGCGGCCCGCCTGCGCCTCATCTCCTGTCGCCCGACCAACATCCCCCACTTCTTCTAAAGCCACTTCTTCAAAATAGACTCGCCCAGGCCGAAAACCAACTTCTGCGCATGGGCCAGGAAGTTTCAATCGTTCTGTACATGCACGCCCACACGTGGTATTTTGTGGAAGAGCCACACTCAAGGGGCCAGAGAGCCGCATATGGCTCGCGAGTCGCGGTTTGCCGACCACTGCTCTAGGCTGAGTGATAATGAAAAAACACATTTCCCTGGAGTTCCTACTATGTGGAGTATGTGTGGTTTGCCAACACCTCTTGCTGCACTTGAAATAATGACATATTTAACTGGTTTGGCTACAGATGATGAACCTGACTTGAGGTCTTTCCTCCAAATGTGCCTGATCGACCTACTGGGAATCATATTTGAACTAAACCCCTCTAAAGATAATTAAGTAGAGTATCTGATAAAGTATTTTGAGGTCTGTTATCTGGATATGCAAAGGTTAGAGAATGGAGTTGCTTGGCAACTGTGCATGTGTACTTATAGGCCACACAGCAATGACTTCAAATGCAACTAACCTGTGTTTTGGCAGAATACTTTGTAATATTCCTGGAACTTCCTCATAGCCTCACAGGTTCTGATGAGCTATGAGGTTTCCTGACCCACCTGCCCAACCCTCAACCCCTCACAATATAGCTTCAAACCAAAGAGCTATTTAGCTGCAGTCTAGAATTTTTGGGCTCCTCAGCAATGGGGTACCCCATAATTTAAACTGTAGTCACCCAGAATCTCCATATGTCAAAGGGATGGGAGGGAGATAATGAACAATGAACAAATTACTTTCCTATGATTAGAAAAAAAAATACCTATCCTAAACCAATAGAAAATATGATAAAAGGAAAATATTTTGAACATTTGCACCAAAAATTAAAAACAGCAATAAGATAAGAATAAACTTAGGTGTATAACATTACTAATGTAAAAACAGAGAAAATTGATTATTGTTTTTATGACTGTCTAGAACTATATGCAAGTATACTTAATATAATTGTTCAATAAAACAGACAAGTAAAATAGAGAAAATTATAATATTCCTATATGTGGTAGGTTGAATAATGGCCTCGCAAATAAAATCTATATCCTAATCCCTAAAACTGATAAATGTCCTTTTATATGGCAAAGGGGACTTGCAGATGTGATTAAATATACTTCAAATGAAGAGATTAATCTAGATTGTCCAGGTGGGTCCCAAATATAATTAAAGGGTCCTTATAAGAGGGAGGCAAGAATGTCAATGGAGGATGTAGGTGTAATGATAGAAACAAAAGGTTGGAGCAATTCAAGAAAGGGGTCTAGCCCTGACCGGTTTGGCTCAGTGAATAGAGCATCAGCCTGCGGACTCAAGGGTCCCAGGTTCGATTCCGGTCAAGGGCATGTACCTTGGTTGCGGGCACATCCCCAGTAGGGAGTGTGCAGGAGGCAGCTGATCGATGTTTCTCTCTCATCGATGTTTCTAACTCTCTATCCCTCTCCCTTCTTCTCTGTAAAAAATCAATAAAATATATATATATATAAAAAAAGAAAGGGGTCTGAAGCCAAGGAAAGCAGGCAGACTCCATAAACTAAAAAGAGGCAAGGAAAGGGATTCTCTCTACAGGCTCCAAAGAAAAAGTAATATGATCTTGTACTTCTGGCTCTAGAACTGTGAGAGAATAAATGTGTGCTATTTTAAAACACACAGAATTTGTGATAACTGTGACCACAGAAGACTAACATACTATAAAACATCAATTAAAAAATATTTAAAGAGCAACTAGAAATGATATTAAATTTAAAAAAACTAAGAATGATCTAAATAAAATGTATTAAGACATCTACACAGAAAAAAAGCTTTACTGAGAAAGAAAAGAAAAAATAATCTCAGTTCATATATGAAATCTTACATAGTACAATGATATTTTGTGCAAGCAAGTTAGTAGTTTTAACACAATTTTACTAAAATATAAAGCAGGAATGGTTTATTTGCAAAGAACATTGGCAAAATGATTCTTAAGTTCAAAGGAAAAAGGCACGTAGTAACATATTGGAACAGTGTCTACATAAAGAAGAATAGAATCAGGACACTACTACCCTAATATAGCACTCAAAATAAAATGACACTACAAAGCAGCAACAAGTAAAACAATGGACCACAACAAATACCCCACCCCACAAACACCAGAATACATACAAATTTAGCATGTTATTAGTATATATGATTCCTCAAAAGTGATACTGCTGGCATAACTGAAGAAAATACAGTGAGAATTTTCCCTCCTGAATCTGAAAATATTCTATATAAATGAGAGAGTTACAACATAAAAAATAAGATCAAACCACCTATATATAACCTCAGAATGAGGAAAGTTACTTTAAGCATGAACATGATGAAAGGAAAAATGGTAGAGTTGACCATAAAAATATTTTTAAATTTGTATGTGAAAAACACCATAATTGTTTTACATAAATTCTTTTTGGAGGGCAGGGCCCAGATGGGGAGAAGTGGGCCAACATTTTAAAAGCATACAATTTTTTTGGAAAGTTTGATGAGAAACAGACACATGCATACTGTTACTAGGAATGTAAACTGATTTACATTTTTTAAAGCATAATTCAGTAATGAATATTCAAATGTCTTAAAATATTGCATATACTTCTAAGACCCAGAAAATACACTGTATGTTCAGTAATTTTTCCTAACAGAACAATCATAATGAACACTAAAATTTCAACACAATAATATACACCTTTATTTACATTTTAAAAGGTTGAAACAAATCTAAAATAAAGTATTGATTAAATATATTATAATAAATGCCTAAGTTGGAATATTCTGTATATATTAAAAAATCATGCCTATGAAGAATGAAGAATATGTATCAGCTAAATATGCACGTTACAATAAAAAGATAAAAAAGCTCTATATACAGTGTGATCTGTTTTATAAATAAATGTGTAATAAGACTAGAAGAAAGCATAGAAATAGATTCACAAGAGCTATTTTTAATCTTTAAAACTTTCCTTAATTCATGAAAATAAATGGTATTTTTATATTCAGAAACAGCTTAATTTGATCACAGGAAAATGAAAAATCTTAAGCTAGGAGTTTTTTCTTCAAAGGGTAAAAAAGTCATATTAGAAAAAGAAATTTCATTGATTGGATTCTATGAAAATATAAAATTCTTCATATAAAAAATGCCATAAATGAAAACAACTGACAAAAGAAAAAAAATCACAAGGGTATGGGATAAATGATTAATATCGTTATATTATCCACGTCACAAAATATATTAATTACCTACAATATGCCCCAAAATATTCTAGCCCCAGAGAGCACAGCAGTAAACAAATCAGAGTAGACACCTGCCTTCAAGGTTCTTTCATTCTAACTGGAAAGGACAGGTAGTAATTAAGTAATGAATAACTTCAGGCAGTGATAAATGCTACGAAGATCTTAAAAGATTCGGAAGAAAACAAACAAAATAGAGGCAGTAATGTGACAGATTATGAAAAGGGTGAGAAGGGATGTTATGTTAGGAGTTTGGGAACAGCGCCTCTAAGCAGTGATATTTGAGCTGAAACATGAATGATGAGACAAAGTCAACCATGTGAAATGGGAGGAAGAGGGATCCATAAAATTTAAAATCATAAGTGCAAAAGGCCTCCAGACTAGACAGAGATTGGCCTATTTGAGAAATGGTCAAACTCTAGAGCATAATGTGTAGGAGGAGGAGACTGACATTAGATATAATCAAAAAGTCTCAAGGGCAAATCATGTTGGGACTTTTAAAACATCATGGAAAGTTAAAATGGCTATTCAAAACAATGGGAAAAATAGCAACATCAAACAAGACACAATTCACAACTGAAAAAATACAATTGGTCAATCAATACACACACTGAAATCTCAGCTTAGCGAGTAATCAAAGGTAAGCAAATTAAAATAGCAGTATATAAATTTTTACCTTTCATTATTAATGTACAATGATGGTGAGTTGAAAAAAATGACAAAAGATTATTTATGCTACCAAAAAATGAAAAAAAAAACAACTAAATAATCAAAAATAGAGGTGTAATTTAAATAAATTATGGTACATTTTTACCATGGAAAAGTGTATGTCCATTAAATTCTATCTTCAAAGAGCAGTTAGTATTTAATTATGCCTGATACTGTTGATTACACCATTTCTAATCCATTCACAGATTTAACAGTGCTCCTCTAAAATATTCTACCTCTCATCATTTCTAGAACAAAAAGCCCTAAATCACCATAATTTCTGTGATTACCACAATAACTGCCTAATAATTACCTTTTCTATCCCCTCATGCCTTTCTACACAGCGGGAAGAAAGATTTCCTCAGTTTTAACCATCCTAACATTCGAGCGCCCAATGTCTTCACAGTCTAACGATACTAAAATTTTAACTCCTTGCTATGGTCCACTTGATCTGGCTCCAACATTATATAAAAAACCTCACTGCCTGCTACACACTCTCTCTAACAATGCTCAACACATACAGCATTTCTTTTTTTCTGAACATGCTAAATTCATTCAGATCCAGGTCTTTGTCTGCTATTCCTGATGCCTGGAATGTGATTTTCTTTCTCCTAATCATTGAGAGCTCAACTCAAATATCTCTTCTTTGAGGTATTTGCTCTTGCTATCCTAGCTAAAGTATACTACTCCTCAACTCTTGTTATCAAGTGCACTTATTTCCTTTATACTATTTATGTCTATCTAAAATTATGTATTTTTAGTGTTATATATTTATGTAATTCTCTTCACTTACAGAAATATAAAACTCCATGAGATCAGAGACTTTCTGTATTCCCAGCATGTAGGACAGTTCTTTGCACTTAGCAGTTAGTATTGAATGAATGAATGAATGAATGAATGAAGAGTAATAATAGAATACTATACAAATAATAGAATTTTAATTATATTAAATTATAACCATGAATAGATATCATATAGTAGGGTATAAAAGTAATGTATGCTAACCTAATATAGAAAAAACTAGAAAACAGTTAAAGCAAATTTAGATTTCATACTTTATTTTATAGAAGCCATAATAAAATTAAACACTCTTGACAACTTACATCTTCAAAGAATTAGGACATTCGATTTTTAAAAAGTAAGTTAATAAAATTAAGAGCTCTTTTGTATATACATTACCTGGGCACAAATAGATGGCATACATATAAAAATATACACACATACACACTAAAAGAAAGAGGAATGACAGAAAATATGATTACATTAATCCAAATATTCAAAATGATAGACTGAAAAGAATTTTTAAGAGAACACATTTAAAGATTTTCTTATTTCTTTATAACACTAACATTCATTCAAATAATTTTATAAAAGACTCTAAAAAACAGAATAAGCACATATTCAAATTCAGTCTGATATGAAATGATAGCACCTTCAAAAAGAAAAATTTTCAGAAACCAGTGATCATCTTCGAAGACTATATAATAAGAGGCAAGGGGGGGAAATTAGGTTATCTATAAAGTTCTAGAACAGGGAACATTAAAATACAGCTGATACTCTTAGGTGGTCATTGTATCCTCTTACTAGAATAAATCAGATTCTTAGTGGAAATGGAAGGTGGGTTGGAGACTTAAGTAAGGATTTACTGAGATTATTCTCCATGGAAAGTAAAAAGGTAAATAAAAGCAAAAAAATGAGGAAGTGGAAATAATAGGATAACAATCAATTCAAAGAAGAGGGATATTATTTTGACCCTGCATCACAAGGTACATGGTGAAGCCATAACAAGAATGATTGTTGTTGGAAGGCTGAATAAGAATGGAGGACTAAAGATTTGGTTTGATTTCAGACATGCTAAATCTGTCATAACCTGCAGCACAGGAAAAAAATGTGAAGTTAAAATTCCAGAGAGAAGCATAATAAAAATTTATTATAGCCAATTTCCTTATTTCACTTATATCCATAAGATGAGCAAGGTATTTTGCACACAAGCACTCTCTGGGATTAAGTATAAAATAAAGAACTAGGTTTCTGATTAAGTTTAATGTTTGTTACCATTTATTTTTTAAAATATTTCACTTGCCCCATTAAAAAATATTTCTAAAATAAGTCATACAGTATTACAATTGAAAAATAGTCATTTAAAAGGGAGAAAAACAAAATATTTAAAAATGAAGTATGTTTCAGATGCTATATATTGAAAAACTATATTTTTAAGCATTACTGTTCCTACCTGATAATTGTTAGCAATATATACCAGATGCTTCTTAAAAACTCTCTGGATTATAGTGTTCCCAAGTATGCTCACAAAAACTTAGAAAAACAGAATTTTGTTCTTCTAATACTGAAATTTCTTCATATAACAATATTCAACTTAAACTAACTGAAAAATACATGAGTAATTAATGTTACAAATTTAGTGAGGCAGATAGAATGTCTGAGTTACTGCAATGGTTGAAGAGTGAGTAAACTAACAGGAATAAACAGTGTTTATTGATAACTAAAACTGAGAATCACTTGGTCATAATTTATAGTTTGTTCACTGTTATCAAAACACAGAAACAAAAGTGCACTAGTGTAAGAAATGACTAAATATAAGTAATTGTATACATTAAAATTCTTGGCATCTACACTGCTTGAAATGCAAATGATTCTGAGATCTGCCATATTTAGCATTTCACCTAACATTTTCATTCATCAAAATTCCTAAGCCAATAAGTGTTAATGGATAAAATCATCACAAATGAAATATTAAGATGTCACCAGAAATATTGGTGAAAGTTAGTAAATAAGGTAAAATTTTTCTTAAAAACTTTATATAAGGTAGTCCATATAGCAATGTGGAGAATAAAACAGTGAAAAATTACGGGGATATTTTAACATAAATTAATTTACCTTCTCTCAAACTTTAATGATCTGATTTGAAGAAAAAATATTTTCCTATTTTACCTTAATATAATACTTGTAATCATTTGGAACTTTCGCAAGAAAAAAAAAAATTTAAATAAGAGAAATTTTTCAATTATCTCTACTTACAATGCTATTTTGATTCCTTAGTAATCTAATTATCATTTATTTGCCTGACCATATATATTTAAAGAATCCTAATTTTTACTTAATTTCACTAATAAAAACTGCATTAAGTTATTCTGTTGAGGAATGACAGATATTCAATGCTACACTTCAAATTATTTAAGGCAACTTATTTACAGTAATCAAAGAAAATAACAAAAATTAAGTCTGATTGAATAGTATTTTATTTCCAACACACTATAAATTAGAAAATTTAATTTTCTATTCTAGTGTTACTGGTGGGGAGCTTATAACCAATGTTCTTGGTGACGAACAGTTTGCTTTTTAGCCATTTCTGACTATATTTAGTGATGCAATTTGAAATGTGGAAGAATTTTAAAAAGAAAGTATCCTACAATAAAAAATTGTGAATAAAATGTTCATTTTATTATTTTTTTTATTTTCAATATGAACCTGCTTGGTATACCTGGTTTTCCTTATTTATCATAGTTAACTCCATCAAGTATAATAAAACTAAAAAGAAAAATAATGAGACGCAGAGGAAATAAAAGAAAATCAACTTACCAAAACAGAACTAAAGCCTAAAAGGATCTTGCCAAAGAATGGATGAAGATCAATAACACTGTGTTAAAAACTAACAAATAAACAAAATCAGAGGCATATAAACTATTTCTTGCCCCCTTAGGAATAAGGATGGAAATAAAAATGGAATATTAATTACTCAATAATAATTTTATAAACTTTAATCTCTGAAATAATGCTCTGAACATGTAACAGAGACTAGCAGTAAGGGGGATTCACCAATAAATAAGTCAGTGGCTGTCTCAAAAATGCTCACAATCTAGTCAGGGAGACAGACATACTTACAGATTATACAATAACACTTTTCAAAAGTACAGTATTAGAACACAGAACACAGTAGAAAGAATTATTTATTCTAACAGCTAAACCAATAAAGACTTCACCTAAACTGAGCACCAAAGATTGGATAGGATTCATTAGGAGGAAAAGATAGCAAGGATATTCCACACTCCCACAATAGCATCAGACAAGGCATGGAAAGTAGAAATGGATGAACATTCATAGAAATTCAAAGAATGCAAGGTGACCCTTGTGGCCTCAGTGTTAAGTGGATATAACAGAATGTTAAAATGGGAAGTTTTCCTTGTCTTAGTTTTAGACAAGGACCCAGTGCTGAGAACAATGATCCAAGTACTAGAATTCAGGTGAAAGATCATATATGTAACTTAGAAAGACTGGGTCAGGCATCCTTTAGTCTATCACTCATATAAAAAAGGTAAGCATATACTGGAGAAAGGGAACTTATATTTGTGTGAGGAAGAAATAAAACAGTGATTCACTCAGAGTTTGGACTTTTGTGTTTGGTTTTTTGTTTTTTTTACAGAACACTAAAAGATTGGTATAAAAACTGGACTTAGCCTGAAGAAAATCTTAAGACTAGAAGGCATGATGACCTTACTCTGGGCTTAGAAATGTCCAGAAGTTCCATTCCAGAGTTTGTGGAGTTATTTTCCCATGGGACAGATAAGAACCCCCTAGGGGGAAAAAATAGCACTGGGACATTTTTAAGGGAACTCTACTCAGAGGACTACAAAAGGAACACGAACACGATAACCCCAGAAGAAAGAGGCTGGAGGTAAACCAGAAAGTCAGAGACTAAGGAAGATAATCAAAAGAAGACAGTAACCACTACAACAAGGAATTACAACTGGGTTATCCCCAAACAGTGGGAGTCTTTGCTAAACCCAGACAAGTAAGATAAAGAATCCAGAAGAGATAAAGACACTTGAACAGCTTTTATCAAAGAGCAGAAAATAATATTTAGAGTGGTATTTCAGGTACAAGTGACAAGAAATAATAAAGTAAACTTCTGCTTGCACACTAGTAAGCTCATCTCTTTTAACAAATCCCGTAAAAGTAGTAAATGGTGGGCAAAGTAGTCTGATTACAAAGCCACATTTTGATATGATTATTGAGTCTGAAATCTATTCTATAAATATAGGAGAATTAAAGTTATTTTTTAAAGAGTACTAATTATATAATTATATGTTTTTAGTTCATTTAGGGGGAACCTACATCTATTTATAAAATATTAATTCATTTTCTGAGTTGCAGGAACTCTGTTAAGTACTGGGGAAAAGAAGTTAAAGGCAGACTTCACCCTCAAAAAATTTACAAAGGACACATGCAAAGGCAGTTTCGTCGCATGTGCTAACTACCAGAACAGGAGTAAGCAAACAACAGGATTAAATAGAAGGGTAATCTAACAAAAGTATATTGGAGAAGAAGGCATAGGAAACACTTTAAGAAGAAATCTAAAGTGAAACCTGAGGGAAGAGGTTGAGTTATAGAGATGATAGAACCCCAGGGATGGATGGGTGTGTAAGTGATGAAGGAAGACAAAGGCCCAAAGAAAGTATAACATATTCCGGAAACTGCAACAAGTTTAGTATCAAACAATAAATATATGCAGTTTGCAAGGAAAGAAATGAAATGAAGACGGGGACATAAGGAGGAGCCATATCACATGTCTAATTAGGAAATTTGGACTTTTATCTTAAGGACAATACTAATTTTTCATATACTAACATATTGGTATAGACTAAGCACTCTTTCACATTGTTTTTTCCTCACAACAACCCTGTGAGGTAGGTATAATAATTCACAATTAACAGATAAGAAAAACCCTTAAAGTTATGAAACATTTACATTTAATTAAACAGCTACAAAGAGGCAGCCAGGATTCTAAATCAGAAAATACATTAGGAAGATGACACACACACAAACACACACACACACACACACACACTTACTTTACCCATAACACAGAGAAATTTCAGCGTTAAATGTAAATTTTTAAGTAATAATGCTTATTAATTTAGAATTAAAGATAAAAAAGATTTGTGGCATGAAAAGTTCTTGTTGCAAACAAACATTTAAAATTTTCAACTAATTCAATTTATATTGATAAATAACTGCAGAATTCATAAAAATAGGAATTAACTGCTATATAAGATAAAATTAGCAAAAAAATGAAATTATTATATAGTATTTTACCTCCATATATCTGCCTGAGGTTATCTGGAAGGCAAGAACCTTTTCACATTTATTTCTAAAATATATAAATTCAAACTGCACTTATTGTTCTATGGACTTAGTTTACATTTTGAATTATAAAACATAATGTCTGAATCCTATGTTTACGTGAAGATACTCAAATATAAACAATTTAGTATAAAAAGAACTGTTCACCTAATGTTAAATTGCAAAATCATCTGGCTGTTATTCACAATAAAACACCTGAAAATTTTCATATCCTTATCAAATCATAAGAATTTGTTCACACAAATTTGGTAAGAGAATTTTTAAAAATATTATTAGGATAAATATAAAAATATGCCCCTAATTTAAAAAATAGATTATATATTTTGTAAAACTGAGGATATCTGAGAATTTTAAAATATCCATTTAAAAATGTATGTTTTTCAAATTAGTTTAAATTGTATAAAATCTATACTCAAAATATATTTCATTATGTCTTTTTATTTTCTCATCATTTTCATTATTTCTTCAGTTGGTCCAAAATAATTATTTTTAAAGCCTATAATTGAAAGCTAGAAGTTGCCAAAACATTATATAGAGGTCAAAGTACATATCATTAAGTATTTAAAATTTATATTACCATGTATGCATTTGGTTATTTTTTTCTATTTCAAATAGAAAATTATAAAGAGGGAGGGTGAAAAAATAAAGGTATCATTAAGATCTATTTACTCTTGATCTAGTAATTATTTCTGAATTCCAAAATTGTAAGTAAAGTAAGTGTAATTATAAGCCTGACTATAAGTCTGGTCCTTCAGAATAAGATGAAGAGCCCTCCCTTGAAAAACAATCTAATGAAGATATTAGGTTTCTATATTTTATGCAATGAGGATAATTTCTAAATAAAATACGTAAATGTTCCAAACATACAATTTAACTAAAAACCAACATTTTCCTTTATTTTGAGGTATACAAACAGTACATGTATATTAAATTCAAATAATATACCAGTATATTCCATTAAAATGAAAGTTTCCAACTGCCTTGGTTGTGGGCACATCCCCAGTGGGGGGTATGCAGGAGGCAGCTGATCGATGTTTCTCTCTCATCGATGTTTCTAACTCTCTATCCCTTTCCCTTCCTCTCTGTAAAAAAAATCAATAAAATATATTTTAAAAAAATAGAATACAATAAGTTGTGAAATGTACATCATCCACCAAAGGTCTAATATATAATAATTAAATACCTTGAATAATTGAAAAATATATACTCAGATATGCACAATAGGCAGAGTTTGTATCTTTTCACTAGAATATTTTTAAAAACCATAAAAAACATTTGCTCTATTCTGTTAAGTGTGATTACTTTGGTTAATAAAATGAATGGAATTCCACAATACTTACAATTACACTGTTTGCAGAAAATGCAAAGGAACCAATTATAGAAAGTTAAATATTTCATATTTAATTCATAAAATACCCTCTTGCTAGAGATACACAGGTACACTATATTATGTCTAGATTACATTCTTTCAAATACTAAGTTTACTTCTTTAGTGCTTTTACTATTGAATGAAGTATTAAGTCTATGCAAAGGGGAAAATGCATTAATTTTTTTTGGTAATATTTACCTACATTCTACTCTGAGTGTAAATAAAGGCTAGTTTTTCTAATTTATCTGATATTTCTGTGATAAACAAGATATTGAGAATTGTACTTTATTTAATCTCAAAAAAAATTAAAAGAGTGGGGACAACGCCACTACAAAATTAGAAATAGTTGAAAATCTTTGTAGGAAGTCAGATCTCTTATTTTGACTCCAAAATTCTATCACTTGCCATTTAATTAATGCAAATAATATTCTAACTCAACAGAACCACTTACACCAAAATATCTTGGTTACATAATGTAAAGTACAATTCCAAACACACAGAATTATACCCCTGAATTGAACAGAAAACACTTATAGAAAGGGTCTCTAGAAAATAATTTCTTCCACCCACCTCATTTTACAAGTATGTAAACTGTGGCCCAGAGAGACTTTTATCTGCTTTCACTGAGAATCTATAGGTATAGAAATATACACAAATATCATTTAACTTATGACATATAATTTAGATTAGCTAAAACAAATGACACTATTTCATATGACTAAGACTGTAAATACTAAGACCCTAATTTCTTGTCATTGAAATGTCTATGGATACACAAAAATTAATTTAAAAAAACAATTGATAACTAGTACATTATACTATTGACTAAAAAAGGCAAAACAATGTAACAATCCATGTCATATTATTTAACAAGAGACACACTTTCTAATGTTATTTTCCTATCCTTTAAGGCATGAACATGCCACACTATTACTAAAGATAGCACTCTTGTAAAATTGCTTTTACAAAGGAAAAAAGAAAATAATTAAATAATTGAATAGACGAGAGAAACTGAAATACATTAAGTGGAAGTTCAAATATTTACTATTTCTTCTCTCCAATCTTTGTTTCAGTATGTTAAAAAAAAATTCAAAATTGATGTTTCCAAAACAAAGAATGAAAAGAAAAACTAGATTGAAATTTTTGTGGCAAAAATTTCACCGAAGAGTGAAAGTATTAAAACTAAGGCATAAAACACAGCAAGCAAAGCTAATTAGGATGCTCCGGTTGAAGTATACGCTGATTTGCTACTTTAAGAACACAGCTCTAACTTCATATAATATGGGTTTGGTAATTTGAAAATATTTAAAAAAACACACTCATTCTTCTAAGTTTCAATAAAAGTGTAATACTTAGAAAAACATTTGAGTTTTATTTGCTTTTAGAATAAAATAATATCCAAGGAGTGCATCCATTTGTTTATTATTTAGTTCAGTCCCAATCACAAATTAGATGACCTTGCATAAAATTTAGAGCCAGGAGAGCAGCACTAAGTTTAACTGACCTCAATACATTTTCAAATGGTGCTTCCCAGTTATTTGTTATTCTCTCTTATTGGGTTTTCCAGTCTAGAGTGGGTACACAAAAAACTTACAGTCTATGTAGTACTCCTAGTCAGTTTCACTCTGCAGATGGCACAGTGGAGAAATACCTTCTGTACAGGACCATGTACAATTTCTTCTGCAGCTGTCAGCACCTAGGGGAAAGTGCGCTGTTAAACAGTTGCTGCGTTCCACCTCAGAAGTGGCTGCAATTCGGTGGTGGGTGAAGTGATTCCTGTACATATATACAGGGATGAAAAGTACTATAGAAAATGAAAATATTTAACAACAAAAGTGGCTGTCTGAAAACCGTGCCACTGCAAAACAGAATACATCATTCAATCACAAGAGCCCTACACAGATGGGCTACCATTCATTTAGAAGTTGAATGTTAAGAATGATTGAAGAAAAAAATAGAAATACAGTTATTCAATTCATAACATAGCTATAAATCAATGTTAAAACATCTGTGCTGAAAAAATTAAGCCTAGACATTTATATACGGATTTATATCATTATTTCTATAGTAATTTACTTCAAATCTGGCAAGTGTATACAGAAGATTCTTTAATCTGTTAAGCTAATTTAATGCTTTTGTTTTAAATGACAATTCAAGGGAAAAAATCAAAATAGGTGAGATATCAGAATTGTATCATATGTAACATTAAATATATAAAAAAGAAAAAACAATTCTGAAATTCTAAATTACTTTATGTGAAAAACACACAATGGAATAACTAGTCCTAAAAACTAGAAACTGTTATATTAGTTTTCATATAATGAAGATTTATAGTAATCCCATTAAAAAATGACAACTTCTCTTCTCCAAAGTCACAATGAGTTAGAATCTAGATACAGTCTTCATCCTTCCAAACAATGAGTTAACCTAGTGTATGATAAAGTTAGTTCATTAATACAGAAAATAATTACATTTTACTTTTACTATAACAACGCCATTTCTACTTATCTTTGATGTAATCAGAAGATAAAACTCACAAATTATTCTCTGAAAAATATCACTGAATAATTAAGCTATCTTTCTTTCTAATCTTCTATCTCAGGGTCACAGCCACTATGTGTATACTACTTTGAAGAGGTAACTATTTACTTACTTCAAAATAACACATTTAGGTTCCTGACAGATTGAGGGTGCTCTAAGCAAAGTCCAACAAACTGGACCACTGAAAAGTGTCCTATATGTCAAACTTTTCTCAATCTCACTTGCCATAACAGACTTTATTTATTTTGGCACATACTTAATGTAGTCAAAGATAGCTGACAATTTCAGCTTTCTTTAAATTCTCTCCAGAATAAGGCATACAATACATAAATATTTCATTTGAGTGACAAGAGATGGTAGAAAAAAAGAAAGTACAGAGTACCCTAGACTCTTTATTAAAAGAAGACATAGATCAGGGATTCTCAACCTGGGGTCCATGTATGGAATTTAGGGAACTCAGGAATTCTGCAAAATTGCATATAAAAATATGGACATATTATACAGGTTCATAGATTTTTATAGAAAATGGACATAAGTTTTTGTCATAATCTCAAAAGGGTACTGATAAGTGACATGAAGACACCCAATTGAGTAAGTAGCAGTAAATCACTTATTAAATGGCTAACTCTGTGTGACTGTTTCTTCTTATGTAAAATGATTAACAGACACAAGGATGTTCCAACAACTAAATGCAATAACTTACATGGTACAATAATTAACCTATTATTATCAGTAATAGTAATAATTGTTCAAAAGAGCTACCTCAAACAACCAACACTTTCTTACAGAGTCCCATCTAAGTTTACTGCTATATAACTTTATATTGCTTTTATTGAGTTGTAGCTTCTACATTTATTTAGCTGTGTCTTCTCAAAAAGACCAATATTATAAGCTATATATTTCTGCATTATTTACATATCAAAATGTTACATACACATTTTAGAATACTGCTTCATACTCCTAGAGTCTACATTTCCCAAAAAGCCCACTGATCCCTTGTATGACGCCGCACTTACTCAGAACAGGTACAGGTAAGTAAAGCATTTGTTTTATTTGCTTCAATAGTTTATATAAAAGAATTTAATTTCCTTTACCTGTCTCTCCTTTCATTCACACAATACATACAAACAAACAAAACTAAAAAATTGAAGGCTCTATCAATAGATCACATTTTCTGAAAAGGCTATACAAGTAACACTTTTACTTTTATAAATCATTTTCCTTACTCTTCAGGTTAGTTTTCTGAAGGTAAAAGACACAAGAAATATTCATAGATAACATCCTTTAAAAAAGAATCCTTGAATTAAAACATATAGACTAACCTTGCCTCTAAGATGAATTCACAATATTATAAACAGTATTATAAAACAGTATATGGTGCTCTTCAAGGTTGTGGTAACCTGTAAATACTCATCAAAAAATGACCAATGAAATATTAGCAAGTATTAATGATACTCAGTGAAGAGACAGAAGATTTGTAATATGTATGAAACGATATCATATAATGCAACTACATAGTTAATTTCCAATCATTTCAAATGTAAAGAACCTTTTGTAGTCTTCTCATGATAGCAGTTACACTGTATGTATTCACACATTAATAAAATATACTTCAGTAAGAACAAAGGGAATAGGCTTTAAGTGAAAGAACAGAAGAGAGAAGCATAATAAGCATTCAGAGTAACTACAATAAAAAGGATATGAGTAGAATATAGAGTATATGCAGGGGTAATGAGGAGGACAACAGGCATAGGCCCAATTATGCTAAGGAAAATTTTATTTCAAAGGATGACATTTTGATAAGCATTTTACAAAAATCACTTTAGCAGCAGCATGAAAAATGAATTAGAGATGTGGTTCAAATGGGATGGAAGCAATGGGAATATATAGTTAAGAATAATAAAAGATCTATTAAAAATGAAATAAATATATACACTATATAAAACATTAAAGAATAAAAATTATGGGAGAAGTCAAAGCTATTTCTAAAATTTGAGTATAGAAACTAGCATTCATTCACTCATCCATTTATTTACTCAATTTTCTCCAGTGGGTCAGGTCCCATTTTAGGCACTGAGCAAAAAGGAATGAACAAACATGCCAATGACTTGCCCTTTGGAAGCTAATGAAAGAGACAGATAAAAAGTGAATTACTAAATTTCCTATATAATAAAGGCTAATATGCAAATTGTCCCTACAGGTGGGAGTTTAACCAACTGGGAGTTAGACGTGCACTGATCACCAGGGGGCAGAGCAGAACATGGCTGGTGTCTGCGATGAGGAGCTGGTAGCGGGAGACAATGGAGGCGCTGCTGGCCCCTATGGGCCCCCACGTGGGATGGTGGAGCAGGTGAGTGGGCAGTGCCAGGCCAAGGCGGGTGTGAAGGGGGGCCCCGGCCTGCAGCCGGGGGAAGGGAGGCTCCGGCTAGGGATCCTACCCATGCACGAATTTCATGCACTGGGCCTAGTATAATTAATGTATGAAAATGATTCACACCTAAGTAAAAAAATATCCCAGTTATAGGAACAGAGTGACAAACATATTATTTTAACAGAGAAATCAGAGAAAAGCTAAGGAAGTTGCATTATTTGAATGAAATCGTTTCCAAATAATGTGGAATGAGTCCACAGGCTACCTGGGGTAAGAACAATGCAGACAGATGGAATAGGAAGAGCAAAGCTCTGAATCAGGAACAAGTGATCCAAATTTTAACCTGGGGTCAGATCACACAGGGCCTTGGAGACCATAATAAGGACTTTGGGGTGTTATTTTTTGGGGGAGGGGGTGGTTTAGAGAAAGCAACTGCAGAATTTTAACTGGGGGAGTGATATAACTTATTTAATCTTTTAAAAGTATGGTATCAGCCATTATGGTGGAACTGATGGTAGACACCAAGAATGGAAGTATTAGAAAGACTATGGTAAAATTTACATAATAGAATATCAGATGGGACTTTTCCCATTGTCCAGGGATTGGTAATTAGAATCCAAGAGTAAGAACAAAGAATAATCAATCAAGATTACTAATTCAGAAGATAGCCTAAACAAGTGATAGCCAACTACTCCATAACTTAAACATCTTTACCTTTCTCAGTTCCTCTTTACCCCACATTGACCAATCCCATACCAAGGTGAATGAGGCAATCATCTGAATTTGCTGCACTGACTTAATGTAGGTGGACAATGCTGTTGCCAAGAGTTCGTATCAAGCAAGAATGGGTCCAAAATATCAAGAAGGAAAAACTGTTATCTTATCTCTCATCTGGACCTCAGCTTGTGTTGAGACTTGCTTATTATCCCATGCTCACTCTCCCTCCCACTGCCCATTTGAGGGGAAGGGAAAGATAACCTGAAGTTGGAAACGTGGGCAGAGAGAACTGGAGTCATCTGCAATAGCAAAGAATGTCTTGGCTTTGAAAGCAGCTGGACTTGAGCCTCCAGACAATGGGGACCCCAACAGCCAGAGGCTATGGGTATACTACAAAGGTAGAAATGGAGGAAGAGTAGAAAAAGCAAGCCAGAACGGGAAAGTGTAACCTTCCAAAAACACCTTATCCTCCAAAAATGTTTTATACATATGTTGCATCAGAGATCTAGCATTTGTCTTTCTTTCCCCGCCAAAGGCATGAGGTCTAGTCAGTGCTAGGCAGAAAAGCAGAATGAAAAAAGAAAACAAAAGTGTCACTTAAGACAGCCTTTTTCCCCTTTCCATTTCTCTCCTAGGCATCAACACCCAGGATAAAAACTGAAATATAAATGAAAGAGCAAATCACTCTTGGTTCACTGGAGTTAGCAGAGTGACTGACTAGATTCAACCCTTTCCACACTCCAAGGTCCTAGGAGGGCCTAAGCAGCACAAGTAGAAGCAGAAAAGTTAAGTTTTAAATTAGGCTCTGAGGTAAAAATTCAAACTAGTCAGATTCAACTGACTTTACTAGATTAAAGTAAGATTGAACATATCTTCTGAACTGTCCAGAAAGGTATAACATTTTCTTGTGATGAGTAAAGAAACAAAATAACTGATTTGACCAACGATAAGCAAAGGTCATATTGGAGAAAAAGAAAACCATATCATGGTTGCTTTTGACTTTCTCTTTCTAAAACATTCTATAAATATCTAGCTGACTGCCTGCATTATCCTATTCTTATTTCTTATTTTTAAAAACTGATAATTAGATAACTAATGATTGTTTTACAAGGACTTCCTTATATTTTATCCTTGCATAAAAGTTACAGAAATATTCTGAACATTTACAAATAATAGGTCTTATTACAAATACTAACAAATATACATTATTTTATACATTTGTGAAGAACACTATGTTGTATAGAAGTTAAAAATAAAATCCCCTAAATAAAACACCAAACAAGAAGCCTGATGCACAATAGGCCCCAAGGAAGGAAAATGCAGAAAAAGAAAAAAACAAATCAGAAGGTTTGTGTTAAAGAACACTTTCAATATTCATATTGGAATAATCTAAAAACTTAGAGAAAACTCTGCTCTGATTCATAGTTTAATAACTTGGGACTTTCCCCTAAACTGAATCATGCTCTTTCCAGTAATTTGATATTTAAATTAATATTTGATGGGACTTCCCTAAAATAAATAAATTTATTTATTTATTTATTTATTTATTTCAGAGAGGAAGGGAAAGGGAAAGAGAGAAACATCAATGAAGAGAAAAAATCATTGATCGGCTGCCTCCTGCACGCCCCCTACTGGGGATGGAGCCCACAACCTGGGCATATGCCCTGACCAGGAATCGAACCATGACCTCCTGGTTCATAGATTGAGGCTTAACCGCCGAACCATGCCAGCTGGGCTCAAGTATATTTTTTTTTAATAAATTAAAGTATCAGTATTTTATGTGACCAAGTTGTACATAATCTTATCTCTGTTTAAATGTCATATTTTTATGCCAGACTTTTAATTTGACTCATGATTGCAAACATACCAGTGCACTCATGTATAGATCCATGCATGTGAAAATATGATGATTTTTTTTCCATTTTTGTGTCTAGTTTTGTGTGTTTGTGAACAAACAATAAACTTTTATTGTAAGGCTAAATAAATTATCATATTTTTAGATAATACAGCATCCTATAATTTTGATGTTTATAATTCTTTATGTAATGTTCCTCTTATTTTTATAATCACTCATCATCCTAAATTATGCCATGTATATTAAACATATACTTTATAAGTCAGTCCTCAGAGATTCAGCATAATAAAGAGAAAGTAATAGGAGTCAAAATTATAAAACTAGGTTCTATATTTATGGCTTTTTTCTAGTCCACTTTTTCATATGATATAAGAATATCAGTTATAAAGTGTAAAAAAATCATACAGACTCAAGTAATACAAATATACATGTTCACTGTTAGTAAATAATGTTAGCCAAATTGTCAACACAGTACTGAAGGGCAAGCACCAAGTTGGAAGACTGACACCATCTAACTTCAATGCTTATTATAAAGTTACAGTAATCAAAGTAGGAAGAGAATAGTCCAGAAATAAAACCACACAAATATAATCAACTGATCTTTGACACATGACAAATAAAATTCAATGTTGAAGAACAGCCTTTTCAACAAATGGTGCTGGCACAACTGGACATCCACATGCAATAAAATAAAAATAAATCTAGATGCAAACAATAAACCATTCATAAGATTAGCTCAAAGGGATCAAAGACAAAGAAAACTATAAGACTCCGAGAATAAAAAAAAAAAATCTAGGTAACATTGGGATTGACAATGACTTTTTAGGTATAACATTAAAAGCATAATTCATGTAAGAGAAACAATGAACACTAGATTTCAATAAAATTAAAAACTTCTGCTCTACAAAAAAACACTGTTAAGAGAATGAGAAAACAAACTATGATGGGGAGGAAAACATTTGCAAAACACGTATCTGATTAGTAACCTAAATATACAAAGAACTCTTAAAATTCAACAATTAGAAAACAAACAATCCAATTTAAAAAATGGGCAAAAGATCTGATCAAACACCAAAAAATGCAACTGATGACATCTAAGCATATGAAAAGATGCTGAAGTCATATGGAAAGTGTATTAGTTTTTTTTAGGGCTGGCAACACAAAGTACCATAAACTGGATGAAGTAAACAACAGAAATTGTCTCACAGTTTTGGAGGCTAAAAATCCGAAATCAAGGTGTTGGCAGGGTTGGTTCCTTCTGAGGACTGTGAGGGAAGGATCAGATTCCAGGCCTCAATTCTTGGCTTATAGATGGCAGTCTTCATGTTCCCAGGCATTCTCCCTGTATGCATATCTCTGTGTCCAAATTTCCCTTTTTTATAAAGACACCAGTCACATTGGATTAGGACCCACTGTAATGATCCCACTTTAAACTGATTAACTCTGTGAGGACTCTATCCCCAAATAAAGACATATTCTGAGGTACTGGGAATTAGGACTTCAACATATGAAATTGGGGAGACACAATTCAATCTTTATTTAACTGCAAATTTAAAGGACGAGCTATAATTATGCACCTATTAGAATAGCTAAAATTCAAAACTCTGACAACACCAAACACTGATAAGATGTGCAGCAACTGGAACTCTCATTTATTGTTAGTGGGAATGCAAAAATGGGTGCAGCCCCTTTGGCAGTTTCTTTCAAAGTAAACATACTCTTACCATATGATTCAGCAATCAAATTCCTTGGTATTTACCCAAATGAGCTGAAAACTATGTCCAAACAAAAGCTTACACATAATGTTTATAGCAGTTTTATTCATAATTGCCAAACATTGGAAGCAACTGAGATGTCCATCAACAGGTGAACTAATAAACAGTGTTATGTTGACATTATGGAATATTATTCAGTGATAAAAATATATGAGCTATCATGCCATAAAAAAGTCTTAGCAGTGGTTCTCAACCTTCCTAATGCCGCAACCCTTTAATACAGTTCCTCATGTTGTGGTGACCTCCAATTTCATTGTTACAAATTCAACATAATTAAAGCATAATGATTAATCACAAAAACATTATGTAATTATATATGTGTTTTCCGATGGTCTTAGTAGACCCATGTGAAAGGGTCGGTTGACCCCCAAAGGGGTCGCGACCCACAGGTTGAGAACCGCTGACTTAAAGGAACCTTAAATGTATATTGCAAAATGAAAAAGTCAGTCTGAAAAGGCTTCATATGAAAGTATATGACATTATGGAAAAGGCAAAACTAGGAAAAGTAAAAATCTCAGTGGTTGCCAGAGATTCATAAGGAGGAAAGGAGGAATGAATAGGTGGGAAAAGCTAGCTGTTGTTCTATTAAGAATGACAAGAAATAAAAGGTTAGGGTAATTGCATGAAAATAAAAATAGGCTCTCAACATCTAAATACAAATGCTGAAAATATTATTTCACAGCAATAGTCATGTCAGTAAATTATGGAAAATATACATTATATATGATTTAAAAAATGGTGACTTGAGTGCAATGCAGGTAGAGAAACAATGGTACACTGTTACAATGGCTGATATGGAAATGAGTTTATCAAGGTAAAAGTTTTTGTGTTCCTCGTTTTCCCACTGACATTATTTTGCAAAACTATTGTTTTATACAGTATTACCAGTTTGTTTGTTTTCAATTTGAGACTTCTTTTCCAGACTACATGCAGTTAAACGAAACACAGTGAAGAAGCATAATAAGCATTTCATATATTCAAAATAAGACATAAATCTAAACATACAGCCACCAAAACTTGCTTTCATCACACACAAGTAACATTTCCATTTTCTAGGATCACAGTTCATATTAAGCTATATATTTATAAACGCAATTCATGCTCCAATACTCAATAAAATTGTAATCTATATATAGAAAAGTTATAACTGGCAAACAGTTTAAATAGGCCAAGACATTTTAGTTTCACAATGTGCTATTTTAATTTCAGAAACCCAGATAAATGCAATGAATATAACATTATCAAGAGTTTGAGATTATATTTTTTAAAATATTCATGCTATACTTACTTTAACCATTCCAAAAATTCCCTAGCCTACCTGATTTTAGAATGAAACCAGGTAACACTGATCACCATATTGCAATATAAAAGTTCTGACTAAAAGAATTCAAGAAAAAAAAAAAAAAGCAGCCGAAACCGGTTTGGCTCAGTGGATAGAGCGTCGGCCTGCGGACTGAGGGGGTCCCAGGTTCGATTCCGGTCAAGGGCATGTACCTGGGTTGCGGGCACATCCCCAGTGGGAGATGTGCAGGAGGCAGCTGATCGATGTTTCTCTCTCATCGATGTTTCTAGCTCTCTATCTCTCTCTCTTCCTCTCTGTGAAAAATCAATAAAATATATTTTTTAAAAAAAAGAATTCAAGGATAAGTTTTCTCTCCCTGCTTATATGTTAACTATCTTATTTAGATGCAATAGAAAATTTATAGGGACAAGGGAATTTGAAATTAGCTATGAAATGAGTTTTTACCAGAAGGAAGGAGTTTTCTACCCTTTGAAGTTAAAAATTATTTTTTACAGTGTGTAGATCTAGCCATACTCCAATTTATTTTCTAGTATTCTTCTGTAATGTTAATGATGCTAATACATCTTTTCAAAAAAAAAAAAAAACACCAAAAAATATCAATTTTAGAAAAATATAAAAATATCCTGGTAGTTATGTTAAGGAACATAATTAAACAGATAAAATTTGATTTGGAATCCACCAATGTAGAATTTATTCTGACCCTCATTGTAAATTAAATACTCTGTATTTTCTAGTATAACTCTGGGAAGGATATTGAATGTCTATTTTTAAAATATGAGATAATTGTAAATTTCAATGTAATTTTTATGTGATGTGGTCAGGTTTATATTAGAGACTCTCTTATATCAAATAATGTTGACATTTTCTAACCCAAATATCCATGAATGATATTCAAAAAAAATTTCATTCAAATTTATATTTTGTAATGACACTAAAAACAAATATACATTTCACTAGACCATCTTCCTACTTTAAGGATGCGAAAAATGTACACAAATTTCTCAGAACTCCTTATCCTATCTAATAAAAGAGAAACATGGTAATTAGCATACGTCCGCTACCCTTCCCATTGGCTAATCAGCGAGATATGCAAATTAACTGCCAGCCAACATGGCGGCCGGCAGCCAGGCAGCTTGAAGCTAACATGAGGCTTCCTTGCTTCAGTGACGGAGGAAACCAACGTTCCCCGCCTGCCTTGCCGGCATCTGAGCTTGCAGTTTGAAACATTGCTACAAATATAGAAGCTAAACAAAACCCCAGAAACCTGCTTTCAGCCCGCTGGGATCTCAGAGCTGGAGTTGATACAGTGTTTCAATTATAGAACCCAAACAAACTAGATACCTGCTTTCAGCAGCAGAGGCTTCAGAGCTGGAGCCAGAGCTAAAGCTGGCCCAGAATAAAGAAAAAAAGGAGCAGTTGGGAACTTCAGTCACCCGCCAGCCTGAAAACAGCCCTCAGCCCCTCACCCAGACTGGCCAGTCATCCCAGTGGGGACCCCCACCCTGAAGGGGGTGTGACCAGCTGCAAACAGCCATCATCCCCTCACCCAGGCTGGCCAGGCACCCCATTGGGGACCCCCACCCTGAAGGGTGTGTGAACAGCTGCAAACAGCCATCATCCCCTCACCCAGGCTGGCCAGGCACCCCAGTGGGGACCTCCACCCTGATCCAGGACACCCTTCAAGGCAAACCAGCCGGCCCCCACCCATGCACCAGGCCTCTATCCTATATAGTAAAAGGGTAATATGCCTCCCAGCACCAGGATCAGCGGAGCTGAGAGGCCTCCTGGCACCGGGATCAGTGTGACAGGGGGCAGTGCCCAAACCCCCTGATCGCCCTGCGGCTCTGTATGTGACAGAGGGCGGGGCCATAACCCCCTATCCGCCCTGCTCTGTGTGTAACAGGGTGCGGCGCCCCAACCGCCCCCCCCCCATGGGCCCTGCTCTGTGTGTGATGGGGTAGAGTCATAACCTCCCCATCAGCCCTGCCCTGAGTGTGAGAATGGCGGCGCCCCAACCCCGATTGGCCCTGCTGTATGGGTGATAGAGGGCGGCACCCCAACCCCCTGATCCGCCCTGCTCTGTGCATGACAGGAGGGAGCTCCCCAACCCCCAAATTGGCCCTGCTCTGAGCGTGACAGGTTGTGGCGCCGAAACATCCCCATCGACCCTGCCTTGAGTGTGACAGGGGGCGGTGCCCCAACCCCCCAATCGGCCCTACCCTGAGCGTGACTGAGGGTGGCTTCGCAACCTCCCGATCCGCCCTGCTCTGTGCATGACAAGGGCCAGCGCCGCAACTCCCCAATCGGCCCTGCTCTGAGCCCGACTAGGGGCTGCACCTAGGGATTGGGCCTGCCCTCTGCCACCCGGGAGCAGACATAAGCCAGCAGGTCGTTATCTCCCGAAGGGTCCCAGACTGCGAGAGGGCACAGGCCGGGCTGAGGGACCCCCCCCCTCCCCGCCGAGTGCACAAATTTTTGTGCACTGGGCCTCTAGTATGTCTATAATATAATTCATCATATTTAATAATATATGTTCTTAAATAATTTAATAAAATAAAAATATTAAGTCTTTACCAGAACTTATAGAAATATACATTGAAATTATTTATTGTGTTAATATAGTAATATAAACAATTTATTGTCTAAGGAAAAATAAATTTGATGTCTATGCCATGTAGAGAAACACAGGGCAGAGGTTATCAAACAAAGATGTGTTCTATAACTTTCTGAGGCTTTTCGGAGATAAAATGAAGTAGCATCAGTCTTCCCAACTCACAGAAAAATTAGATTAAGGGATAGAATTACATAATTTTGAGATCTTACTAATCTACACTAATAAAAGACAAACATGCAAATTGACCGTACCTTCACTACAACTTAACCATGCCCACCAGCCAATCGGAGAGACTATATGCAAATTAACCCAACCAAGATGGTGGTCATCAGCCACAGAGCTGGAGCAAGCAGGAGGCGTGGTTGTGCCATTGATGGAAGAAGCCAAGCTTCCTGCCTGCCGTGGCCGCTCTGAGCTCCACTCAAAGCAACAAAGTTTCAATTATAGAAGGTAAATAAACCCCAGATACCTGCTTTCAGCCAGCCGTGGCCACGGAGCTGGAGCGAGCAGGAGGCTTCTGAGCAGGAGCCTGAGCTCCTCTCAAGGCTACGAAGTTTCAGTTATAGAAGGTTATAAATCCCAGTATAAAAAAAAAAGAGAGAGAGACTGGGAGCTTCCGTCGCTGGGGGCTAGGCCAGCCTGAAAACGGCCCTCAGCCCCTCACCCAGACTCACCAGACATCCCAGTGGGGACCCCCCCACCCTAAAGGGGGTGTGGCCAGTCTGAAAACAGCCATCAGCCCTTCACCAAGGCTGGCCAAACCTCCATGGGGTGAGGGTCACCACTGAGGGGGGCTTGACCAGCCTGCAAACAGCCATCAGCCCCTCACCCAGGCTGTCCAGGGACCCCAGTGGGGACCCCCACCATGAAGGGGGCTTGACCAGCTTGCAAACAGCCATCAGCCCCTCACCCAGGCTGGCCAGGCACCCCAGTGGGGACCCCCACCCTGAAGGGGGTGTGACCAGCCTACAAACACCCATCAGCCCCTCACCAAGGCTGGCCAGGCACCCCAGTGGAACCCCCACCCTGATCAGGGACACCCTTCAGGGCAAACCAGCCAGCACCAACCCATGCACCAGGCCTCTATCCTATGTAATAAAAGGGTAATATGCAAACTGACCCTAACAGCAGAAGGACTGGGAATGACTGGCCACTATGACACACACTGGCCACCAGGGAGCAGATGCTCAATGCAGGAGCTGCCCCTTGGTGGTCTGTGCACTCCCACAGGGGGAGCTCTGCTTAGCCACAAGCCAGGCTGACAGCTGCCAGTACAGTGGTGGTGGTGGGAGCCTCTCCCACCCCCCTCAGCAGCGCTAAGGATGTCTGACTGCAGCTTAGGCCTGATCCCCGCTGGCAAGTGGACAACCCCTGAGGGCTGCCAGGCTGCCAGAGGGATGTCTGACTGCCAGCTTGGGCCCGATCCCCAGGGAGCGGGCCTAAGCCAACAGGTGGATATCCTCCGAGGGGTCCCTGTCTACAAGAGGGCATAGGCCGGGCTGAGGGACCCCCCTGAGTGCACAAATTTTTGTGCACCAAGCCTCTAGTTTTTAATATTTGGTAACTCCTACTAGTTGCTTATGCTAGAATATTCTATTAGTTTATAACATGGAAGTTATGAGGACCGACCTTGGGGATAGACTATGAGCAAATCCCGTATTTGCCTCTAGTTTTATAGAAAAAAATATATTTACGTGGGTACTATATATGCATATATACATGTATAATGTATCTATAAGTATATACAGTTAATATGTGTATAAATACACACACATATACACTTATATGTACATATATACATACTATACACACATACTTTTTTGGGCAAATCATTCAATCTCCTGTGCCATTTTCCTCACAGGATTATTGTGTGAACTAATTCAGTTAATATATGGAAAACACAGTTATAATTGTCCCTGTCTCAGAGTAAGGTGCATCAACTACTAGTTATTGTTATTATTACCACTGCTGCTGTTATATTAGTATAAAAGAAAACTTAAATGTAGTAAACAGAAATTATTCTTAACATTATTTAACATTATTTAAAAATAAAGTTTTGTTTATTTATAACTTTATATCTTGAAAACAAGATTTAAAAATTATCAAGCAAAACATTTGAATAGGATCAACTCATTAGTCCTCTGCTTTTAATTATCCCTAGAGTTTAGAACATTGTGTCCTACTTCAGACAGTGAATGCCATTTTTAAAAAAATTACTTAGAGGAATGGTGATAAGTGGTAATTAACAGTTTGTATTAAAATTTTATGTTAGTAAAATTATTCTTCTCTAAATAAGTAATAATTTACATATGTGTGTTTGTGTATCACAGTGTATTTCTAAGCTATCAGATTCTCTTCTCATTCAGTTATATGAAAATCTAGCGACTTGCCTTATTTAAAGTCATTTTTAAGATATACGCTCATTTAATTAACTCGGCATCATGAAGTTTTGTAGACTTCTGATCTATAATAATAGAGTACCAACCTCACGTTCTAGAACAGCTATTCTCAACCTGTGGGTCGCGACCCCTTTGGCGGTCAAATGATCCTTTCACAAGGGTCGCCTAAGACCATCCTGCATATCAGATATTTACATTATGATTCATAACAGTAGCAACATTACAGTTATGAAGTAGCAAAGAAAATAATTTTATGGTTGGGTCACAACATGAGGAACTGTATTTAAAGGGCCAAAAGGTTGAGAACCACTGCTCTAGAAGTTCTCAGATTCAAGTCTTTCTGCCATTTACTAGTCAGGTGATATTAGGCATATTACTTATCATTCTGTTTCCTGACCTGCAAAATGAGGACAATCGTGTCTTTTTAACTGGATTTGTTTGAAGTTTAGGTGGAAATCTACATTAAAACATTTAGAATAAGGCTAACACCTAGCAAAGCACCTCAAAAATGCTATTTCTTATTATTGTTACTATTATTAATACCATTATTATTGTGGCTAAGTATGAAAGACTGAGCATACTCCCTCCCAAAGTTCCACTAATATTACAAAAAGGTACAAAACCAAAGGACCAGGAGAAGGTTTTAGAAAATGAACAACTCAAGCAGACAACTAATAACTGATTTGGCACAGCAGAGGAAGCTGAAAACTGCATGGCAGAAAAGAAAGAATAATATAAGAATCAGCATAAGTTAACTAACAGGAAGTCAGGGGTAATGCTAGCACTAAATACTGAGGGATTCTCTAAAAGCCTATGTAGAGAACACTTCCACACACAGGTTAATTATGCCATTCCACTTGCCCTCTTTTCTTTTATCCCTAGAAGATCATTATTGAATATCTTGAACCAGAGAGGTTCCTGACTTAGAACTACCAATCACAAAAAGGTAGAACCCAAGGAAGAGCAAGGCTCAGTTGGAGCTGAACTGGTTCTTAAAAGCTGTCCAGCAGATGTAAACCATCCAGAAAGAATATCTGAAAATTCACTGGGGAACATTTAAGACTCCAGAAAACAAACATGTAGAGACCACTGTTAGGCACATTCTCTATCTTTCCCCTGTGCTCCATCACACCCCACTTTGGGCTCTAGCCCTCCCAGCGGTTTTCCTATTATTCTCATGACAGGTTTGCAGGACACAATTACCGGCTTCCAGTTTCTGATAAATCACCTCACCAAGTTTCCAGTGGACCGCCTACATTTGGTCTCCCCTTCAGCTTGCACCTGGTCTGACCAGTTACTCTGATCTTCACAGGAGACATAAATATCCTGCTCCCCTTACTCTTGCCATTTTGGTCTCAGCCTTTCTGTTCGCAGATGTAGCAATAAATTTTGCTTTTAATTTAATTTGGCCTGGTTCCTCTCGGCATCAACCTAACAACCACAATCTGGAATCTCACAAGAGAAATTCTGGCTCTTTGCTTCATGCCCCTAATAAAGCCATCTAGGCAACAATTCTCGCTCCCAAATACACAGATTCAAACCAAATCTGTAGCACCTCATTAAGTCAAGATTTTTAGAAAAGTCCCCGACATGAAAGACTAGAATCAAAATAAATAAACAGAAAAATGTACTCAAAGGAAATATACAAAGAGAAGAAACATTGAAAAGTATTTACCATTATCACAGACAAAAGACATAATAACTACAGGAGAAAAATAAGAATAATGTATTATGTCAAAAAATAGAATAGAGGAACAGTAACTTTCAGAAAAAATTTTTAAATAGCTGAAATAAAATATTCAATGAAAGAAAACATCGAGAAAACGTCCTAGTAAATAATGTATAAAGATAATGAAATGAAAAAAAAAAAGGAGAGAAAAGTCAAGAAAATCAGGACAAGCACAGCAAAACATATGCTTACTGACCAGAAACTGAGAACAGAAAATTGGAAGTGAAGGGAGCAATACGTTCACAATTTTTTTTTTATTGATTTTACAGAGAGAAAGGGAAAAGGGGTGGGGGACAGAGAATAACATCAATTTGTTGCTCCACTTATTCATGTATTCATTAATTGATTCTTGAATGTGACTTTTTTTGAAGAAAATTATTTTATAACTCACAGTTATATACATAAGCTAATGTTCAATCAGATGCAAAGATGGAATGAAGATATTTTCAAGTAAGCAAAATTCTATGACTCCTTTATCAGAAAGCAGCTGGAAAGTATACTTCAAGAACAAAGAACAAGGGGTTGGAGGAGCATGAGATTCAGGAAATAAATAACTTAGCACTGGAGCCCTGGATGGGTTGCTCAGTTGGTTAGAGCATTGTCCCAATACCTCAGGGTTGCAGGTTCCATCTCTGGTGAGGGTGCGTACAAGAAACAATCAATAAATGCATAAATAAGTACAATAGCAAATTAATGTTTCTCTGTTTTCTCTCCCTTCCCGACCCTTCCCTCCCCTTCCTCTCTTCCCCTCTCTCTCTCTCTCAAATCAATAAATTAAAAAAGAATCTAGCACTGGAGAACATCCTGGGGATGTCCCAAGATGATCGACTATGCGCCAGGCATAGAAAGCAACCAATGTGGATTATAGAACAACCATATGGAAAGGTCTCCACAAAAAAGGACAATTGATACAGTGTTTAAACCCACATTAAAAAAATTATTAATATGCATATAACAGATCTGTTGAAACTTTTAGGGAAAAAAACAGTAGGTATACAAAATATAAGCAAATAAAAAGGAGAACATTACTAATTCCAGGAAAAAAAAGTGGTCAGAGAATGAAAATCATAATACACATTTAGCTAAAGAATAAACAATACTTAATAGTTGATTTAATGCAAAATTATTGGATATGTTGAGAAAATTGAATGATTACTATATAAGTATGCTGAGAACATGAGGAGATATACATGAAAGAATAGTAAATCCCCACCTAATAAAATGGAAAGTAAATTAATAGAAAAAAAATGATAAATCAATAAAGAGCAATTTTAAATTATTATTTAAAAATATGGAAATGCCATGAAAAATAGCTCCAAGAGGGCAAAGTCACTGACTGGGGAAAGTAGGGCTATGGAAGAGAGTGTGTAGTAAAAGGCAGTCCTTTATTTGGTTTTGAATCTTGTAATACTATTTTACTTTTAAACTCTGTGCATATATTATTTTTAATCAACTTTATTAGATTGAGTTTATTAGATAAATTTCCAACTTATATTGTGAAATAATACATGATTAATATCAATTTCTAAATCTTAATATAGTAATATCTCAGTTATCCAGCACCAGCATGGCTTCACACACACAAAAACAATTCTAGAAATGAAGTTTATACCTTCAAAGACAAAACTTTACTTTTTTCACCAACTGACAAAATATTTTTAAACATTTTTTGAGTGATTCATTGTTACTCCCTACCTCTTAATATTATTGTTATTATTATAGATATCAATTATCAAACTTACACCAGGCCCTCTGAATTATAGAGATTATTCTATCCTACATTAAATGGCATTAGGTCTGTCTGTCTTTATAATTTTAAAAGAAGAGTAAAAAATAGAATAATCTGGTTTACTACAAATTCAAGTTAATAAAACTCATTAGAACTTCAGCAAGTATTTAGAATGCAACACTCAGATTTACACAGAAAAACAGCAAGCACAGTATGCTTGCTTACAATGTGACACTGTCCTGAACACTTTCATATAAATTTCAACTCCATGAGGTAGGAACTATTATTTTTCCCATTTTACAGATAAGAAAATGAAGGAACAAAGAGGCAAAGTGACTTGATGAACTAGCAAGTGACTGAGTTGAGATCTGAACCAAAGCAATTTGATTACAAAGACTGTGATCTTTACTGCTATTTTCTGCTTTGCATTCTAAATCTATTGAGCCTGGCCTGAGTGGCTCAGTGGTTGAGCATTGACCTATGAACAAGGAGGTCATGGTTCAATTCCAGGCCAGGGCACATGCTCAATCCCCAGTGTGGGGCATGTAGGAGACAGCTATCAATGATTCTCTCTCATCATTGATGTTTCTCTCTCTCTCTCTCTCTCTCTCCTTCTCCCTTCCTCTCAGAAATCAATAAAAAATATATATTTTTTAAAAATAAATCCATTGAATTTAACATATTATATTAGACTAGAG
Organism: Myotis myotis; assembly: GCF_014108235.1. Lineage (NCBI taxonomy): Eukaryota > Metazoa > Chordata > Mammalia > Chiroptera > Vespertilionidae > Myotis > Myotis myotis. The sequence goes on along the minus strand of NW_023416313.1, from coordinate 144,901,697 downwards.
GCCTGATGCACAAAATTTGTTCAAGGGACTTGGCCCTTGCAGCCCCGGCTTCATCTGGAAGGTCGTCCAGGAGGACATCCAAAAGGTCGTTCGGCTGTCCAATCTAATTAGCATTTTATACTTTATTATTATAGATTATTTGGAAAACACTTTATAATCTTGCAGGGTCTAAAGTACATAACTACTAACCATTATTAGTGATATATTAGAGATATTATGAAAGTGTGGTCAAAATTAATAGAATGCCTGATGCCAAAAGATATTCACCTTATAAATTTAAAATAAAAATTTCTCCCACAAAAAAATTATAAATCGACAAAATTATATAAGTCTCATTTAACTAAATCCATGTATGGTTAGTCATTTATTTTCTCTTTTCCTATAAACCGTACTACTGCTATATATAGCAATTTATAAAGTCAATTAAATATAAACAATATTACAGAATAACACAGAGGAACAGGATAATCATCATCTTGAAGAGAACCACAACATGAAAAGCTTACTAAATTTGCCTATTCGATAACATACTATTATATCACATTGATTCTAAGGCACATATTCTTTTACAATATTTTTCTTTTTTGGTACATAAAGTAATTGTGTATCTTACAATCACTGCTACTTCAGATTTGATGAAATATGGTAACTAACAGCTACATAGTCCATAACAGTTAATAGTACCTGTGTCAGGTACTATTCCAATTGCTTTATACATATTTACTAATTTAATCCTCACAACAATTCTGTGAGGTAGATACTTTTACTAACCCTATTTTACACATGAGAAAACTGAAACACCATTTAAGTAAATTACTGGAGTTCATGCAGCTACTGATTAGAAGAGTCAGGATTCCAACTTCAGCAGGAAGCCTAGTTCCAGAGACTAAACTCAAATATTATACTGTATGGCCACATCACTACACACAATTTACCACTTTCTCTGAGACCCCATAACTCCTAATGTTTGTTCTTCTCTGAAACTGCAACTGCTTTTAGCTACACTTTCTCTAAAGAAGAACCTATTGTTTCTTTGGTTATATAAGAACAACAAGTAAAATTAAAAGTAGAGCTACTTGGTTGCCAGTGAGTATGAAGCATAAATGGGACAATTAGTCAGCATTCATTCTTCAATTCCCTGCTCAGCTGCTTCTCCTTCTCTTGTAATCTCTTGGGATATAAATCCTCAGTGCACTTTCAGTTTTGATGAAAGATGTTTAAGCAGTGGATTGACATACATGTGATGTGGAATAATTATTTTCTAAAAACAAAAGTTCCAACATTTTCACTACAAAGACAATTTCAAATTTATGCCTGAAGAAACTGTGTGCAAGGGAAACTTAATTAAGAACACTTAAGGAAGAAATGTTAAATGATTTTAATTACAAGTACCTTTATGAATAATTTCTCTGTGTATCCAAGTCATTCTTCTTTGGTAAATAGGGAGAACCTCAAACACTGCTAAATAAGGTAAAAATCAAGAACCCATTTCTTTTTTTTTTTTTAAATATATTTTATTGATTTTTTTTTACAGAGAGGAAGGGAGAGAGATAGTCAGAAACATCGATGAGAGAGAAACATCGACCAGCCACCTCCTGCACATCCCCCACCGGGGATGTGCCCGCAACCCAGGTACATGCCCTTGACCGGAATCGAACCTGGGACCTTTCAGTCCGCAGGCCGACGCTCTATCCACTGAGCCAAACTGGTTTCGGCAAGAACCCATTTCTTATATAATTTTATAACCAAAGCAATTAATGCTCTATACTAAAACAATAGCATGAATTGAGGTCTTAGTCTGTGTTTTAATATAGGATAAAGTTTTTACATACACCACCACTCATCACTGCTCCTTATGATAGGCACTAAAATATCCAGTTTTATACTGGAAATTGTAAAACAAAGAAACCAAAATTTTGCTCCAAAATTATATAGTTGGCAAATAATAAGATATACATTCAAATTCAGTTCTGCCTTACTTCAAAGCCTTTGTTCTTTCACATATTGATAGGGTATGTTAGTAAAATGGGTGAAAATTACAACAAAATTTACAGATACTTATGCTATTATTATGTAAGATATAAACAACATGGTTACAGATTATTTTAGTCATAAAAGTATGTCTAACAGCTCTGGCTACTGTTGCTAAATGGTTAGGGAATTGGGTCTTAGGTTTGATTCCTGTTCAAGGGCACTACCTAGGTTGTATGTTTGATCCCAGGCCCAGTCAGGGCATGTGGGGAGGCAACCAATCGATGTCTCTCTCTCACACTGACGTCTCTCTCTCTCTCTCTCTCTCTCTCTCTCTCTCTCTCTCTCTCTCTCTCTCTCTCTCTCTCTCTCTCTCTGTCTCCCCTCCCTCCCTCCCTTCCACTCTCTCTGAAAATCAATGGAAAAAAAATTCTCCAGTGAGGATTAACAATAACAAAAAAAGTATGTCTAACAAGTATGTCTTGTTTGCGGTTTCTGTGAGATAAAGGTATTAAGCCTTTGAGTATTGTACCTGAATTTTAAATACATTTATGAAATTTTTTTTAAAAATGTATCACACATATACCTAACTTCTTAAAATGTAACAGACCCAATTTAAACATTTATTGATGAATCAGGGCCATCAAGACTGTTAGCATCAGTAATTTCAGTGTGCAGCAAGATAGCTAGTATTAAGAGAGAAAACTTAAAAGCTATTGAAACCAGTTAGCATCCTGTAGCTTTGTTAAAGAAGTCCATGCTGAGAAAATTGACAGTCGTTGGTCTTTCTCTGTCTCAAAAATACTACAATAGCTGTTTGACAGTGCTCTACATCTATAACCTCTGTAACTAGACTCCTGCACTTTCTTAAAAATAAAATGTTATCCCCCAGACAATGTGGAGCTATCCATCAACTGGTGTCTGTGTGTGTGTGTGTGTGTGTGTGTGTGTGTGTTTCTATTTTACAGTTAAGTATCCTTTCCACCCACTGAGATTACAAAGACATTTTTTCTTCTCTCTCCACTGAGTCTGTTCTGTGTGATTATATCTGTTGTGGTCCTAGAGCAATGGTGCTTACACACTTGTTTCCACAGTCCACCACTTTCTTCCCTTTCTTCACTTTTTTTTTCCTTTTTGTCTATCTACTCCTATTACTTCTTGGTTTCCAAAAATTCAGTGTGACATAAAGCCAAGAAATACTAAGAAGGTGCATAGGCAAAAAAAGAAAAGTAGACCATTATAAAAAAAGGCTCATGCATTTTTGTAATCTAGCACTGAGCACCGTTCAGAGTAAGGACCAAATGAGATTGTGTGGAACTGAACTAATTACATAATACAAGCAAACCACCAACAAATTAGATTAAATAACTTTTACTAGTTTTCTTTTTAATCTTGTTTAATCCTTGATTGGTGCCAAAATTTTGACAGAAGAAAAGAGGAGCATGAGCATGCAAACTGAAGACAGAATTTTTAAATTAACGAAGACATTACAGAATGGGCATTCATATAGAAAAAAATGGAACTTAGAAAAGTGATGTGTGATAGTTCTAAGGACATTTAAATGAGCAGAAGGAACTAAAACATAATACAATTGAAGAATAGGTAGAAATATGCTGAATGGTAAAGATAGAAATGAAAATATAATTTGGATAATAAAACTACATGAATTACATGAGTGCATAACAAAACAGTTTAGCAAAATCTTAAATATGTTATGATTAAAAGAATTCAGGCAGTCTTTAAGGTTACTTAGATACATGGTACACAACCCTAAGAAAGTATCATACCCATTTTGAAGGCTAATAACAGAATTATTCAATATTATCACTAGTTTCAAAATCCAAATCTAATTCATTTGGTTTAAAATAAAAGTTACCATTAAAATTAACTATATGCAGAGTTAAGTTTCTAGTCTGGCTTTCTAATATGGCTCCAATGGTTACAACTAAGTTCCTAGGGAAAGAGATTTAACATTTTTGTGCTTCCATTTTCTAAGAATAGATCCTACTTCATCAAGTTATTGGGTAGATAACATAAACACACTGTGTTGGTTGTGCATTGTAAATAGTAAATGCTCATTAAATGTTATTTGTTCTTGTTATTAATTATTTTGCTATATTATCTCCTTTAACATCTATTCTATCACCTTTAGTCAATAAGGAAATTTAATCCCATAATATAATCAAGGCTACAGTCGCAAAAATTGTATTAATTAAAGTAAAATAACAGATACTGAGAAACAGGACCCACCATTTCCTTCCTTCTTACTTGGTATTTCTTATTAACATTGGTAATTTCTGTCATCAATAATAATGATAGAGAAATAGAGGTCATCATGGGAGGAGAAATATAGCAGAGCAAAGCAAAAACAGTAAATCTTTTTACATACCTTTTTAAAAGGCTAAATGCTACTTTTGTTGTTATTAATCCTCACCTGAGGATATTTTTCCCATTGATTTTTACAGAGAGTAGAAGGGAAGGAGAGAATGGGGGAGGGAGGGGGGGGGAGGCAGACAATGATGTGAGAGACACACATTGATTGGTTGTCTCCCCCAAGGTCGCTGGCCAGAGCCTGGGATCATACCTAACCAGGTATGTGCCCATGACCAGGAATCGAACTGCAACCCTTCAGTACACAGGCTGATGTTTTAACCACTGTTCAGGGATAAATGCTACCTTTTAAAAATCTTCTTGAAGAGACCAATCCTTAGACAAACATTCTATTGTTTTTTACCAGCTACCAAAATTAGAACCTGGAGAAATATTTTCAACAGTACTTAGAAGAACATCTAACATAGGATTAGCTTAATAAATATCTGAAAAATGAAAAAATAATTCATTTTATTTCCTATAAAAACACTTGCCTTCAAGTCATCTCTCTTTCTCAATAAAATTCATAAAAACATGCCAAGTTACAATTTAAGAACCAATACATTAAGGTCTATATGCTTCTGGTTTAAAAAAACCAATACAAACAGTATAATCAATTTTAAATGAAATACATGAAAAATTCCTTCATAAAATTATATTTATAATTACTCTTTTTAAAATATATTTTATTGAGAGGAAGGGAGAGGGAGAGAAACATCAATGATGAGAGAGAATTATTGATCAGCTGCCCCTTGCACGCCCCACACTGGGGATAGAGCCCACAACCTGGGCATATGCCCTGACTGGGAATTGAACCGTGACCTCCTGGTTCATAGGTCAACACTCAATCATTGAGCCATACCAGTTGGGCTATAATTACTCTTATTTGCATTATCTTATGATATTTACATGTCTTGCTTGAGTTAAATACTGTAGCTTTGTAGTGGTTAGAGTAATCCCATTTGGAAAAGTGTTAATAATAAGATAACTTCTATTTGTATATGGTTATTCTATACGTTTCATTTTCACTCTTCAGCTTCATTACCTTTCCATTTTCTCAATTCCATTAAATTTGAAGTAGTTATCCCAAATTTCAAAACATCTGATTACATTTTTAAAAATATATATTTTTATTGATTTCAGAGAAGAAGGGAGAGGGATCGAGCCCACAACCTGGGAATGCAACTATGACCTCCTGGTTGGTGGGCCGACGCTCAATCACTGAGCCACACAGACCAGTCTGATAACATATTTAAGGATTTTTTTCTTGCTCAAGATGAACTAGTAATACTTTTTTCTGTATTTAATGTTTCCATTTGGTAATCAATAAATCTCTCTGAGATACTGAAAAGAACCTAACAAATAATATATTTCTGCCTATATTTGAAATATCTGAAGAGTTTCTTGTTATTTACTATGTGATAATCTCAACCCAAAAGAAATAATGATAGGACTGGTAAAAGAGTTCAAGAAAAAAGTGGCAACAGGGAAAGAACTTCTGTGATGTGGGGGAAAACTAGACATATAATATTGAGATAATGAAGAAATTTAGGGAAAATAAAAAAGATTTGTAAGAGAATTCCAATGCATGTACCACCTGTTTTTAATACATATTGTTAATTACTGTTTACACTGTAGTAACTATTATACCTTCTTTGTCAAAACTCCTGACTGATAGTAAATAATAAATTCAGGATTCTATTTTGGAACAAGTACAGATGAAGAATCTAAACCCACACGGAGGCAGTGACCTGTACACAGAGCAATCATTTTCACTTACCAGCTGCATGACTTTGGTTAGGTTACTCATTTCTGAAATGGTTACAATATATGTATAAATTTCCAGGATAGCTGGGGGAAATAAGTATGATATTTCATTTTAAAAATCTAGCATACTTCCATGTTTGGCAATACAGTAAGCTAGATAACCAGATAACCAACCCTTCTACCTGAAATATAAATATATGGGAGAAAATATTAACACTTTGTTAGCTGGCAAGAAAGTATTAAATACTGATGTCTAGACCTAAGTGAATGCAAAAACCCAAAGGAATAAGTAGAGCATTTAAGAGAGAATTTATCTTAAAGACATTTGATGAACCAAGGTAATCTGTGCTTCTGTCTTTTTTATCTTCCCAACTATAAGGATGGGGATAAAATGTATAAAACACATCCACGGTGGGCAGCCTACTAAGAGAATCCACAATAATCCTGACACCAATGAGCCATGATGTCATTATAAGAGTGAAGCAGAAACATCTTCTCATTCTCTGAAAATTCCCCCAACATATACATTTGGAAAGTCTCTGGAAATTCATTAAGTCCACCTGCAAGTCAGTTTTTAGCCTGAATTCATACTTCAGTAGTTCAAATAACCTCAAACCAAGAATTAAGTTACAAATTGTTCCACTTAGGAGTGACCACAGGCACTTGCAAAGCCACTCTAAAGGAAACCACCTTTAGCCCAGGTATAAAAAAACAACAACAACAAGGAAGCCTACTGCATAAGTGAAAACCAGCAAAAACAAGAGATGGCAGAGTTATCAAAGTTCAAAATAAGTATACTTACTATGTTTCATGAATAAAGAGACTTCAAAACATAAGAGTAAAGAGATCTGAAAAAGAATCAAATAGCAATTCCAGAAATTAAAAGTAACTGAAATTAAAGAACTAGCAGAGTAGCTTACACATAGAATATTATATATTAAAACAATTTGATTAAACAGAAAATAACATATCTGAGTTTATTAAATACTAGGGGCCCGGTGCACGAAATTCGTGCACTGGGTGTGTGTGTGGGGGGGGGGGGGGAGTGTCCCTCAGCCCAGCCTGCCCCCTCTCACATACTGGGAACCCTCAGGTGTTGACCCCCATCACCCTCCAATCGCAGGATCGGCCCCTTGCCCAGGCCTGACGCCTCTGACAGAGGCGTCAGGCCTGGGCAGGGGACCCTCATTTCCCCCCATCACTGGTTCTGCCCCCAGCCCAGGCCTGATGCCTCTGGCCCAGGCGTCAGGCCTAGGCAGGGGACCCCCAGACCCCTCCGATTGCTGGCTCTGCCCCTTGCCCAGGCTTGATGCCTCGGCCAGAGGCGTAACCCCCATCACCCTCCGATCGCCTGATCGGCCCCTTGCCCAGGCCTGACGCCTCCGCCAGAGGTGTCAGGCTTGGACAGGGGATCCCCATCCCCCCCCCCCATCACTGGCTCTGATCCCCGCCCAGGCCTGAGGCCTCTGGCCCAGGAATCATGCCTGGGCAGGGGACCCCCATCTCCCTCTGATCGCTTGCCCCACCCCCCGCCCAAGCCTGACGCCTCTGACCCAGGCTTCAGGCCTGGGCAAGGGGACCATCAATCCCCGGCTCCGCCCCCCGCCCAGGCCTGATGCCTCGGCCAGAGGAGTTGACCCTCATCACCCTCCGATCACCAACCACTGGATCGGCCCCTTGACCAGGACTGAGGCCTTTGGCAGAGGCATTAGGCCTGGGCAGGGGACAAGCAGCTCCCCGCGATCTCCCACTCTGCCCCTGCCCAGGCCTAACACCTCTGGCCGAGGCGCCCGGCCCGGGCAGCGTGGACCCGCAGTGGCAGCGGCCCCGCGATCGTGGGCTCCGCTTTAGGCCCAGGCAAGGGAACCCTAGCTCCCGGGACTGCCAGCTTCGACCGTGCCCAGCTCCCATCGCTGGCTCCACCCCTACTTCCTGCTATCACTGGCCAGGGCGGCAAAGGCGCCTGATTCTCTGATCATGGCTGGGGGGCTGGGCATAGGCGGCCCCAGGGCCACCTTTGCCCTGCCCCCCAGCTCTTAGCTCCCCCCTGGGTTTCCGATCACTGTCAGTGGCAGGGGGCTTCTTCCTGCTTTCCCTTTCACCTACCTGCATTGTGCCTACATATGCAAATTAGCCGCCATCTTTGTTGGCAGTTAATTTGCATATAGCCCTGATTAGCCAATGAAAAGGGTAGCGCTGTACGCCAATTACCATTTTTCTCTTTTATTAGTGTAGATTCTTGGCAACAAACCATATGATTAAAATAGTAACAAAGATAGAGAAGTGAACAAAAATATGTTTGAATGTTAAAGGATGTTTCCAGTGTAATTTTCAAAAATTCTGTTCATTGTGGGAAGTACTGGGTAAGTTTAAGATCTAGACATACAAATTATCAAAAACTTCAAAGTGACAAAGTTAAAGATGCAAAACTTGCATACTAGTAATAACAAATAATTATCACACCCAATTTTTTTAAAATATAGTTTTATTTAGTTCAGAGAGGAAGGGAGAGAGAGAGAGAGGTAGAATCATCAATGATGAGAGAGAATCATTGATAGGCTACCTCCTGCACACCCCCTCCTAGGGATTAAGCCTGCAACCAGGGCATGTGCCCTTGACCAAAATTGAATCAGGGACCCTTCAGTCCACAGACTGACACTCCATCCACTGAGCCAAACCAACTAGGGCTTTCACACCCAATTTAAACCACAGTATACTAGAGATCACAGCCTAAAACAATTTTCTAGTGAAAAGAGTTTAGTCTGACATTGTTTCAAATCTTTACTTCTTCAACAGTATTCTATTTCTAGTGTTAGATCTTGTCTTTCAGTATTGTACATTAAACAAGCCCAAATAATTTTTGAAGTTCTGACTTAATATCTGCCGGGGTCCAACCCCAGCGGGTCCAGGGGTCCCCAAAGGCATGGACGGAGCCGGCGAAGAATGAAGGACATGGAGACAGTCTTCAGTTGATCAGCAGCCTAGCCAGGATCTCTAGCCAGGATCTCCAGCCAAGTTCTGGTCTGGATCTCCAGAGAGGTTCTGGTTAGGATATCCAGCCAGGTTCTGTGTCCATGTTCTCTTGCTAGGTTCTCCAGCCAGGTTCTCCAGGTTCTCCAGCCGGGTTCAGTCACCAGGTTCTAGTCAGGTTCTCTTGCCCATTTCTGTAGTCAGGTTCAGTCCAGGATCTTTTGCCATGTTCTCTCGCTAGGTTCTGTCTCTAGGTTCTGAGGCCAGTTTCTGTCCAGGATCTTTTGCCATGTTCTCTCCAGCGAAGTTCTTCTGTCTCTAGAGAACGTTCTGTGTAGGTTCTGTGCCTAGGTTCTGTCTCTCTTGGTTCCGTATTCTAAGTTCTGTCTCTTGCTGTCTTACTACATCTGTATTTATACCAGTTGATTCAATCCTACCAATCTCTACTACAAAGGTTAGGGCGTTTCTTATCTCCATTCCAGGGAGTAAAGATTATGTAGCTTAAGCATGATTGTTCGTAGTTAAAGTGATTAATTACCCGCCTGGCACTAGTTAAGAGGTTTTATTCCCTCCCTAACTTCAGGGGAAAATCCCTACCTGGGGAAACAACCTTTCTCAGAGACCTTGGTTAAAACACATAGTGCCAAGAAGGTGAGCAAACATATTAAGAACAGTATGCCATATATGCCAGGTCCCTTGAAACAGCAAGCATGGACCGGCTCCCGGCAAATATCTACTTAAACAAGAGTCCGTTGCTTTTTGCTATTTAATAACTCTATACTTTCCATTTCTGGTTCTTTACCTTAAAGGATCTACGGAAGTAAATGTCAGAAAGGATAATAGGAAGAAACTGTCTTCCTCTTCATTCAAATAAAGATAACATTTATTAAATATTTTTTTCAAACGTAACTGACTAAAGTAATCCATCCTCAATCACTGTGGTTATAGCACTAAAAATCCTGTCACTGTTAAAACTGAAGTTATCAAGATAAACTTCTAATTGAAACAAATTCAGTAAAAAGCAAAAAGCACTATATATTATCAATATTATATATATATATATATATATGTGTGTATGTCTGTACATATAAACACACATGTGCATATACTTAAAACTAATAGATAACAATTGCAGAGGCATTTTGTTCCTAAAATATGACACGTAAAGGTACAACACCCTGGTATACCTACCATCTCCTGAATCACCTTTCAATTGTTCAGGAAGCACTGTCATGATCCTATAATGTGCTGAAACAGAATCATCTATAAGTTTTATATTATGCAGATACTTTGCCTTTTTATTTTTTTAAATATATTTTATTGATTTTTTTACAGAGAGGAAGGGAGAAGGATAGAGAGTTAGAAACATCGATGAGAGAGAAACATCAATCAGCTGCCTCCTGCACACTACCCATTGGGTATGTGCCTGCAACCAAGGTACAAGCCCTTGACCGGAATTGAACCCGGGACCCTTGAGTCCACAGGCTGACGCTCTATCCACTGAGACAAACTGGCCAGGGCTACTTTGCCTTTGTAAAGTATTCCAAACCAGCCCTTACTTTATTAAGATCAATGTATTATAATTTATTCTCCCTTGTTTAATATTCCCAAACTCTGTAAAATGTTATTTTTTGTAGATTATAAATATGCCTAATAAAAGTATTTTTTCCTGCCTTAAGAGCAATAATTGGTAATATGTTATTTTGGCTCAGAAACTAAATAATATGGATTAAAACATTTTGGTATATGTGTAAGAGGATGATTACTGATACCTCTCCTATCATCTGGGGTTTGGAAACTAGAACCTAAAGATGAGAAAAGAAGTAAATAAGTACATTCACATTCTAAAGAGAATTGAAAACAACTGAGGACAGACAGTTGCTCTTTTGGGAGCACGCTCCCCTGTGGTGCTGCAAGACAGGAGGAGATCTCTGCATACTGAGCGCACTCACAATAAGAGACTACCTTTTCACTCCGGGCTTAGAAGAATACTGAGATATTAGACTATGCCTACGGTGTTGGAACACAGAAGGCCTAAAAGACAGTTCACTAGGATATCTCATAGTAAGTTAATTGTGCAGTAGCGGACCCCTTCAGAGATTAAAAAATGTACTGTATGAAAAAGCTATCATTTGGACACCTGCCACTAAAAGGAAGCATTAAATGGCTACTCAGTGTCAGTCACAGAGACAGAAAAACTCAATAAAATATTACAATTATAAGCCTAGTGAAGTAAAAACAAAATTTTGCCCATTTCTTCTTTCCACCCAGACCCTAAACTTAAAGGAGCTAGAACCAGAATTGGGGGGAGGGGGTGGAATGAGGTACCTCAGCATCAATCCATGTCCCTACTGAAATCTAAAGAGAGAAAGAACAAAATACACCAACTTCAAGTTCCAAGGGCCCAAAGCCTGATTAGTGCTAGGGCAGAGGAAGAATTTTAAATCAAACATAAGATTCAAATTTTTTATTACACAAGACTGGATGGGGTTTTTAAGACCAAAGATGAATGGGAAGTTATGGAATATGCCAAGATATGATTCTCTGTTACCCTAGTAGAGTCTATACTTAGCACAGTTTCAGGTTAAACATCTGATGATGGAGAAAAACAGCAGGAACATAAAAAGGAAGATTAATTCAAGGCACAATTCATGGGTAAAACAGACAAGAATTGGCAGCAATCCTATATAATAAAAGGGTAATATGTAAAATGACCCTAATAGCAGAAAGACTGAGAATGACTGGTCACTATGACACACAATGACCACCAAGGGGCAGACGCTCAATGCAGGAGTTGCCCCCGGTGGTCAGTGCGCTCCCACAGGGGGAGCTCTGCTCAGCCACAAGCCAGGCTGCCGGCTGCCAGTACAGTGGTGGTGGTGGGAGCCTCTCCCACCTCCTCAGCAGCGCTAAGGATGTCAGACTGCAGCTTAGGCCTGCTCCCTGCTGGCAAGTGGATATCCCCCGAGGGCTCCCGGGCTGCCAGAGTGATGTCCGATTGCCAACTTAGGCCCGATCCCCTGGGGAGTGGGCCTAAGCCAGTAGGTGGTCATCCCCCGAGGTGTCCCAGACTGCAAGAGGGCACAGGCCAGGCTGAGGGACTCCCCCCCCCCACCCGAGTGCACAAATTTTTGTGCCCCGGGCCTCTAGTTAGAAAGAAAAGAATAAAGAAGAGCTCAAGAACAAATATAACTAGTTTTTCTAACTGGGTAACTTGAAAGTAAATAGTACCAATAAGTGAAACAGAAAAAGAAAGGTATGTTTATAAATTATGAAAATAAATGCAGTTTTGGCCATCTGAATTATTCACCTACTCATTTATTCATAGATGTGAAATATATATTGTGCACCTACTATGTGGAAGACCCTTAGTATTAGGGATACATTGCAAATAAGGGTGGCATGGTCTTTACTGTCATAAAGTTAATAGTCTCCTGTGCTATACAATAACAATAAAGATGAGACGTACTGTATGCTTCATGAACACAAAAGAAGGGTAGCTTAACAAGATTTAGGTGATCACGAAAAACTTCCTAGATGATAAAATATGTACCAGTAAGTTGAAACCTTAATGATATATGTTAGTAGTGTGTGTGTGTGTGTGTGTGTGTGTGTGTGTGTGTGTGTGTGTTCAGGAGGTGTTAATACAGGAACACAACCAAATATGTGATGACTAGATGACTGAAATTTAGTTCCATGAATTAAGGAACAAAGAGGATGTCAATGACCTTTAAGAGAGCTGGGTAATTTCAGGAGAATACAGAAAAAATAGAAAGTAAGTATACAGCTTACCCTTTCAAGAAATTTAATGACTATAGAGAGGCAGTGACAATAAAAGAATTATAAGAATCAAAGAAATGATTTTGTATTTTATAATTTAAGATAAATAGAACTGAATATATTTTTAAGCCAAGGAGTGCTTAAAATAATAAGATCCAAAAGAATGAGATAATAAAACAAGAGTCTGAAAAAGGTAAAATGAAGCTAAGTAAATGATTGCCACAAAATGGGAAGACAGAATTCCCTTTCTAGATATGTAGACAAGAATTAAAGGTGAAATTACAAACTATTTAAAAGTATAAAAGAAAATAAATTGTAAAGTAAAAATTAACTGATTTAAATTAAAGAGAGAAATCAAATCCATGAACTAGAATAAATTCTCATGGACAATATGAGGACATTCTCAGTTGATAACCATAAAAGTTACCTTAAAATATTTTACAGAAAGCACTTGAATAACTTCTTTTTTCTGTAATTTCTTTAAGGTGAAATACTAAAAATAATGAAGTTTTGATTTAGCACAAAATTCCAAATGCTTCAGTATCTATGTATTTATCATTCACAAAGTGTATATATATCACCTAACATAGTTTACATTTTAAGCTAATTGTGTCGTCAAAGATCAATAGATTTCATTTTGATACAGTCCAATGAACTGGTATTATTTAGAATTGTCTTAATCCTACTGCTTCATATTTATTCTTTAAAAATCAATTCCCAAAGGTACGAAAATATTTATGCTACTAAAATGAATGTATTCCTTAGAAGACAGATTCTTTCCTGATTAATTCTAACAATCTAAACATGAACTCAAGCTTTTCAGAGTTTTAATACTGAATTCACAACTAACCACATCCTTGGTTGGTTAATTCTTTTTTAAAAATATATTTTTATTGATTTTTTATAGTTAGGATTTGACTCCGTCCTTCCAGGAAAACTGCTGTCAGGGTCTGGTGACGTCAGTGATGGTAATCTAATGGTCAGTCCTCAATTCTATCTTTCTACCAATCAGGAATAGAGAGTTAGAAAGATCGATGAGAGAGAAACATCGATCAGCTGCCTCCTGCACACCTCCTACCGGAGATGTGCCTGCAACCAAGGTACATGCCCTTGACCGGAATCGAACCTGGGACCGTTCAGTCCACAGGCCGACGCTCTATCCATTGAGCCAAACCGGTTAGAGCGGTTGGTTAATTCTTTACTTGGCTAAGCAGAACAGGTTGCATTTTGCAACATTTACTTGTTTTTGATATTGGCTTCCATTTAAGGCAAATATCTTTAACAGAATCAGAATTATGACTGATTAGATGTGAAGTCTGACCGAAAGAGAGAAAGTAAGAACGACTCTAAGAATTTTGGTCTTAGAAACTGGAAGAATGAAACTTCAATTAAGATGGAGATGATTGTGGGAGAAGTAGATAGGGGAATATGACAGAAAGATCCAAATATTTAAAATCATATTTAATTCTAACACTTATTAGACATGCAAGTGATATCAAGTAGGCAGATGCATCAATAGTCTGGAACTCAGGTGAAAAGTCCAGAATGAACATAAACATTTGGTAGTAATCAAAAAACAGAGGCTTATTTGAAGCCATAATTCGGGATAGGACCACCAAGGGAGTAAACATGAATAGTATAAAGAAGAAAGTGGTTCAGGGACCAAATTCAGGGAAACGGAAAGAAACCGGCAGAGGAAACCTGAGGCTGTGATAATGAGGTAGATGTGTGCTGAAAGCACAATGAAATGTTTCAAAGAGGAGACAGTGATAACTGTCAACTGCTGCAATCAGCTGATTGGTAGGAAGATAGAATTGAGGACTGACCATTAGATTACCATCACTGACGTCACCAGACCCTGACAGCAGTTTTCCTGGAAGGACGGAGTCAAATCCTAACTGGAATGGCTTAAAAAATAAAAAATCGGAGGAGAGGAACTAGGGATAGTGCAAGTATAGACAACTATTTTGAAGCATTTTACTGTTATTGGCATGGTAATTGAAACAGAAAATGCAATAGGAGAAAATGTTTGCTTTTTAAGATCAGAGAAATAGCAGTATGTTTGTAGGATGAAAGAAAATAGAGTGGGCAAAATGGATAATGTTAAGAAAAAGAGAGAAGAAAATATTCCCAAACATGTCTGAGTAGCTAAGAAGGAATAAAATATAGAATAAAAGCAGAGGATTGGCCTTTGCTAGGGGCAGGGAAAGTTTATTAAAATAATAAGAGGAAAATATATACTGAACAGGTGCTAATGTAGTTAGGTGACTAAATCTGGTGGTGGGAGCTTATGAAATTTCCTTTAATCTTATTTTCTCAGTGAAATAGAACATAAAATAATCAAACAGGATAATAGCAGACTCTGTTTTGGAATTGATATTTTAACTAATTATATATTGTGTAGCCTACTGCCTTAGTTCCAATGAAAACTGAAAATGCTACAAGTGAGAAGAAAGTTAAGGTGATTTTCAGCATTCATAGCCTTTTTCAAATTTCACTACTCCCCAAAACCACACACTAATATTAACAAAGATAAAACCTGAGTCTTCTCTACCCTAGGCTATCATAGATTCCTCTTCTACAAATTGCCAACTATCAGTATCACTGTCATTCCAATAAGACTTTAAACACTCTAGTCTCTACAAGTTCTAAGTCTCCAAGAATAAATCCATTACTCTAATATTACATGGAATTAAATGATCTTTAGCAAAGTTTCTCACTTTATTTTTTCCTATAGCACCTAGTATTCTTATATATTCAAAAGTACAACCTCCTAAACATAAAACTGAACTTACTCTATGTTATGACAGATATTCACTCAAATTTTATATTTTCCACAAAGCAGCCCCAAAGTTACTATGATCATAATTACATTTATTATCCTTAAGGCACATTCATATAAAACAAAATCATATATATAGTTTTTCATGCTATATTAGAATAATATTAAACATCTAATATATAAATATTTAGTATCTAAGGTATCTAAATACAGCATTAAATTTATACAGTGATTAACAAAATATAGGCATATCATAAAAACAATTTTACTGTAATAACAATCAAAAATTTTGTAATAACTCTTGGAAAATATGGATACTTGTTAAGGAACAGGGACATAAACCATGACCCCTAAAGGATACTCTTAGTGCCCTGGCCGGTGTGGCTCAGTTGACTGGTGTTGTCCCATGCACTGGCTGCCAGTTCAAGGGCACATGCCGAAGTTGCAGGCTCTGATCCCTGGTAAGGGGGTGCAGGAGGCAGCTGATTGATGTGCTCTTACATAGATATTTCTCTCTCCCCCCTTTCCTTTCCCCTCTCTCTAAATATCAATAAACTATTCTTTTTTTTAAAAAGCTACTCTTAGTGAAACTACACCATTAAGTTTTCTTGGGTCTTTCATGGAAGTTGCAGAAACATGAATTAAAATGTTCAAGGCCCTCACAGAACAATTTAAAAAACCTAAGCTAAAAAAAAAAAGCTGAAAAACAAGCTTTGTGAATCATCACCTATATTATTAAACATCTACCCTCAGCATTTAATATATGATTACTTTCTTTTTTACTAATACGGAAAGGATTTTCAGAAGTCTTAGTGTCTTGAATCTTAATAAAAATAAGCCTATATGCTTATATGAGATTATAATATACTTCAATATTATAAATTCATGTCCCTAGTTTTCATCTCAACTATATGAGTAAAAAATAAACAATCAAAGCCCTGCTTATCTTCAAGGGTATCATAGAACACATTTTTAGGCTATCCAAGTAAAAATATTTACACAGCTGAGATTGGAAGGACACCTTAGAGAAACTCAATAAATCCATTAAATAAGAGAGGTGATTTGCTGAAAACACATTCCTATTCATAACAACTAATATCACTTGTACTTATATCCTAAAAATATGAATTTATATAAAAAGGCATTTGTAAAGTCTAAAAAGAATATATATCAGATTATTTATATTACTTATCTTAAAGGAGTAGGATGAGGAGAGGTTAGCTTTAACTTTCTCTGCATAGCCTGCATTTTTATAACAATCAGTTGTGAGGGGAAAAAATTTTAAAAGAATCCTTATAGCAATGTTTTTCTTTTAGGGCCACATTAATGTAATTTATTTTACATTAAAATATCTGCTGTAAATTTTGTATTATTAAATTAACAAAAAATGGTTAAGGAAGATAAAAAAGATAGTGTCATAAAATGCTTATTATACATCAGGCATTACCTGACATGCTTTTACATTTTTCCTTTTATGGTACCTAGACCAACAACTTATAATTATGCATGAGGTACTAATATCCCCATTCCACAGATGAAAAAAATTAGAGGTCCAAAAAGATTACATTATTTGACCAAACTCATACAGCTAATAAGTGACAGAGCTCCAATTTAAACTCTGCTGTGTGACACCACATTCTCTGGGAATCTTGTCAAACTACAGCAGGAAGGCAGGGGAGGGGAGGGGGGAAAGGGGGAGGGGTAAGAGATCAACCAAAGGACTTGTATGCATGCATATAAGCATAACCAATGGACAAAAGACACTGGGGAGGGGAGGGAATGTGCCAAGGAGGGGAGGGGAGGCCAGCGGTGGATGAGGGAGGTCAATGGGGAAAAAAAGGAGAGTTATATACTACTATTTGTAATACTTTAAACACTAAAGTAAAATTTTTTTTAAAAAAGGAATCTTGCCCTAACCGGTTTGCCTCAGCAGATAGAGTGTCAGCCTGCAGACTCAAGGGTCCCAGGTTTGATTCCGATCAAGGGCATGTACTTTGGTTGCAGGCACACCCCCAGTAGGGAGATGTGCAGGAGGCAGCTGATTGATGTTTCGCTCTCATCAATGTTTCTAACTCTCTCTCTCTCTCCCTTCCTCTCTGTAAAAAATCAATAAATATATTTTTAAAAAAAGGAATCTTGTATTTCATCTCGCATCTCCAGAAGGCATTACAAAGCACTGAGCCATTTGATAATTTCTTAATAAACCTCACTGTGTAATATCCAAAGCATATTTTCCTCATAAAAATTTTGGTTATACTAAGTACTACCATAGTGATTTCACCAGACCTTTCTAACCCCGAGTAAATAATTTAACAAATTTCTAGAGTAGTGGCTATATATGACTTAAGTGAAAGACAAAATCTTACAGTGCTAACTGAAGTGCTATACTGAATAATTTCATGTAAAGAAATTAATCTAGTAAATTAAGCAAATTTTCAAACTATCTTAGAAGTCCAATGTAAATATGAAGATGCAAAAACACATAGACAATGTTAAGGTTCTATGTTAATAGGGGGTAGGTCAAGACAAAAAACTTGTTTTTATCAGTCCATTTTGCTTAAGTATTACAATTTTGCTTTCCTTGGCAAAAATAAATTTGTAGCTTTTCCATACGAATAGGGAAAAATTATCAAACCCATCAAAAATACCTAATTATTTCCTAGTGGTGGACCAATGTGACAGTTTAGTGAATCTCAACTAAATTTTGAATACTTTATTTCTGAATTAAAATGTATAAGTAGTCTGATGCAAAGAGTTATAGAATAACAGTAAATAAACAGGTTCATCACAAGCTTGCTATAACACAAATTTTAATTATCACTGTCTTATTTTCCTCGACTGTAAGAAAGAAATAAAAATTCCTACCTAAATTAATATTTTAGGAATTAAAGTAAGAGTAAGGAATGTCAGATCTAATTAAGCTGTGACTAATACTAAGTAACTTAGTTAAAAAGTTTTAGACTTTTAAAAAAACCATCATCACTTTTTCCATTAATAGCGATAGAAATAGTTTAAATATGCACATACAGAAATTCAGAGCCTGGCTCGTTAAAAGATACTGGATTTCGATAATCATTAATTTCCCAAACCCAAAATTTTCCTTAAACAGAATCATATTTATTATATTGTAAGTTCCTTAAAAGGTAAATAGTCTTTACCTACGTTATCTGTCCCTTTAAATTACTTAAATTATCCCTGTAACATTGCAGTTTCCAATGATTTTTAATACAACCTGCTGAACTATTTGAAGGACCTTTTGATAAAAACAACATTTTAAAGAATTAAGGGAAAAAATTATGTCTAAGAAAAATGGAATATGATTTCAAAGTTGAGTATTCTGTCATAAAGGGGCAATATTTATTGTAGTTTGCTTTAAATGGCTTTGTTGCCAAGACCATAGAACCTCAAAGCTTTTCCTAACAATATATGTACATTTACTAAAAATAAAAAATTGATTTCCATTCTTAATTGTTTTACTAAAGCATTTTTGGCCACATCAAATCTATTAGCATTAAAAAGCAATATATATAGTTACTATTCACATTCATAATCATCTAATTACACACTATCTATTTGTAAGGTTCTTTTTTTTATATAGAAATGCAATTAACTTTTAATTTGTATTTGGCAAGTTTGTTGAACATTATGCCAATAATTTACATGTGGACACTATGGGGTGTAAGGTTCTTATTTTCACAAACTTGGAAGACTAATTAGTCAGTTACTAAGACAGATCCCAGGTAGATAATTTCAACAGAAAAAAAAAATTATATGAGTTAAAAAGAGGGATTTATAAAGTAAAAGGTTTGTCAGCATTCTAAGCCCACCAGCATGAGACCATATAATAAAAGTAGCAGCTTTCCACTGCAAAATTACTAATATTAGTAATACAGTACATTAAACATGCCATTTGAGATATATGCCAACCTAAATTGCCACATACGGCATATCCAGCTTATTATCACAGTTTGCATTTTCATATCCAGAGCCATTCTGCTTTTTAAACAAGATGTTAAACACATCAGTGTAAGTCAAAATGTGATAAAGCTTTGAAAGGAACATACCTTTCCTAAACAGAATAGATAAACACTTCAAAAAATAAAATTATTACTGTAAAGAAAACGTGGCTGGAAATTTTCAGTGGAGAAGGAATAAATAAAAAATAAAATAGCACTTTAAAGGCAGACTTCGTAAAAGTTGTTGAATTTAAACAAATGTTACTTTGAAAAACTTCACAAACGCCAAATTTCTTCAAAATAGAATTGTTCTGTATTGGCTCTTCATTTAAGATCAAGTCATGTTCACTTATAAGTGGAATCTAAAGAATAAAATAAATGAACAAACAAAACTGAAACATATTCATAGACACAGAGAGCTGACGGGAGGTTGCCGGGGGGGAGGGAGGTTGGGGGACTGTGTGAAAGAGCTGAAGGGGTTAAGAAGTACAAATTGGTAGTTACAGAACAGACACAGGGATGTACAGTACAGCATGGAGAACACAGTCAATAATATTGTGATAACTGTGTATGGTGCCAGGTGGGTACGGAAAATATTGGGGGGCCACTTTGTAAAGCACATGATTCTAGCCAGTATGCTATACATCTGAAACTAATACAAAATAATACAGAATGTAAACTGTAATTGAAAACTGTAATTGAAAAATGTAAAAAGAGAACAAATCATGATAGCCTACCCATGATATGATTATCAATAACGACAATGAAACTTTGCTTATGTTTCCTTTGAGTTACACAACTGGTATTATTAAATTATGAGTACTTCAATAAAGATTACACAATGAATATTTTCATTTCAAATTCCCATCTGGTATTTAATGTCAGTTGGCTGTCAATTTTTTAATGTGTCCCTATACAACTAACTAATAATTTCATAAATCAGTATAAAATGCCAGATAAATTTTAATCTCATTTTCTAAGTATAAAAACAGTGCCATATTTTTCAAAGTATTACAAAATTCATCTGAATTTGATAAAGTATTAAGAGTGATTCTTATACAAAATATTTATCAATGATGCTGAATCTCAAAAATCAACTAAAACACCAGAGAATCCACCAATAAGTCTCAATTTTCATTGACATAACACATACCAATATCTCTATCGTTAACAAAACTTTAGTGCTTGAATGGCTTCAAATTCAACATAAAGAAACATATGTGTTGTGCAAATCATTAATTTTCATAAAACTGAAAAATATATTTGTCCACATGCCAAGAGAGCTAAAAAGGCCTACATATTCATATAATTTAAGAAATGAGAAAAATTTTATCAGATATATGATTCTAAACAGCTATGAATCAAAAGCAAACTAAAACTAGTAAAGAAAAACCACTGTCACTAACTTTAAAAGCCCCTCCCTGCATAGACAAGATATATAAAAGTGAACAAATTTCAAAAACAGATTTTTATCTCCAGATCTTCCCTGATTATAGCAAAATATTCTTCACTGATATTTGTCCTTCCTAGGTCCCCAAGCTATTTTTCTTCTACACTTGGCACATACTTTCTTAATAAAAGATAGCTCTCATATTTTTTAACATCTTTTTCAGTCAGTGGTTCTCAACCTTCCTAATGCCACGACCCTTTAATACAGTTCCTCATGTTGTGGTGAACCCCAACCATAAAATTATTTTCGTTGCGACTTCATAACTGTAATTTTGCTACTGTTATGAATCGTAATGTAAATAACTGATATGCAGGATGTATTTTCATTGTTACAAATTGAACAGAATTCAAGCATAGTGATTAATCAAAAAAATAATATGTAATTATATATGTGTTTTCCGATGTTCTTAGGCGACCCCTGTGTAAGGGTCGTTCAACCCCCAAAGGGGTCGCGACCCACAGGTTGGCGACCCACAGGTTGGCGACCCACAGGTTCAAAACCGCTGTTTTCAGTATTCCTAGTTGCCCTTAATCTTTTCCTCTCCAAACAAATTAGTCTTCTCTTTAATTCTACTTATATTCCCTAAGCGGAAAACCAGACTCCTCAATCTACAATGCAACTCTTTCTGGATAACTAGGTCATTCCTTCCTCCAAAGTGCAAATGTCACTATTTATATTTATACGAATGACACATACATTTTAATTACAGTACCACTGTCAGTCATTATATAGATACACAGATGTACTTTTTCTTTAAGATAATTCTTGCTAATGAATATCTCTAGGATGAGTATTTTTCCAACTTTTTTCCTTTTTCATATGTAGTACATTCTCTCTTACTTGCACAGTATCTCCCTTACCCCACTCTCCCCCTACAGCAATATCCACTTTCTATCACAGTAATACCAAACCAATTTTGGGCCCCTGATTATACAAGGAATTTTTCATATTTCCATGACTATACATTTTATCTCCTTGCTTCAAATGACCTTCTACTCTTGTCCAGGCAGCATATTGAAATTCAACCCTCAAACCCTGTCAGCTTTCTTTGAAGTCTTCTTTGAAGTCTACTCTCTTCTCTCAAGATCCTGCCATTGAAAGAGGTAGTTTCAAATTCTAGACATAATTGTATCATTATACAAGTATCAAATTTTATAACCAGTATTCATCATTCTTATTTCTTATCACTCCCTTGTTTGAGAGAAATATCGTCAGAGCATTTTGCACCTAGTTCTAAGCACAAAGGGAGCACATAATCGTCCATAAAGATGTTAAAATCTGGTCATGGTAGTAAGGAAGGTCAGGGGAACCAGCCAGGTAAGGAAACACTGTTATTTCAACCCACTATTCTCAATCAGCTAAAAAAAATAAGTTAAATTTATTAAGATGTAGGCGACATCTACATCTTAAAGAAAAGAAAGAAGTAGTAAAGATATATTTCCTCAGTCATATACAAAAAAAAGGGGGAAAGTGTCAAGCAAAACCAAAAGAGGCTGAAATACCTATTATAATAATGCCACTAATTATTTTCTGTGTTAAAAAACACAACTAAAAGTTACAAAAAAATTATTGGCACACAACACATAATCTCTTGCTATCTTGGTGTCCTCAACTGTTAAATGAATATTCAGGAAGAGATCATATCTAAGTTACATTCCTCTCATCTAGTTCTACAGGATTTTCCAATCCCTTTAAAAGAAAGCCTTTTCACTACTCCTAAGTATCCTCATTAAAGTCTATAGCAGAGATGCCATATACTATGAAAATTTTAAAACAAAACTCAAGGGGACAATAACAATAAAAGCACAGCTTTTTATGGTAAAGCAAAACATGCCCATATTCCTCTACAAAGATGTTCTGTAATAATTCTAAGTCATACTGACCAAAGAGCTGCCTACAGCTGAGTTCCTAGAAGCATCTGAAAAATACACATCATAATTAACAAGAGAAAAGATTCTAGACCGATTTCAAACTAAAAAGTAAAACTAGGTTAGTTTTTTTCAAAGTACTTATGACTTTATAAAAAGCATAAATTAGTATTAGAAAAATTAAAATGAGTTCTACAAAGATTGACTGTGAATCAATAGTCTCTAAGAGCTCACTTGCCTTACAAAACTAACTTCTTCAAAAACAAGTATTTCAAAAATAAACATAACACAAATTAAAATGCTAGTTTTTCTAAAATATTTAGTAACATAAAACAAAAACATGTACCACAATTCCCTATGTTGTGTTAATGAAATGTACTACCCTATTCATTCTATTCTACCCTTCCCCCAAATTATTAGACCTTAAAATAGAATCACTGCCCAATCTAATTCCTAGAGCAGCAAATTATTAAAAATTTAAATGAAGACAAAACTTTCTTTTTTAGGATAAGAATGGTTTTTAAAAACTGAATCAACTGAGAGTCAGCATTTATTATATCCTAGAGGGAATACAGGACTTGAAGTCTTAATTATTAAGTTCATTCTGTGAAAATTTATCCTGCAAACGAATTATGGGGCCTTCAATATATAATTATTCCTAAATATATATCTAGTTTTCAATGTATAACTAGTCTTTAAAATAGAAAGAAAAGTTATTTCTCAAAACTTCAAAAAGTTTGCTCAGTTTGACAAGGAAAGTAAGAAACATTACAGTCTAAAATTTAAAAATTACTGAGTTCAGAATAAAATTAATTGGAAATTACTAATATGCTGAACATCAGTAAAACAAAAACAGGTCTTAATTTTTTTAAATTAATTTTATATGTCAATTATTAAATAAAATTAGTTTAATAATGGTAAGAAATGTTTTATTTTCCACACCAAATAATCTTACCTGAGTCATTTTGTTGTTAAAAAACTCAAGATACTGATTTCATTTTTCATCTGGTCCTGTCAACGATGCTATGACAGGCCCTGCAGGAAGCAGCAAAAGATCAATGATGGAGTGCAGATATTATGTGTTTTCATGATCAACTTTTGCTATGGAAAAGGATATCCATATAATGGCTTGAAACTTAGCAAATATTGAAAGTATCTCGAAAGGTTTGTCAGTGTACATAATATTCGTTTTTATACTTCGTAGTCTTAAAATGTTTATTCTTATCTTTTTTATCAAAAATTTAAAAATGACAGTGAAGTATATATGTGAAATTTTAAAGAATCATTTTTATATTGATGAGAATTGATAAGAAAATAATAGTCCACAATATCATAAAAAATCTTGATTGAAAAATTAAATATGTTTAAACATGTGGGAATGATGCTCTTGATGTCTAGAGATAATTATTTTAATCTTATTTCATATATTTACCATAATTACCAATAAATTACCAACTATGAAAATTTTAAGCAAAATAAAATTTAATAGACTTTTCTTAGAAATGGTAGCTTCAAGATCAAACAGTTATTGGCAATACTGGTAAAAATTCCTCAAGAAAAGTATATGTTACCAAAAAAAAATCTGTACAAACTAAAACTTAACTGGGTAACTGACAAGTTACATTCAATAGATAAGAAGAAGTTCAAGTTAGTAAAACTATGAGTAAGTCAAAACTATAAAGCTGTTTCACAGACTCCAAATGATTTTTAAATTCTCAATTATTTTTAAAAAGTCTATAGTACCTTGGAAGATTTAATTGACAATTTTACCTTAGGAACTGTTTCCATTCAAGGGCCAATTAATAAACAGGACAGTGATGAGATACCTATATTAATTGGGAATACTATTAGAACACACAAGAAACTTCTTTATATGTCATGGCAGTGTATTGTAAGTCAGTATTTCCAACCCATTAAGAAATTTAAAATATAAATAAATAACAGACTGATGTTTTTAGAGTTTTTATTTAATCAAATTTTAATTTACTTGTAATAAAATGTGGTAAAGAACCATTTCAACAGCACCTCTATATTACATTGTAATATCCTAAAAATATTTTTAACATGCTATACTTGTCTTATTTGTTGGAAAACTTCAAAACACTCAGCATAATTTGCATGCCAAAGCTCCTAACATGCTGAAAAGATACACTTTATTTTACATGGGTTATTTGTACAATAAAAATAAATAAACAAACGTTAATCTAAGGTAAGAAAGCAAAAAGGACACAATGTACTTCCACTTTTTCTGCTCCCTCATGATTTGAAAATATACTTTCAAATATATTGGAATAGGGAAATTTTAATTTTTCTGAACTAACCTTCTATTACTTTTGCTTCCATACCTAAAGCCACCCCTCCATCTTTTTTTTATGTGGCTTCTATCAGATTTATGAAAATTAGTTTCGTTTCAAATATTTGCATATTGATAAATGAAAAAACTGATGACATATCTTTAAAGAATAAGATGAAAATGGAACTTTCACCAACCCGCGCATCAGAAAGTACTTATTGAAAAGTACTGCTTCATCTCCTGCATGTTGCATTTTATGCTATGACACTTCAGTCTCTGAGGGTCAGGTTAATTAAGCTCCATAGCAGCTGCAGTGCAATGTGAGACACACACTGCTGCGGTGCCCAACAGTCCAGTCCAATTACCTGTAGTATTCCAGCACTGGACAAGTGACAACCAACCTCTTCTCTCTAGTCACTTGCTCCCACTGGTCTACTGATAAATGTTAGAACAAACTAACCTCTTTTTGGAAAAGACTGCAAAGCTGAATGCACCTGCTGCAGGCTGCAATGATGAGTCCCAGAGAGATGTTTGTCAGTCAGATCTCTGCAGATGTTGTTTAACTTTATGCTAGAGCTGTATCCAAAGATGGAAATGAGATGGCAATCAAGCACACATCTCCCGCCCTCATTCCCCCAATTTTATTTTGAAAAGCTGCACTCGCTCATAAAGTTGTGCTTTAAAATATAGCTCCACTAAACTGGAAACAACTAAGGCTAAACTCTATAGTAAAATACGTTAGGTTAAGCACTGAATTTTAGTCAACAAGTGGCATAACTGCGTTCAATAAATGTCATTTGTGTCATGTAAGAGCTTAAAAATCTTAATTCCCTTAAACCAGAGGGAAAAAAGCAAAAGTATAGCATAGGCAAGTTTTAATTGGTGGTTTGTTGTTCGAGTTTTTAGTGACACCACATACTTCTTATAGTTCCCAATACACAGGTAATTATTCCTCTTTGTATATTATACAAAACATCTTCAATACATAAATACTGAGCTAGTTCACCAATTGTGTACACTATATTTAACTGTTCCTGAAATCCTTTGGGGATGACTTTTGAAAGACAATGTTGTTAGATGTACTGTATTTCCTTACAATGTCACAAACTCTAAATTATCTATTTTTCCAAAATCCAGAAGGCTTCAAATACCAAATTTTAAAGGACATTTTGTTATATTATTCATGAAAACACTGACACTATAAATGATGTTCCATAACTTACTAAATGGATGATAGAAGATATAACATCAGAATGAAATAAAATGAATAGCTAAGATTTTTAAGGCTAATTCAATCTTTCTAAAAATCCCATACCATAAAACATTTGCTTATATGAGTTAAGTATTATCTTTTGGAAACAAGTTTAATACAGGCTGTGCTATGCCAGTAACATTCCTTCAGATGTTAAGGTCTCCTATAGCTTAAAAGTGAGAAAGAATTAAAACAGCAGAAAATTTTCAGAGAGGTATTAATATCTAAGTGAGAGATTATGGTTCCTCCTTCAACTGAGGATATAGAAAGATAAAATATAAAGTAACCCACAACAATAAGTAGTATGATAAATATTACAACTTTAAGATTTAAAAAAAAAAAAAACATGTTATCTATCCGCAACTCTTTATCATACTGAAATCAAAGGTATAGAACAGTGTAAAGATAACTATCCTATTAAACTGAACAATATTGGAAGTTATACTACTTGCTTTTCTACTTGACATAATTCTATTTATCTATTAATTTTGGCTTAAAATATATACCAATAAATTTCTAAGATGCTTTGAATCTAAGATCAAAGAGTATAAACTATAACTTTTAAAAGCTATTACAAAAGTATTCATGTTGTACTGCTAATATCATAATACCCTTCCTTCAAAAATGTAAACAAGTGATCTATTTTAAACTGCTTTAACTCCTCTGATTTCCAAAGAAAAAAAGATCATTCTTACACTATTCCAATTTTAAAGGTTAAATTGGCCACTGAATTTTCCCCATGTCAAAATTAAGGCAGTCTGGGATATTTCCTTTACTAAAAGAAAAATTCATTTACATTCAGCTTTTTCATGATTTTTTAAAAAATGTAACATGCAAATGATTTATGGTTTTTTTAAAAAAGCATCACCTAAGTTGGACAGTGATACAATTAAAATATAATAAATCTAGATATAATATGTTCAAATTTTAACATAAGGACCATGAAAGAAAACAATATATAGTAATTGTGATTCAATTTTAAGTGCAAATATGAAAACTGTATAAATTACACATAAATATATGCCAAGATTATAGTGAAAGATTCCTGTTTGATATAATGAATATCTCCAGTGTCATATAATAGAATAAAAAAATAGGTACACAATGAAGTCTTCTAAAATCTAAGGCATATGAAAATATTTATTTTATGCATCCTCTACTTCTCTAAGCTAGTAAGTTTTTCCAATTACCTACCCGAACCATTCATTAAATATTTTAACAGATAAAATCAATCTGTTTATTAATAAAACTAAACACACCTTCAGGTGCCAATTAAAAAAAGAACACTACTACCATTCTGAAAATAAATACAGCCATATAGTCCCCCAAATGAGAAAGCTGTTTTTTACTACATGGCAACACCTTTAAATAACCTAATTATAAAAACTGATATATAAATACATCATATTAGGTTGCTTTAATCAAGAAAAAAAGATATATCCATAAACCACCAGTAATGTTAGTATTCTGTGAAATTTAGATTTTTAAAAATAGATAAATGAATTACACCGCACAACAAAAAGTAAATCTATTTGTAGGTCTTTTTTTTTTCTGATTACAGTAATTGAAAAATGGACTTTTCAATCTTCATCATACAATTCCTCAAATTACTGTATTTAATATATGACATGCTGAAATACACAATGTAACATACAGTACTATAAATTCTAAATTCATATTAATAAATATGTAAAAATGTTTTATTTCAACCATAAACATAAAAAATTACTGAGAAAAGCAAGGTTGCTTAAGACATTTTAAAGATATAACCTGAGCAAAAATAAGAAAAACAAATATGATAAATATCAGAAGATTATATTAGCTATACTAAAAACAATGCACATATCATTTGCATTGAAATTTATTAAAGCATCCCCAAAGTGTGTCTGTATTCTGCATATATATCCTGAGGAAAGTTTTTGTCAAATATAGTAGTATTTTATCTAAACCTTTTGAACACAGTTACATTCTGTTTCAAAACTTAGGTAATTTGAGAAAATCCATTAGGTTACAACTAAAGTACACTTTCACCGAATACACTATCTTACCAAATGAGACACCAGAAAATGTTCATGGATTAAACATCAGGCATATTCATTCCAATAGAATAAAGAGTCATAAATACATATTGAAACACACAAAAATGGACTTCTGAATTATTGCATAATCCTGCAAGAAAGTCTTTATAACTTCCCAATATAAAGAAAAGCTTTGAAATTCAGTTCCTCTGAGATGAGCAAAGTAAGTATGCCTTAAGTATATCTGTATATTGAAGTAACAGAAGTGGAAAGGCACTGAGAGGTTGTTATTGTGAGGAATACCAGGATCTTAATTCCACAGGCTTGTGGTCAAGTGTGAACAGGAAAAGTATTACAATTAAAGTCTATCAGAAGAAGAGAGATACATCTGTAATAACCTAGTTAAGTTTTTATTAAAACACAAAGTGTTCAGAATTAAAGCTTCTTATAAATTACAAGGCTTTATCTTATCCTTAAAATTGATTCTATAGTGTATGATTGGTTTCCACCTGTTACAGGCAGAGTATAAGCTTTCTTGCATCCAGACATTTCAACTCACATTTGATCAGGTTACGTCACTGCACACACAAAATTTTACCCAACACATTTTAGTTTTCTTTCTTCTTTTTTTTTATAACGGATATTCTTTTTCTACAGGGAAAACATGACTCGGAACTATAAATAAAATAACCAATTTCAATGTAATAAGAAAAAAAACGCAACGCTAAGTGGACTAAGAACAAAAGATACAATTCTTGGTGTACCCTTTCTAAACCACTGAAAATAAACTGTATTCAAATGAAAAGGCATTTAATTTACTATTTGGAATATCCTTGATAAACACCAATTTTCTAAAACATCCCTGAACATCTGATACCGCCTCATGTATAATGCAAAAAAGCTATTTCATTTTCACCTACTGAAAGTGAATTTAATTTACCATTGCAGTCTTTTCCTAGAACTATCACGTTATTAATTTTGCAATCAAGCTCTTTTGAGTGCTTTTATTTATATTTAGGTTTTTCACAATTCCAAACTAAATTTTTCCATCATGATATATCTTTTAAATATACAAATGTAAATATATTAGCAAACTTTCTTAATGCATAGGGAAAGTTTCAGAGACACGGAAAGCCACCTACAAAACTACACTCACAGGAAACAAACTTTCGAAGGACATCGTATCTAATAGATTACATTTTAGTTTAATAAATTTAATGTTCACCAAATATAACTACACTTAACTTATATAACAAATGACAGTTTCAACCATTCTAAGACCTTCTTAACCAGCATAATGGTCCATTTTCTACCAGCAAGTGATTGGCTATGAAAAAGAAATCCTCCAAATGTTCTGCTTACATTCATGACAGATGTCTCTGCTGTATTAAAGAACTCTTACTGAATTAGATCACTGAAAGGAAATCAGCTTTTCTTTGCCACCAGGAAAAAAAATTAGCAGTATCGGTTCCCCTCAGCACTGAATAAAAAATTTTTGACCATAAAGATAGAATAGCCCCCAAAATGGCAGAAGTTATATCTAAGTAAAAGCAAATCAATTAATGTTTCATCTAGGAGATACACTAATTAATTATGGAGTTTTTCCAATTAAACTTAAAATCTATATATTGAGAAGCAAAATGATTTTTAAAAAGATGAACATGCATAACTGTATAATACCTGAAATTTAAAAAGCACACTGAAAAGTACAAAAGAATTACACCACCTACGAAACTTGCCATATTCTAATGGGTTACACTACCAAACAAACTGTTAACATATTTTAATCAAATACAGCTCTTAAGTAACAAAATTTTGAAGCATTATTTTACTTCTTACATAATATATTTTCTTGTGACAATTACATTAAAAACACAATATTTTAAAAATCCGAAGAGGCAGCACTTGTCCTCTTTACTTCACTCCAAGGCCAACAAACAAAGCAATGAAGCAGAAAGAGGTACATAATGGATTTAGAAGTAAATGGTCCATTCTTTAAAAAGGCTTCCTACCCCCTCTTCTGAATTCACTCTAGACTAATTGTCATTACAATGATGTCTGAAAACTTCAGAAGAAGCCTATTTCCTGATGCCAGCTGTCAATGTTTCTATCTTTAAATTTCAGAGTTTGCTGTATTTTTTCCCCCCAATAAGAAAGTATTTAGAAATACCTAGGAGATTCGTCTCGCAATTGGCCTATATCACAGACACACTATGTCTATTATAGAAAAAAAGACATAATCAACAATGGAAATAGTCTTTAAGAATTTCCACAAACATTCTAATACAGGAAATACATAAATAAAATAAAGTCTACACTATTAAGAATTTCTTTCAATACAGCATACAGCACACAAAGAGCTTCTCTTTCTTTCCTTGGGGACTTATCAAAAAATCTCTTCACCATTGCACCTACCTGGGTAAAAATCTTTGGACTTAGACAGCTTGATGGTGGCTCCAGTTTCTTTTTGCAACTGAACAATTGTCTGTCCTCCCTTCCCAATTATAGATCCAGCAGCATAGCTAGGTATGAGAACCTTTAGAAAATACTGGCCGTCTTCTGAAAAAGGCAAAGAAATATACTTTGTTAACATGATAATTTAAACTTTGTATCCCCTCTCCACCCTCAAGAGAGAAAAACAGCAATTAGAACAGTAGGCATATAGCTGAAGGAAACAGGGGGTTAAATTTTTTTAAAGAACAAAAATGAAACAATTATACTGAAAACTAAATATGTACAAATGTTTCCCGTTTTGTAAGATTTATATGTTCAAACTTGGATTTAAAATCTAAACATGTTCTATTATTTTGCAGCACTGTAGAAACTGATGACTAAATTCCAGTTGTTATTCCAAACATGGAAGTCTTCCAATTCTATCTGGTTACTATGGTAAAACAAAATGAACTGACCCTTTAACAAAACTTCAAGAGATTTATAAAATGACAAACCTTCTCCTAACATACTGCAAAACAAATAAATGCACTGCAAATGGTGATGAACTATATTTGTTTGACATTAGCAAACACTTAAGGACTACAATTAGCCATTACAAATACCCTACTTAAAGTATGCAAAACAACCATTCTCCTACCAAATAATCCACCCAAACTGTAGGGTGTATTCCAAGCCTTCAATAACTGCCAGGAAAGAACTCAAAGTGATTTGAACTGGCAAATCAAACTAATCCTGGGGTATTTCTTTAGCACTTCTTAGTCTACCATGATCTCCTTTAAGCTCATTAATTAAAAGACCTTAAGAATTCTGCCAGTGCTAAAAAGCTTAGGAGTCATTTATATCAAACACACTTAAAAATGACCGAACAGATAATGTTCCTTCTCCAAAATAACTACAACATTTAAAACGGAAAGGGGATAAGATGAACCAACAAGAAAGGATGAAATGAAATGTTTTAAAAATCAGAGCCAACTCCATAAACTTTAATTTCCGCAAAACTGATCATGTCTTAAAGAGGAAACACCCCGGAAAATCCAGCTTCCTTCGGTGAATGAAGGTTCCAAATTTTGCGGGTGTGTGCCATTCGCAAGCCCCCCATCCTTCTCTAATGCACATGCTGTAGATAAATTCACCTCTGCCGCGATGCATTGGGTGCATTGTTAAGATGACTCCCGTGCAAATGAAGAAGCGATACCGGTCCCGTTATAACTCATCTTCCCAGGAAGCGCAGGATGTTAACTAACAAGTCACAGTACCAGGCACCCCCACCCTCCTATGCACACCGCGGAAGACAAATCAATGAGAAATTTGCACCGACAATGTAAGTGCGGCAGGAGCGTGCACGCCCGGAGATCTCGCATACTACTTGTGGCCCAACGCAAGGGGATGGAGAGGAGGAAAACTCTCAGGTGCCCCAACCGTTGGCTCTCCGCTCCCCAAGTGCCATTTATTTATTTATTTTATCACACTGTTCAATGCAGCGCGCATCTTCGGGCGGCCGTCACCTCACTCGGGGGGTCACCCTCCTCCTCCTCCTGGACGGACCCCTTCGCCCAGGTCTAGGATATTTCAATGGTCAGCTTTTCGACCGATTAAATGGAAAGATAGGTCTATTCCGAAAAATCGGTCGCCATTTTGATGAATGATAAACACAGACATGGAAATGTGTCCGGACGGCGAGGTGCGGGGCAGGTGCAGGGGAGGGGGCGCGGGGCAGGGGCGCGGGAGCCGCGGGTTCGGGCTGGAGGTGTCCGGGCCGCGGGAGGGAGGGAGGGAGGGCGGCGGGAGGGAGGGAGGCAGGGCGGGCGGCGGGGGATGGGGCCGGCGGGGAGGTGGAAGCGATACCCACCGCCCGTATTGGTCCTCTTGGTGCTGCCGGCTTCAGGGGGGGCTTCTAGCGGCCTTTTCCGCGAGTCCGGCGGGTCCAGGTCTATGGGAACCCCAGTGTGGGTCCCGTTCTGCTGGATGGGAGCTGCCGCCATCATGTTTGCAGTTCCTGCCGCTGCTACGGGGAGAAGGTTCTCCCTTTTGTTTTGGCTTTTTTTTTTCTTTTTTTGCGTTTGGAGTTTCTTAAGGTTTTTTTTTTTTTCTTTAATCGGATCAATAGAAATCTCTAAGAAAAAAAGCTATGTTGCTGGTTTGTTCTCACTGGGGAGGGGGCAGGGCTGAGGAGCAGCTGCAGTGCAGTGTCAGAAAGGAGACTGGGGAATGGAGGGGGTGTGAGAGACGGAGGGTGAAAGAAGGAGAAGAAAGGAGAGAGGGGGAGAGAGTGGAGAAGGGAGAGGGGCGAGTGAATGAGCGGGAGGAGGGAGCGGGAGGACGGGCCGAGGGAGTGGGAGCGCGAGGGCTGGCGGGCGCGGGGAAGCCGAGGAGGAGGGGAGCGCGAGGGAAAGAGTGAATGAGCAGGAGGAGGGGAAGGAGGTGGATGCGGAGCGGAGCGGAGGAGCGGAGGAGCGGAGCGAGCGGCGGAGGAGGGCAGGAGCCGGGCAGGAGCGCGGCGGTCCCCGCGCCGCTAGCGCTGCGCTCGCTCCCGCTGCTGGTGCTGCCGCCGCCGCCGCTGCCGGAGCGGTTCTGCCGTTGCCTGGGCTGCTCGGCGCTGCTGCTGCTGCTGCTGCCCGGTCTCGCTCATTATTTCTCCCGCTTGTTGGGGGGAGGGGGGGCAGCCGGAGGGAGGGGGGTGGCTGCGAGGGGAGGGTAGTGAGGGGTTGAGTTCGGAGACTCCCACACACTTCGCGCTCGGGTCCTCGCCTCTCAGCAGCGCCGCCGCCGCCTCCCCGCGCCGGAGCCTCGGCCCGCGGGGGCGGAGGGGCCGGGGGACCCGGGAGTGCGCGCGCGCGGAGCCGGGGGCGCGGGGGCGCGGGGGCGCGCGCCGTGGCGGGGGCGCTCCCGTGGGAAGGGCGGGGGTGAAAGGTGGCGGGGCCCCGGCAACACGGCTCAGGCAAACGTAAGCGGCTTGTCGCCCAAACCGAGGGGTCCGAGCAACGCGCTAGGCTGGAAGGCGGGAAGCCGGCATTACTGACAGCGGGGCCAGCCAATAAAGCGGGAACGGGAGCCGGGCTCTCCAGGCCCCTTTCCAATCAGGGAACTTGGGGGCGAGAGCGAGTGGAGGGGCGGGGTGGGATCTCCGTCCCGCCGGGACCGGCGCGGCGAGCACCGGGGCGAGTTGGAGAAGGGCATTGGAGTGACCCGTCCACCGCTGGTGGGACCGTGTCAAGGCTGAGGTTGGAGCCTGCACTGGATGCTCCCAGAACTTGTAGCGAAGTGCACTGGTTTTTACTTTTAAGAGTAAGGGGGGAAGACATTCGTGAACATCTCGCTCATCGGAGATTTTTCTGCCGGTGATTAGTCAAAAGAGTATTTATGACTCGCACGGTGTGACATCCTTAGGGAATGCCTAGTGTCACTCGCCGCCTTAAATCCTTTCGGGAACAAGCCTGGGTATAAATAAATAAAGCTAAGCATGGGTCTTTCCTTCACGAGTCGCTGGTACGCAGACTAAAGACAGGCAACAGCTGAGTGTGTCCAGAAAATTAAATATTGATCGAAATATGCATATAGGAAAAAAAAATTCATTGCAATGTGCACAGCTTACGGTTTTACAGATCTTGGATATATTACGCCCTTGAACTTCAGCCTACGGGGGGGGGGGGGGGGGGGATCTAATTTATCTGGAATAGACCCTGAAAGTCTGAAAAGACTCAGTTTACAGATGAGTAAACGGACTCAATGAAGTATTGTGCCCAAGGTCATCTATCAGGTTAGTAGTTTAATTAAATCAGTGTGTTAGGAAGCAGGGGTAGTGGCAAAGCATGAGGTCTGGAGTCCAAAATCTTGGTTTCAGTTCCTTGCAGGCATGTTCTGAAAGTGTGTCTTGGGCAAATCCGGTAACGTGCTTCTACTTACTAAGTACTTGCCATGCGCCAAGTGATCCACTTTACATGCGATGCTCTTTACAGGTAGTGTATCATGCAGTGATGACTGTCCTCTTTTGGGGAGGATTTTAGGTTTAGAGATATTAATAGTTTCCCCAAAGGCACACAGGTATAAACATTGTAATGATAATTCAAACTCAGTTCTTCCTGATTCCAAAGTCGGTCCCCTTGAGTATTGCAGTACCCTAGAGCTTCATGTTCCCTCGCACTTAAAACAGGGGCTGCGCCCCTAGCTCTCACAATTCTTACGAGTCAAATGAGATAATGTACATAGCAATGAATTATAAGATGTAAAAAGGTATAAGCACTCACTAGATTTCTAGAACAAAGATGCTCCTCTGTATTTTCCACTACAGCACTTCAACCTGAAAGATGGCTTTAGGATTAAGCAGGCATAGGAAAGGACTCCCCCATAATGCTGTGGTATTCTCACCCCAAATGCCTGCATATCTGAAGCAGTAATCAAAGTGAATAGCGTAAAATATAATTCCTGCTAGCTAAGGAAGGGAATGGAAATGAATACTACTAACTCCATTCCTAGCATTCTGTATTGGAAGGAGCATCTAGGAGCCATTGGAATTTCTGGTCCTTTTCAGCTGAAAGATAGATGACTTGCTGAACACGGAAGAGAATGACATTTAGTTTGAGAATAAAAGTTCATCTGGTGTATGAAAAAAAACAAAAAAACGTTTGCCTCAAGACAGGGAAGAAGATTCGTGGAGAGCTGAAAGAAAGGGAAAGAAGGTAAGTTAGTGGATATTGGTAAACGTCTGTGAACCAAAGTCCAGAATTTTGAATATGATGTAATAGGAAATGACACCATAGCTTTTAGGACCAAAA
This sequence comes from Myotis myotis, assembly GCF_014108235.1. Classification (NCBI taxonomy): domain Eukaryota; kingdom Metazoa; phylum Chordata; class Mammalia; order Chiroptera; family Vespertilionidae; genus Myotis; species Myotis myotis. The sequence goes on along the minus strand of NW_023416313.1, from coordinate 144,865,994 downwards.
ATAAGGAAGATTTATACACAGAACTGGGTATAAGAAAGCGGAGTTGTGGTGAGAATAAAAACAGGGTTTGAAATGAGTATGTGGTAGTCAAGATAGAAACAGGCTGATGCCAAACATTGTGCAATCAAAGTGTTCTGTGAAGTGTACAAAAATATGTAAGGATGTTTTTTAAAGAAAAATTAGGGCTGGGATTTAGTACTAGATTGTTTTAAGACAGTAAAAGAAGGGGGAGAGAGATAATTAAAGATAAAGATATTTCAAAGCTGTATTACATTAAAGCTTGGGCAAAATATTCAGTAAAATGTAATTTTGGAGAAAGACTGACTTAGAATTTGAAAATCTGTTAACAAATTTCTAAAAATAAAATATTTCTAAAATAGTTCAGAAAATATTTGTTATTGCCATGTGTAAGTTAAATCGCCTTACAGACATAAGCTTACTGAAAGTCATTGTAGTGTCTTTTTATGGTATTTATCTCACCCTTCTCTTATTCACTTTTTCAGACTAAATATTTAAATACTACCCACCACTCCTTGGGGCCCAGAAGCAGAAGATATGATTTTTAATATGCATAGTAGGCTTAATGGTAACCTAGCTAGGATATGCTAGCAATTGCAGAGACTATCTTAATACCTGGACACTAAGGATCAGTCACCTATGAGCTGATTTGGTCGATGAAGCTTATCAGAGATTACATTCTAATTAAGCCTCCATTCTCTAGCATGTTTTGTTTTGTTTGTTTTTTAAATTATACTTCTTCATTTCACACTTATACCTCTATCATTCTAGTTATATAAACATCGATATCCGTTGTTTTCTGCATTTTTTATCAGCAATAAAACTGAAGAAATAAAAAAGCAGCTCCCAGTTTATTAATAATTATTATACTATCCTTCTTATGCTACAAATAAACTTTTCAAAAATATAATAGAAGTTTGACCTTTTAATTTTCTGAAATGAAATGTTTTATTTTTTAATTACCCAAGAAAGCAGCACTGCATTTCTCTTTTAATCCTCACCTGAGGATATGCTGTTTCTATTGATTTTGAGAGAGAGACGAAGGGAAAGAGAGACAGAGAAACATCAATGTGAGAGAGAAACATCAATTAGCTGCCTCCCATACGCTTCCCCAACCTGCAACCTAGCATTCTTTATTGGAAGGAGCATCCAGGAGTCATTGGGATTTCTGGTGCTTTTCAGTCATGAAAGATAGATGATAGTGACCCGACAGGAATCAAACCCTCAACCATTTGGTGCATATGGCAACACTCCAACCAACTGAGTGATCCAGCCAGGGCTGCAGCACTGCAAATTGAATATTTTCTAACAAATTAAGACACAAGAGAACTTGTGTGCTTTTTCTTGCTAATTAGTTGATGAATTATAAACATAAGCAACTGTGATAGAAAATATTCTTTATCAGCCTTCAGTAGGGGTTCTTTTTCTTCCTAAGTTTTGGTCTGAATAACCTGCATGTAAGATAATCCATTTTTAGTAATAGTGATCAGCTTTTTAGAGAAAGCACAAATAGTCAATATCCACAAATATTCCTAAACCCATTTCTTTGTCTTCATGCTCCCGCTTTCCTACAAACAGTCCTGTTACTAAAGAACCTAAATATTCCCTCTACTTCAGTTTTTCTTCAGCCTATGCTTTGGGAAAATATTTTCTGAGTTTGTGTTCTACCAGAATTAGAACCTGAGTTAAGGACTCAAGTGCAAGTAGTTTATTTTAGAAGTGATTTCAGGAAACACAGTAGGGACTTGGGGAAGTGAGACAGAGAATGAAAGAAAGGCAATGAAGGGTGAATTACCAAGCAAGTATCACCATGAGCAGACAGCTTAATCTCATTGGGATTCCCGGAAAACCATTTAAAACAGTAGCCTCAGAATAAGGGGTGAAAAAAAATGGGTATATAGACACCAACTCTTCAGTCCTTGGTGGAGTCTATTCGAGGGTACATTAATTCAATGCATGCTAGCTAGTCTTCCAGCCCAGCACTGCTGCTTTTTGTGAGGACTTGCTCTGGAGACAAGTCTGTTCTGCCCGTGTACAGGCTATAAATGCTGGGGAGCTAACACACCCACGTGGAACATCCCCATCACTACGGAAAATCAGTGTGCTCAGAAAGGGAAGGTCAAGGAGTAATGGGTAGGGCGCTAGCAGTTGGTTGTAAGTATCAACATGAATTTAGGGAAAAGGAAAAGCAGTCTTTCTGCAAAGTATTGGAAAGAGCAGATAAATATGAAAGAATTTGGAAAGATTAAAGACTAACAACACAAACAAAAGTAACCTATGGTTTTATAATTATCACAATCCAACATTGTAACCAAGCATTGATTGTAAAAAGCCTGAATTATTTGTGTGTGTTTTTTAAACACATTTTTAATTTTTTAACATACAAGACATGAAAAGTCAATGTAAATAATTCGGGTTGGTTTTTTATTCAATGTAGCACAAGGAAAATAGAAGCAAACATGTACCAAAAGAGTGTATCACCTAATCTCACATCCCAGGTCTTATATAACAAATTCTATAAATAGATGTATTGATTATAAATACTTTTCTAAGATTGCACTTCTTACAGAAAAATGATTTATTGAACTTTTATCTTCTCAAAAATTCAAATAGCTTTTATTTTTCTGTATTAAATAATATAAATTCACTGATGGTGTCTATATTTATGAAAAAGTCTATGAAAGCTCACACTAATTTGTGTAGAAATATAAATGTGTTATTAGCATTACAGTGGGGCCTTGACTTACGAGTGTCCTGACTAACAAGTTTTTCGAGATACGAGCCATCTCTGGGCCGATTTTTTGCTTTGAGTTGCCAGCTAAAATTCGGGTTACGAGCCAGCTTCAGATACCCCACCGCTAGTTGGCGCAGCGAACTTCACAGTGAACGCCACAACATCAGCCCAGCATCACGTGTTTCACTCGTTCACTTTTTGATTTGACATAGGAGTAATTTGAGTTACGAGCTCCATCACGGAATGAATTAAACTCGTAAGTCAAGGCCCCACTGTATTTCAAAAAAATGCCCGTACCTTAATATTCCAGTTGCAAATACATCATCCTAATAAAGAGATATGTTAGGGAGAATCCTAATTCTTTGGCATCAAGTACATTTTCTTGGTTTCTAATAGATCATTATTTTTTCTAGCATTTATCTAAATATTATGAAATGCATTTGTTGCCCTTTGCCTTAAAGACAATAAAACTAAACTAACTTCCCATAGTGCAATAAAAAGAACTTTGTGACAATTGGTACATGGTTATGTAAAAAGTTAATATTAGGGGAAGTTGGAGGTAAAGGGGAACGTCTATCCTTGCAACTCTTCTTTAAGTCTAGCCTTAGCTATAATAATAAAAGTGTAATATGCTAATTAGACCAGACAGCCTAACGACCTTCCAGACGTCATTCCAGACATCCTTCTGGATGAAACTGTGGTGGCGGGGGCTGAAGCAGAGGCAGTTAGAGGCGATCAGGCAGGCAGGTAAACAGTTAGGGGCAATAGGCAGGCAGGTGAGAGGTTAGGGGTGGTCAGTCAGGCAGACAGAGTAGTTAGGAGCAATCAGGCAGGCAGGCAGGCAGGTGAGGGGTTAGGAGCCAGTGGTCCCAGATTATGAGAGGGATGTCTGACTGCCAGTGTGGGATCGGGCCTAAACTGGTAGTTGGACACTGGGACATCCTCCGAAGGGTCCCAGATTGTGAGAGGTGCAGGCTGGGCTGAGGGACACCCCCCCACCTCTGGTGTATGAATTTTGTACACTGAGCCTCTAGTTTCAAAATAAAAAGTTTAATGATCTAGTTCTGGCCTATCTACTTTGTGACCTACAATAAGTCATTTCCCTGCTATTTCACTTTCCTCATCTATAATATGGGAGAGTTGATGGATGCTCTGTATGTTTCTAAAAATTAATTTTTTTAGGTTTACTATAATTCATAGAATCTTAAAAGAAAAGTGTCAAAAATAAAAGTACAAATTGTGTGCCTTAACATGTATTTTTAAATCACTTAAAAATACACATTCTAAAGATGTATGTATTCAGTCACAATGAAAAAAATATACCAAGGAAAACAATTTTTATATTGTAAATAGTATATTTACTATATTCTCTATCATTTTGCATTTTAAAATGATTCATTAAAATCTTCAGTTGAAAATATTCTGGGAACCACAATTCAAATGTGACAATTTCATCTTTTAACCTACTTTGATATGAAAAATTGCTGATATAAATACAGTAAGTGATAAACATGTTAAGATAAATAAAAAAAGAAAACTATGAAAGTAAACTAAAGAAGCAAAAATTGACTATGTTTTTCTAAAATATATTTTTATTAATTTCAGAGGGGAAGGGAGAGAGAGAGAAGCATTAATGATGTAAGAGAATAATTGATTGGCTGCTTCCTGCACGACCCCTATTAAGATGGAGCCCACAACCCAGGCATGTGCCATGATGGGAATCGAACTAAGATGTCCTGATTCATAGGTTGAGCCTTAACCACTTAGCCATGCCATTCAAGCAATAACTGAATAGTATTCATGTTATATGGACTAAGTTTAAATTACTTACTGTTGCATTCATAAAATACTTTTAATTACACATGCTTTATTTTTATAATGCTTAGAGTGACCCTGAATCTCCATCTGCCTAAGATGGTCCTGACTTATGTTGATGTCCCAGAGCAATTACAAATACCCTCAAAATTGTCCCAATTTGGACAATAAATTATATTGTTCACCCTACTAATACTCAAGAGCTTTGACTTTTTTTTTTTAGCCTGAAAATTATAAAACATAAAATCTCTTTTATGTGGTAATTTCCCAGTGTGTAATAGTAGAAATGTTTATCAGAGTTCAATCTCATATTACACTGTGGCATAATAAATTAGAACATCCCCCACATCCTCTACTCTCTACGGTGTTTTATTCCCTCCCTATGCTTATCTTAGCTAGAGCTAAGACCAGAGATGAAGTACAAAGGTAGAAAGTAGTAGGCTAGAATTTTAAAATGTATCATTTCACATTTTAACATGGAAATGATTGTTTTGATAGGATGACTCTTGTTTAGGAAGTACTATATGTAGCAAAATGAAGTGAATTGAAGAAATAATAAATGAGACATTATAAATGTTATATGAAACACAACTTCATATAACAAACCATTGGAGCCCAGCTGGTATGGCTCAGTGGATTGAGCATTGTCCCACGAGGTCACCAAGAAGTCACCTGTTGGATTCCATGTCAGGGCACATGTCCAAGTTTTGGGCTCAATCCCCAGTAGGGGGCATGCAGGAGTTAGCTGATTAATGTTCTTCTCTCACTGATGTTTCTACCTCTTTCTCTCTCCCTTCCTCTCTCTCCAAAATCAATAAAATATATTTTTCCTTTTTATATATATATATATTTTATTGATTTTTTACAGAGAGGAAGGGAGAGAGATAGAGAGTTAGAAACATCGATGAGAGAGAAACATCGATCAGCTGCCTGCTGCACATCTCCTACTGGGGATATGCCCGCAACCCAGGTACATGCCCTTGACCGGAATCAAACCTGGGACCTTTCAGTCTGCAGGCCGACGCTCTATCCACTGAGCCAAACCAGTTTTGGCAATAAAATATATTTTTCAAAAAATTGGATCCACAGATAGCAACAAGGAATTGCTTACATTTTGCGGTTATTGAGATTTCTTATGTGTTTACTTCCTGCTGTTCAAATAAACCATAGTACTTCTTAAGACTTCTAGACAAGCTTTTCATGTTTCTGGTCAATATTTCTAATGTAGTTTGCTGTTTCCATTGTTTATTATAAGTCAAATAATAAGTTCTGTTTGTCCTATAATAATGTTACTTGTGAAAAAAAAATAATGTTACTTGTGTTTATAAGTGCAAGAAGAAATTGACATCCCTGTATATTAAAATAATTGTATTACCAAACTCATATCTAGATTTTATTTAATCTTTTGGTTTCACTATGTAGAAACATTTCTATAATTGGTCAGAATTGTCTAATTTACATCATGTAAATTATTCATGTGTTCTTTCATATAATTGAGATGTTATAGAACTTACCTACATTTCACATATGGATATTTATGTGCATATGATGTAGAAAGGGGTTTTGTATGTCTGCATGTGTGATAAAAAGAGGGCGACAAGGAGAAGCTGGGTATAGCAGCTCTTCCTAATGTCTGTAGTGGGGGTAGAAAAATTAGTAAGTGTATAATTTGCTTTTGTTTAACCTTTTCTTCTCAAGATTAAGTATTTGTGGGCTTTTAAAAATTAATTTACTCTCTCATTATGGAAAAATTTCAAATGTATTCAAAAGAAGATAAAATAATATAATGAACCCTACCTTCAAAACAATAAACTCTTGAATAATCTTGAGGACAATTTTGAATAAAATTCTATCATAATATTTTTATTTTTAAAATATACAGTCTTTAAAAAACTACCCCAAATGCCATTATTATATTGAAAATAATTGACAAAAACTCCTTAATACTGTCATTATCCAATCTGAGTTTAAATTTCCCCAATGGTCATATAAAGGTTCTTTTTTTCACATTTTGTTTAAACCTCTACCCAAATAAATACATTGCAACTGGTTGATATGTCTCTTAAATCTCTTTTAATGTCTATCAATTAGGTTTCAGTCAGAGAAGCAGACCAGTAAGATATATATTTTAAAAATGTATATATACATAAATATTCACACACATTTAGATATAGATATATAGTGATAGTAGTATTAAGGGAATTAGCTTACATAATTATATGTTCTGGCTAAGCAAGCCCAAAATCTACAGATGGGCAGTCAGGAGGAAAAGATATAGGGGGAAGGGAAAGCAATTGCAGACCAACTGTGTTTGAAGTCTCCAGTTTTCAGAGAGACCTATTTGCTTTGATGACTACTCCCTGGTTAAGTCAGGCCCACCCAGGGTAATCTCCCTTTTGAATTCAAAATTGGAACTTTAATTACATCCCATAAATCCCTAGACAGGGAGATCTAGACTATAGTTTGAATAAATAGAAGTTGTGTGCATGCTACAAAATGGCTGCTGTCTCCCTTCTGTCCTCCTGCTCTCACAAGAGACTATCCCTTGCAGACCACTCTAACAAGAAACACACTAAACAAGGAATTCTGAGAAATGTAGTTGGACCCAGCTAAGCTGACCTATCAGAATGTCATCACAGCCACATTTTGTCAACCGACACCATACACATCTCCTTAAAGCATAATTACCAAATAAAGATAATAACAAAATTATACTTCTACCATAATGACATAACAGAATGAGCTATCCCACGTAAAATGGAAAACATGCTAACCCCTTCCCCAGGGGAGGACATAAAATCCTGTGATAGCCTGTTAATTAAATACTGAAATATAAAATTAACTGTTATTAACATGCTTTATGTTACATAATAAGAGGGTGAGGTAGGTAATGGAAAAATTGATGCATATAGAAAGTCACATCAGAATAATAAAGAAGCACACATAATGATTACAGTCTTCATTTCTGCAATGGTCACATCATCATACCTGGTACTTCTTCCACTCTTCTACTACCCTCTTTCATTTTCATCTTCCACTACCTTTTTCATATTTCCTTTGTCTTCAGCAAGCACTTCAGCTGGTTGTGGTTCTTAGCCAAGTAGAATTATGCAAAACTTAATTGCTGAAGGATTTTAGCTATTAGAAATCCTACCTGAATTGCGTTTTAGTTTTCCATTGACTTTAATCAAAGGACATGGGAATACAAAGAGAAGCCCTAAGGGATCTCCTGTATTTCAGACTTAATCCTCTTGACCCCCATGGTGTAATAGCACCTATTTTTTCTCGATAGGATCAACCACTGCAGCTGGCATAGTTACCCCTTTCTTTTCCTGTTGATTCAGGGGCTCCAGAGGCCAAAGTGGCCAAATGGCAGCCTCAAATTTCAGTTCAATGGAATCTTTATGGTGTCCCCTGATGGATGCATTCCTTGCTTTGAAACTAAGATCGCTAGACCCAAATAGCCTAAAATCATGCAGATGGGAAAGAAACATTTTGCTGGTCAAGATTACTAGGGGCACTTAGGTTGCTTCTATATCTTGGCTATTGTAAATGATGCTTCAGTGACAGAGGAATGCATATATATTTTTGAATTCATGTTTTGGATTTCTGGATGGTAATATGCGAAGCGAAATAAGACAGAGAAAGACAAATACCATATAATTTCACTTATATGTGGAATCTAAAAAGCAAAATAAATGAACAAAATAGAAACAAACTCCTAGATACAGAGAACAGACTATTGACAGAGGGGAGGGGTATTGGGGAACTGGGTGAAAACGGTGAAGGGATTAAGAAGTACAAATCAACAATTACAAAATAGTGATGGGGATGTAAATATAGCATAGGGAAAATAGTCAATAATATTGTAATAGCTATGTACAGTGCCCAGTGGGTGCTAAACTTATGGGAGGGGACACATGGTAGAGTATAAGACTGTCTGACCACTATGCTGTACACCTGAAAATAATACAAAATAATATTGTATGTAAAATGTACTTGAAAAATAAAACAAAACAAGTTCATTAGGAGCAATAGTGAGAGGAGCCACTTCCGTTTCCAGCCTTTGGATTTATGGTTATGTGAAAAACAGCACCATATGTTAAAGCTGATTTAGAGCATGGGCCACATCCTTGAAGACATTGCCCCAGTTTCTCAAGTTATTTTGACCTAGCTGGAACCATAACTGAGTTTTAGAAGAACAATCTACAGTCCAATCTAACCAGCTGCTTCAGAATGATGGAGGACATAAGACCTTAAATTCTATGAGCATGAGCTCATTGTCACACACTATAAAATTCATAATATACCAGAGTCCTTTCTCAAAGTCTCCTTCTTGGATTTTTGAATTGACGCAGGTCCAGAATTTGATTGAGGGGCCATGAGCCTTTATTTTGGTGATTCAAGTCAGACTTCTGGTCACTTAGAATTTTCTGCTTACACAGATCAAGTAACAATTTAGTAGATTTCCCATCTTAGACATTGTAGTTTTCATCTTTAGGAGTTGCCTTTTTTAATATATTCCAAGAATTCACATAATAAATTATGTAGATTCTTGAACATATAGAAGGCAGTTACAACAATTACTTTAATACCATGTCTTTGTTTATTGATTATATTATGTCATTTCTGATATGGTTTTAATTGTTTACTTTTTCTCTTCAATAGGAATCATATTGTCTTGCCTTTCTGCATGTCTACTATTTTTATAGGATGTCAGGTATTGTTAATTTTACTTGTATGCAGGTTTCTATAAATGTTCTGAACTTTTTTCGTGAATGTGGTTAATGGATATAGTGTGAAATTTTGGGGTCTTGCTTTTAAGCTTTATAAGGTGGGGCCAGATCACTGTTTAATTTAGGGCTAATCTTACCCCACAATTGAGGCAAAACCCTCTTTGTACTCTAGCTGATTCAGAGTGAATTATGAAATTTTCCACTCTGGGTAGAAGGAATGGGAACTATTCCCAGCTCTGTCCTTCTGAGTACCAGTCACTATTACCTCTAATCCTTATGTAGTTTCCTCCAGTGCATGTGCTGCTGAGTACTTAGCTAAAGTCCCAAGAGGACCCTTTCAGATTTCCAAAGGTCTCTTGCTGTGGAGCTCTTTTCTCTCAGTACTCTGAGGATTTTAGCTACCCTATCTGGTGGTTCCTCAAAAAGCTAAAGATAGAATTCCATGTGACCCAGAAATTTCACTCCTAAGAATTGGGTACTTGCCCAAAAGAACTGAAAATGATTTTGAGCAAACACTTTTACATGAATACTACTAGTAGCATTAGTCACAATAGCTAAAAAGTGGAAGCAATCAAAATCTTCGTCAACTAATGAAGGGATTACAAAATGTGGAATAGTCATACAATAGAATAGTATTTAGCCATAAAAAGAAGTGAAGTACTTATACATGCTCCAACATGGGTGAATCTCAGAAACATTATCCTAAAAATATAATAAGCACGTTCTCATTGAACGTAAAGTATGTAACCTAGGTATTCAACAAGAACATGTTTGTTGTATTTATCTGGCTGTTCTACAATGATAAAAGAATAAATATTATACACACACATATACCACACACACCACATTATGCTTTTGTTTAGCTTTTAATTATTGTCAAATATCATGCAAGAAAAAGTGTGTTACATTTCCTTTTAAAAATTAAGTTTCTCAGTTTCATTTTCAGGTTTATTCCCAGCTCTCTGTCCCCACTCCAGTCCAAAACTATGTCACTTTTATTCTTTATGCTAACCCTGTGAACCAAGACATGCTCCCATATCCCCTTTATTGGTCCTAAGATTGCAGTTGCTTATTTCATTAACACAACCTTCCACCCCACCCCGGCCCCATGATCACGTGTCTTTATCATTCATCTATTTGACTTGTTCTTTGTCTTAATCATTTTTACTCATTGGATGTGAAGTTACTGGTAATTCTACCTTAGGTGTAACTGAGTTCTTTTGCCAGAATTTGTGTGTTAGGAGTTTATTGAGCTATTATATGCTTTGTATCATTTCAACATATATAATACTCTAAAAATGAGAGACTTTTTTCCACTCAAAAGGTAACCAAGCCTTAGTATTCTGAATCTGAAGTTTCTGCCTTAAGCAGGGACATTAAAGTTGTTGGTGTTTCAGGTCCCCAATACAACTGCTAGGTAACTACAAGAAAAGCTCTACCCAAGAGTTTTTGAAGCTAGAGAGATTCGTCCAGAAGAAGAAGAGAGAAGTACTGAGAGTTGGGAATAAGGAAGTAACACTACCTGAGAAACTGGGAGAGTTAGAAATATGAGCCCATTGCATGTAGCTCCATAAGTGGGGAATAGCTGAGTGATGCTGTTCAAGACGAATCACTTAGCATTACAGTCTTTAAGGTGGTGCTATATAGATCTTTGTACACTTATTAAGTGACATCACCATGTTAGGCTTATTGAGCCTGTCAGTGGATCAGTGCCCAACATATAGCAGGAGATGAACCACAATAGCATCATGGAGCATAAGGAAATAATTATTGCCATAAAGTAAAGACCAGCCCACGTCCCCACAGGTACCAATTACATTTCCTCCAGATCCTTGGATATTTCTGGAGAGGAAAATAGCCCCTCTATTAAATACAAAAAAATATATAATTTTTATAAGTCTGGAGAGTGAAGATATTGAATATGATTTGCTTTGTTTAGAACATATAAAGCATGGAGCAATTATACTGGCTCCATTAATAACCAGTCCTGATCTCTCAAGCTGCTCTGTGGTTCTGATAGAAAATGCCATAATTCCCTGTCAGAACCTGTCTGAATTGGCAGCTCTTCTGACAGGAGCGAAGTTCTCATCTTTTACAGTTAGTTTCTGAACACTTTTCCCTATTGAACTGCCCACTAAATTCCTATTTTGTGTCAATAAAAAAAAAAATCTCTGAATTCTCAGCTTATTTGCAAGTAAAGATGAATGAGAGATTGTGAGTTTAATGACTGTTGATGCTCAGAACACCAGCTCTGTCCACTGACACAGCCTCTTTGAAATTCCCCCAGATACAAATGGTACTCATCCAGGATTCTTTCACTCAAAGGTATCCTTGAAAACTGTTTACCAACTGCAAATATATTAGTGAATGTCCATTAAAAATAAGAGTAAAGTATTTAGTTAGTAAATTGACTCAGATATGTCTGCATCTATATCAATTATATTTTAATTTACTATGTATGTTCTTTTTGCTTCTCAGTCTTCATATTTCATCTTGGAATAATAAATGTTACTTCTTAAATTTATGCTATTTGGAGTCTCTGCTGTTAAGTATCTCTGTGATATTAGATAAACACTTTTACTTTCTCAACTTTATTCATCCATAACATAAAGGATTTTATTAGATATTTTCAAGAAAACTTATAGTTCTGGATTTCTGTAAGTGTAATTTGAAAGACTATGCGACATGGTTAAGGAATCAAGGAAATAACTTTTTAAATTATTTCTAAAGAGTGAAATAGTTAAGCTTAAATCTATTTTTTTAGAATATTCCATTACAGATTTTTAATACGTTATTAAAAGCCAAAGGAAGAAGAATACAATGTACTGCAATAAATATTTTAAAATTTATAAATGCTTAAGTAATTTTACATATTATGTGTGAGCCTGAATTCTCCACATAGTTTTAAATGTGAATGTATTCTTTTATAATATACTAGAGGCCTGATGCACGAAATTCATGCAAGGGGCTCGGCCCTCGCAGCCCCGGCTTCATCCAGAAGGTCACCCGGAATGATGTCCAGAGGTTTTTCAGCTGTCCGTTTTAATTAGCATATTACCCTTTTATTATTATAGATTATTATTATAGATACTAGAGGCCCAGTGCACAGAATTTGTGCAGTTGGGGGGGGGGGGGTGTCCCTCAGCCCAGCCTGTGCCCTCTCACAATTTGGGAGCTCTCAAGGGATGTCTGACTGATGGCTTAGGCCTGCTCCCCTTGGGCCTAAGCTGGAAGTTGGTCATCCTTAGCACTGCCGCAGAGGCGGGAGCCTGACTTCTGGCTCCCCCTGTGGGTATGCACTAACCACCAGGGGGCAGCTCCTGTGTTGAGCGTCTGCCCCTGGTGGTCAGTGTGCGTCATAGCAACCAGTCGTTCTGCTGTATGGTCAATTTGCATATTAGCCTTTTATTATATAGGATGTCCTTGTGATCCACACAAAATGAAACTATTTGAAACAATTGAACTTGAATTATATAGTTAAGAGATTACAAACTGACTACCTTATTTTATTTTGCCAGTACTATAATTCCATTTTGAGAGCCAACATTTAAAAATAGATAGATCTTATGTTTGTTTTCTTTTTTTTTTAAGGTTTTCTAGTGACCTTTTGAAAAAAATCACATAATATGGTAAACCTGATCTCACATTCATGTGTAGCAATAATCAGCCAAAGCTAAATAGCAGTTGCTCCTTTAGGCAGAGCATGGGCTAAGGGCTTTGCCATGGTTTCCAGAACTCACACTTATTCTGGAGCACTTCACCCACTACGTTACTTGCCTGGGATGTCAGCCAATATGTTTACACTTCTTTGTTCAGACTACTAATATTGAATGAACACAAACTTTTTTTCTGAATTTATAACAACGATTTGTATTTCTTATCATCCAAAATTAGAATGGTTTTCCTCAAGCCTTCTGAAGTGACTGAATGTCAGGCAATCTTTGACTGGCATAATGTCCAAAGAAAAACATTGAGTTATGTATTCATCACAGAAAAATACAAAAAAAAAATAAATAGTTGTATAATTTTTCCATTTGAGTTTGAATACCAATTAAGTGGATATTGTCTTCATTATGACCTTGTAAGTATCATTAAATAGTAGTTATTGTTCTTCAGATAATCCATCTGACACAAGAAAAACTGTTCAGACATCTGAACACTGAAAACAAAAGCTAAGCTAGACACACATATGTAATATAGGTTGTGATTTTCAGTGGAATTCTTTTTTCCAATAAAAATGAAAAATATTTCGCCCTGACCAGGTGCTCAGTGACTCTAGTGTAGTCCCATACACCAAAAGGTTGCCTGTTTGATTCTCAGTCAGGGGACATAGGCAGGTTACAGGTTCTATCCCAGGTCGGGGAGTGTCAGGAGACAACTAATCAATGTTTCTCTCACTATGATGTTTCTCTCTCTCTCTCACTCTCTTGCTCTCTCTTCCTCTCTCTCTAAAATCAATAAACATGTCCTCAGGTGAGGAATAAATAAATAAATATCTTTATGAAATGGAAGAAAAGAAATATAAGTTTACTATATGAATTAAACTTGCAACATTTATTTTAAAATTAATTATGGTGAACTTTCAACAATAAAGTTAAATTATAAAAAATTATTTATGGTGAAAAATTAAATCATTTTATGACATAAAGACTTGAATTTAGAAGTTGTAAATATCAGCTCTAGTGTCTAATTTATTTCTTTATTTTGATGGCATAGGATCAAGAAAATTCTGATTTACAAAGACAAATTCCAACTGATAACAATAGATTTTTTAAATACACATTTCTTGCCAGTTTTATAATTCTCTTTATAACATGAAATTCATAATTTTATAAATTTATAAGTTTACAATTTTATAATTCAAAAATCCCAGAAAAAAATTTTCACTAAAGCAAAATCTAAAAAGCTTAACATGACAACACAAATGCAAGCAATGCTGGTCATCAATGTATTAAAATTTAGTGAATGATACATTTACTGAACATGGATTTGAAATGGTAAAAATATTTAAAAGCTCAAAAATTCAAATCAAATGTATTCAGAACACCAGCTTTTGTGTAAAATACTAGGAGGCACAGTTTACAAAATATTGTTCAATGACCAATTAGCACAAGATGAAAATACTTAAAAGTTTAGTAAAATTTTACTTTAAAAGTAGCAATTAGTTTTTTCCTTTCTATTTTTCTCCCTTCTTAAAATTATTATAATAACTCAGAAAGAGAAAACTGGAATTGATTGAAGCAGGACATTATTTTGATGCCTCCACCTTACTTGTGCTCTTTCCACTAGGAAGTCTGAGATAGATGGCAGAACAGGAAACAATGTGTTATACCCATGGATGTGTAGTTATAAGAAAATAAAGATAGAGCCCTTAAGGATTAGTGAGTTGCATTACCCCAAAGTTGCAAAATATATTTTGTTTGATATTATAACACATATTTCCCAAGCTCCAGAATAGGCCCACTGACATAATAGCTTTTCTGGTTTCATTGTTTGTTTTGTATTCTGCTTTGAGAATTTGGTGGTGATGCTGGAGACAATGAGACATCTTGAGATGTCCTCAACCAGAAGTGCAAATATGAAAATCACTTCACTATGGCATCTTGAAATCATGAAATCCAAGGTACCAGGACTTATGTCTGGCTAAGTCATCGTTGCACTTTCATTTCTCAGGAAAATATATGATCAGAATATGTGTCTGATAAATATTTTAAATGAATCGCTGCTACTATTTAATTAACTAAAATTTTATCCATAGTCCATGAGAACTTAGAGGCTTGGGCATATACATCCACTTTAATGAAGACAGATGCAAACAAACTAGTCAAGAGGAGTCAAAGTTGCAAGATGTATGCTACATTTAAGCCGGCTGCATTATAATGCCGTCTTCTTTATTTTTAAATTATTGCTTTTTAATGTCTGAAAGCTAAATCTATACAAACCTTCCCATTTGCTGAACTGATAGATTTAGTATTACTTACTATGTTGTTCTATATCTCATATAGGATAAGAAACTCTATTCAAAGATACTAGGCTTGTAGTTAAAGCAGGATGAGGTTTTAAGTGTTTTTACTGTGTAACTGTACCACAGTTGTTTTTTTTAATGGAATACTATATGGCAATAAAACAGAAAGCACTCTTACCATTTGCAACAGCATGGATGGATCTGGAGAGCATTATGCTGAGTGAAATAAGCCACTTAGAGAAAGATAAGTACCACATGATCTCACTTACATGTGGAATCTAATTAACCAAATAAACTGATGATCACAAACAGACCCAGAGACATAGAAACATGAACAGACTGTTGAACCTTAGAGGGAAGGCAGGGGAGGGTGGTGGGAAGAGATCAACCAATGAACTTGTAAGCATATAAGTATGCATAACTCATTGACACAGATAATGGGGTGGTGAGGGTCTGGGGTGGAGGGACAGGAGTTGGCTGGAAGAGGTTAATGGGAGAAAAAGAAGGATCTATGTGACACTTTCAACAATAAAGATTTAAAATAAGTGGTTTTTAAAATATGTACTTAATACACAATTTACATTTCATAAATAGCAGGTACTGTCAATATATGTGAAATCTCAGAAATATCAATATATTCGCATGTGAATTATTTGCTAATATATTTTTGACATTCCTGTAATGAAAACTACTCAGGAGTCAGATTTTCTGATCAGTAAACCATGTATTAGTAGTTATATACCACTATTAATTAAAGTGTATGACAACAAGAGCCTTTAAAAAAAAAAAGGACAATAAAACCACTGGAAGGTCCTACTCACTAGTATTCCCCTAAAAAATAAATTGGCTAACCATAAGTACACAACTCCCAGGACGTTAGAGTCAAATCTTGACCCTAAATAGTCCCATAGTTTCACTTCACCTGTGAGGAAAAGGTGAATTGATTACATATTAAAGGAGTCAACAAAATGTCCATTGCTTTCCTCTGTGTGCTACTTGGGTCCTTCTCCTCCCTATTTATTATATCCACCTTATTGTGTCTTTTCCCCTTCTTCCTCTAGTGCCTCCCTTTTTCACCCCATTTGCCAGATACCCACAGAGGCACAACTAACAATTGAGTGCCTCAAAGTCTCTACTAACTTCATCTTAGTCACAACTATAGGTGAGCTAAGTATGACTAGAAAAGAAGGAAGTTATTACTAGATTGAATACATAGACATATTAATATCTATATATATAAAAGCCTAAGTGACCATTACGATGGGATGACCGGCTGGTAGCTAGGATGTGCACTGACCACCAGGGGCAGATGCACAACGCAGGAGCTGCCCCATGGTGATCAGTGCACTCTCACAGCCAACCTCCTGCAGCTGGCCAACCTCTTGCAGTACTTCCCCCCCGGCTGGCCAGCCCCAATCGGCCTCAATTGCTGGCCAGGACAAGGGACCCCACCTGGGCACAAATTAGTGCACTGGGCCTCAAGTATATGTATATGAATAATTTATATGTATATTATTTGCAAATAGCAAGATGTTTGTGTTTACATTCATAAATTTTATTTGTCTTTAATTTTCAGTTTTTGTAATGTCTAGTATTAGGATGAAACTGGCCTTTTAAATGTGTTAGCAAGTATTGCTTAGTTTTTCTATGTTCTGAGTCTACGTATGATTGGTATTCTTTCTTTCTTAAATGGTTGACAGAATTCATCTGTAAAGCTATTTAAGCCTGGACGTTTCTCTGTAGAAAGATTATTAATTAATTTTTGGGAAATCTACAGCTATTCATTTTGAAATTTTAATATGTTATATTTGGAATTGAATCTTTGAAGGAGTTTGCCTATGGTGTTTATGTTGTTCAATTTATTGACATGAAATTGTTTATAATCTGTGCTTACTGTGCTGTTAATGCCTTTAGGATCCATGGAGGTGTTCCCTCTTTCATTGTTGATATTGATAATTTGTGTCTTTCTTACATGTCTATTTACAGATTTACCAATTTTATTGATCTTTAAAATTATAGCTTTTGATTTATCTTTTATATTGTTGAACTATTTTAATGTTTCATCAAGTTTCATTCTTATCTTTATCCTTTGCTTTCTTATATTGAGTTTGCTTTATTTCCTAGCTCCTAAAGTAGAAATTCAAACTATTGATTTTTAGACCTTTCACTTTGCTAAAACAAATATTTAAAATTACCAATTTTACGGTGAGCACTTCATTACCTGCACTTTATTAACTTTATTTTGATATGTTATATTTTAATTACCACTCAGTTGAAAGTAAATTCCTGTGCGATTTTTTTCTTTGACCTTTGAGTTCTTTAAATATGTGTTTTTTAATTTTTTATTTATATATTTATTTAGACTGTGTTTCTCAACTTTTAGATTTTTGATTGATTTCCAATTTACTAATGTTGTGAGTAGAGGTATTTGTAAGATTTTAATAGTTTTGAAATCTATTGAGACTTGTTTAGTGAACCAGCATATAGTATTGGAGAACATTTCATGTACACTTAAAAAAAAAGGCTTTCTGCAGTTCTTAGATGTAGTGTTTTTAATGCAATTAAGAAAATAAGATTAATATATATCACTTAGATTTTCTATATCCCAACAGATTGTCTAGTACAGTACTCTGCAATAACATTTTCTGTGAAGGCAGGGATGTTCTACCTGTGCTGTCCCACACAGTAATCACTAAGCCACACATAGCCACTGAATGCCTGACATTTTTCTATTTCATTGATTTCATTCTTATCTTTATTATCTCCTTTCTTGTATTTAGTTTGGGTTTATTTTGTTTTATTTCCCAGCTCCTTAAAGTGGAAACTTAGATCATTGATTTTGGCCCAAAAAAATGTGAGAGTAAGAGATGTGTGACGCCTCTGGTGTCACACATACATGCTACACTTGCATTCCTGGTCGCCTCTGCTGTGAGATTGGCAATGATCTATGTAGGGGAGCAAAGTGTCAGTCAGTTCTCAATTCACATGAAGGTAAGGGAGAAATAACCTTTATTGTCAAAAGACTTGGGGGTTTGTTTCCTACCACGGGACAAGCTCATCCAGATTTTCCCAACCTCAGCACTGTGGATAATGAGATGGATATTCTTTGATGTGTGTGTGGGTTGGGATGTGTCTGTGAATTGCAGGATGTGTTTATCAGCATCACTGGCCTCTACCCACTTGATGCCAGAAGCACCCTATTTCCCATTGTGACAAATATAAGTGTCTCTAGACCAGCCGTGGGCAAACTACGGCCCGCCGGATCCGGCCCGTTTGAAATGAATAAAACTAAAAAAAAAAAAAAAGACCGTACCCTTTTATGTAATGATGTTTACTTTGAATTTATATTAGTTCACACAAACACTCCATCCATGCTTTTGTTCCGGCCCTCCGGTCCAGTTTAAGAACCCATTGTGGCCCTCGAGTCAAAAAGTTTGCCCACTCCTGCTCTAGACATTTTCAAATGTCCTCTAGGCATCAAAATATGCTCCCCTGGCTGAGAGCCACCAATAACCTACCCTGACGGGTATAGAGCTATACATAAGAGATCAACCGAAGGACTTGAATGCATATAAGCACAACCAACAGACAGAAGACACTGGGGGCGGTGTGTGTGTGTGGGGGGGGGGGGGGGGGCGAGGGCAAGCGCCGGGGGTAGGGGAAGCGGGGAGGGGGGGAGTGTGGGGGGGGGGTCAGGGGGAAAGGAGGGGGGTGGGAAGGAGACATATGTACTACTATTTGTAATATCTTAAACAATAAATTAAAATTTTTAAAAATTTTAAAAAAGCAAATATGGAACTCTATGTCACATTATCCACAGACATCAACATGAAAGTCAAACTATAGAACATTTAGAAAACTATATAGGAGAGTATATTTCTTCAGATAGGAAAAGATTTCTTAAATAAGACATAAAAAATAAAAACCAGCCCTGGCTAGTGTTACTAAGTGGTTAGAGCAAAGGGTTGCAGATTCAATTTCTGGTCAAGGGTACAGACCTGGGTTGTGGGTTTGTTCCCTGCCCTCCGCTGGGGTGCTTGCAGGAGGCAACCAGATCATGTGTCTCTCTCACATTGATGTTTCTCTCTCTCTTTCTCTCTCTCCCTCTCACTCCCTTCCACTACCTTTAAAAGGCAGTGGAAAAAATATCTTTAGGTGAGTATTAAGAAACTAAACAAATAAATATATAAAAACAATAAAGGATTAATAAATTTTACTACATTAAAAAAATCTTTTCATCAAAGAACACCTTAAATAGTGTGAAAAAAACAAGCCACAGAATTAAACTAGAACATGTAAATGCTCCTCCAAATCATTATTTTTAAAAATGTGAACTACTTAAATGAAAAATGATAAAATAACAAGAGAAATGTTACAAAAGAAGAATTTTGTATGAGTACAAAACACTTATATAGTTATGACAAGATACTTAGTCTCATTACTAATCAGGAAGAAGCAAATTAAAACCCCAGTGAGATGGGTCATATTCATCAGATTTAAAAAGTCCTAATAGCTAACAATATCAGACTTGGCAGGATATGAAGAAATGAAACTCTCATCCTCTCTTGTAGATGTGTAAATTGGAGCAATCACTTTGAAAATAGTTTGTAGTCATCATTAGTAGACATTCAGGCTTTCAGAGATTTTTCTTCTCAATGTTATAATTGCACTATCCCCTTGAAGTTGCGTGGCTACATGACCTTTATCATTTCCAAAGGGGAAGATTTAAGAGCTGTGAATGATTAACCAAGTTTTCCCCCTCTTCCATGGTAACTGGTAACATTCCCCAACGAAGAATGTGGAAGAGACTCTCCCTACCCAACCCCAATCTAAGATGAAAACATAATACAAGCAAGAAATAAACCTTTGATGTTTTAAACACTAAGATTTTGGAAGTTGTTCCAGCACATTATGATTGCTACAGTATTACTGAGTTGAACATGCATGGATTTATTAGCCAGCCATTCCACTAGTTAGCCTTTGCTCTATTGACTGTGCACAAAGAAGCCATTTACAAGAATGCTTTGCAAGAACATTAGGGTAGTAATAAAAAAAAATTTAAAAAATCTATCAAATATAAAAGAATAAATAAACTGTAGTATATTTATACAATGAAATCCTATAGAGCAGAGAAAATTAATGAAACAAAGCCAGAAAAGCCTGATTTTATTGTCCAGTGACACAGATGGATATGAAATTGATGATATTCTAATTCTACTTTTATTTTTGCAAGATGTTGGGCGATTTGCTTATTAGCTCTTTTTCATTTTTATGTTTATGGAATAACAGTGATAATACCAGTTTACTTGAAGATTAATGTTTTCAAAACACCTTGTACCTGAAATTGTACCATATCCTGTATTAAAATATGACATTTCCACTGAAAACACATCTTAGCTTCTGACTAATGAAAGTTCTTGAATGAGTAAGGGAATATTGGCAATCTAGATCATCCCTGGCTTGGCTATAGCGATGATATGAAACATTTAGCTTAATGGAAGATATTTAAAAAAATGATAGAAAATATATAGTCTTTTGAAAGCTGCAAGTTCAAACATATACCAAACTGTGAAAACACTTTAATAGTGCTTTTTGCATTATGAAAAATCTGTCAGGGGCATACAAATCCATAGGTAAAGTGTTTTGAACAGAGTATAAAAATACAAATTTCTTACTTAGGATGTTAGCACTGAATGTCAAAATGCCATGTTGCTAGCTCTGGTGTTAACTTTGAAGATGACAGGTAACCATCCATATAACATTCGTTTTTCAAATGGTCATAAAAAAATACTGTCACTGCCAAAAGCACAGCTAAAATACCAGTTTTCCATTTATTGAAGTGCACAAGGTCTAGTACAGTGCTTTCTTCAAAGGCAGAACATTAAAGAAAGGAGATTAAGTCAGGCCTGAATGAAACAGGAGTTAGAGGGCTGACTCCAATGTGGGTGACCACAGATGTAATGTCTGAGGCAATAGAAGAGTATCAGGGGGGATCTGAGCTAGCAGCATTATCTATGGGCTATGATCTGATGGGTGGAAGCACTCTAGTAGTAGTACTAGAAAGTGGCCACATTAATGTCATGGAAATTCCTCTATCTGTGTTCAAACTGGACCCCAGTCAAAGGCAGACATATAGTTACAGGGACACTCTGAGAGAAACTGTAGGTTAGGACTTGGCAGGCTGAAACACAGATTAGGCTTTGCTAGCAAGGACCTGGAATGTAAATCTGAACCCAAAATAAGCTAGTAATCATAAAGGAAAAGATAAAATGTGGCTGTTCTAGCTGTGTTAACATAAATGTCTACGGGTTCATACTAAGAGCATTATATTTCTATTCAAAACTCTTCTCAGCTAAAAATGGTAATATCAATAGTCTGCTAGACTAATGTGATTCCCAAATTTTGTAGCACACATAGTTACATTTTCAAAATGAAGGAATTCTATAACTTTACTTGGCCAGGCCATAAAGGAAGGAAGTGGTTACAAAAACCATCCTGTTAAGCTCCTTTTATAAATATTTAAAAGTTTTTATTTAATTATATAATTATTGAAAAATAAAATTTCTCTGGGACTACCTATATTTCAAAACTGTGATGGTGATTTTCTCTTTGCCCTTCTAGTTTTATTTTCAAAATCCTCCTTCAAAATACTCTTTGTGGCCCAGGAGGCTGACCTCTAGGGACTGGTTCAATGGACATCCTTGCTCTCTGACTTCTGGATAAAATAGTCCAATGGGAAGCTCCTGCAATAGGGTGGAAGACAGAAGGGAAATAAAATTGGGTATTCATTTCCTACGTTAGCTAGTCTTCAAAGGTATCCCCCAGCGATTCCTCCCTTCCTTGTTAATACATGCCACACTTCACATCAAGGGATGGAGCTTACTTCTGCTTCCCTTGATTGTGGGATGGCCTTTGATTAGCTTCGCCAAATAAAGTGTGTCCCAAAATTCATTCAAGAAGTAATTTTGATAGAAAACACAAGTTTATAATTAAAAATTGTAAATTTTTTATTGATTCATAAAAGATACAGTATAGGGTTATGTATGGAATAGCATATCGGGTAAATGGCTTCCACGTCTTTGCTGGCACATATGCAATCTTTTGTTGAAATTTTCCATGACTGTTTTGCATAAATGTGGCTGAATTTTGTTGTTGTTCCATAATCCATTCAACGAACTCTATTCGCTGTGCATGGTCAGTAGGCTTCAGTTCTTGAGTCAACTGAACTTTGTAAGCATGAAGATGCAAATCTTTCGTGAGAATATGCTGTAGAGAGCTTCTCGAAATGTCCAATTCTTGACCACGGTGCCAAATTGATGTCCCTGGACTCTCAGCAACACTCTAATGAACTACTTCGATGTTTTGTGTTGAATGACTTGTTGAAGGACGGCCAGAGTGTTTAAGATCACTAATTGATCCAGTCTCCCTAAATTTTTTAAATAATCTCTTCACAGTTGATGAAGTTAAATCACTATTCCGACCATATTTTGCACGAAAATTGCGAACCGTAGCTGCCGAACCTTCATTATTTTTAAAATATTGCTCAACAATGAAAACACGTTGTTCTTTTGTGTACCGCTCCATTTTTAATAACCCTGAACTGTCAGCTGTCACGCTATCTTTTTTCTTCATTGGCAACACTTTACGGCACAAATGGCGTAAAATTCAAATCTTGCGTGAATTTTAGGACACCCTTAGAATATAGCAGAAGGCCATTCTGGGATTTCTAAGCCCTGGTCAAAGAGCACTGGAAGCGTCTACTCGCTGCCTCTTGGAAATCAGCCTCTATGCAGTGAGAAGCCCAGGTAGAAGGAAGAGTCGCAAATATGAAAGCAGAGGCACTCACTACATCAAGTACTAATCAGCAGCCACGTGACTGAGTTTCATGGTAGCCAGCAAGTCTCCAATATGACACCCAATAAAGGTAGTTTTCTGTTATTCCTATCTTTGTGAAGTCCGCTCCCATACAGTACTAGTGCTGGTTTGTATGACCAACTGAGTACCACAGAAGTGATGTTAGTCCCTTCAAAGGTTATAAATTGCACTGTAGTTTTCATCTCGATGGCCCTTTCTCAGGTCACTCACTCAGGAGGCCAGCTGCCATTTCATGAGGACAATCAGGCGGCCTAAGGGGATGCCTCTGTGGTGAGGAACTGAGGCCTGCCTAAAAACACACGAAGTAGATTTACTAGACTTCAGATGACTTCAATTTAGTAGACAGCTTGACTGCAACCTCAGGAGACACCCTGAGCCAAAACCAATCAGTTAAGCTGCTCCCAGATTCTTAATCTAGAAAAGCTGTGAGGTAATAAATTTTTATTGTTTTAACCTACTAAGTTTTGAAATAATATTTTACACAGCAATGAATAACTAATGCAGCCATCTTAGCCATTTAAATTCAGCCCTGACTGGTTTGGCTCAGTGGGTAGAGCATCGGCCTGTGGACTGAGAGGTCCCGGGTTCGATTCCAGTCAAGGGCATGTACTTTGGTTTGGGCACATCCCCAGTAGGGGGTATGCAGGAGGCAGCTGATTGATGTTTCTCTCTCATCGGTGTTTCTAACTCTCTATCCCTCTCCTTTCCTCTCTGTAAATTCAATTGAGCCACCAGATGATCACAGCCCCAGCTGACATGAAGAGCAGAAGAAGGCCTCTAACCCAAATTAGCATATAAAATCACTAAAGGTAATAAAATAATTGTCATTTTAAAACTTTAAATTTTGTAATGGCTTGTTTTGCAGCAATAGATAACCAAAACAGAAATGTGTTACCCCAAAATGAGGTGCTACTGTAACAAAACCCTAAAACATGTAGCCTTGGCTTTGGAACCAGGCAGTGGGTGCAGGTCACAAGAGCCTCAAGGAGACCGCCAATGGAGGCTGGTAAGACAGTGAGAAAATTGTTGAGCCTGGAGAAGAGGTGAGTTTTTGTCCAATTATGTACAGGGAGAATGTTCGGAAAGTTCAGTAACTTGTGGCAATATAAAAGATAATATATGAACTTGTGTATTTGGCTAAGGAAGTTTCTAGGCAGAATGTTTATGTGTCAACTGGTTTATTTCAGTGTACATGATCATAGTAGGGTGAAATGAACTAAAGAAGGAACTATTCAATTTGCAAGCAGTATCTAGAGTACAGGTCAGCAAACATTTTCTATATTAAGCCAGATAATAAATATTTTACTAATTACAGGCTCTATAGTGTCTATAGCAACTCTGCAGTTGTAGTGCAAAAGCAGGCATAGAAAATATATACTAGGTGTACTAGTTACTAATGATGGGTTTTGTAATCAAAGAAAACATGATAATTTCAAGAGAAACATCAAAAGTGCTTTATTCAAAGTAATGTCCATTGCTAGCTACATATTTCCCCCATCTTTCAGGTAATTTGTGGATACCGTCCCAATAGAACTTTTCTTGTTTCGAGGCAAACCATTCAGAGACCCAATTTTCTACTTCTTTGTACATTTTGAAGAGCTGCTCAGAAAGTGCGTGTGCCATTGATCAGAACAAGTGGTAATCTGAAGGAGCAAGGTCTGGTGAACACGGCGGGTGGGTTAACACTTCCCAGGCAAGATCTTTTAACGTGTCTTTAACTGGTTGTGTGGTGGTGCGTTATCTTGAAGCAAAATTACTTTACCATGTCTTCTGGCCTATACTGGTCATTTCACGATCAAAGCTTGGTTCAAATTGATTATCTGTTGTTGGTAGCGAACAGTATTAACGGTTTCACCTGGTTTTAGAAGCTGATATACACACCTTCCTGATCCCACCAAACGTAAAGCATTGTCCTCTTTCTGAAGTAATTTGGCCTTGTGTCCCAGTTGACCCCAATATTCTATAATTACTTATTGCCTCGGCCTTGGGACAAGCGCAGGTGTCCCAGAGTCAGCAATAATGGCGTCCCTCTGGGAACTTAAGGTGTGAGGCAGCCGAGCCCAGTCATAAACATAACACAGAGACAAATAGTTAGTATGCAATCACTCAGGGGTTTATTACCAGTCTCTAGTGCAGTGGTTCTCAACCTTGGCTGCACATTAGAATCACCTGGGAATCTTTTTAAAATCCTGATTTCTGGGCCTCATCCTCCGGAAATTCTGTTTCTTTGTAATGGGGTGGGGCTACAACATTAGTAACAAACAGAATTTCCGAAGGATGAGGCCCAGAAATCAGGATTTTAAAAAGATTCCCAGGTGATTCTAATGTGCAGCCACGGTTGAGAACCAGTGTTCTAAGGGTACAAGTTTGGGCGTTCACTCGGGAAAGTACAGAGTTTGTTTATGTCACTTCACACAGTTTACAATATTCAAATTTGGGGGGTCCTATGGCTAATACAATTGTAACTATAACACCTTGCAGTCGATATTGATGGTTGACCTGGATCAACCCATGATTTTGTGCATCTGGAATTCTCAAAATAAATCAAATTTTTTATCGCCAGTCACAATTCAATGCAAAAAAGACTTTTCTTTCATGACATCGAAGCAACATTTTACTGATGACTTTTCGGTTTTCCATTTGTCTTTCGTTCATTTGATGTGGCACCCATTTTCCTTCCTTTAAAATCTTTCCCATTGCTTGTAAAAGAATGGAAATTGTTCTCTGAGCAACATTTAATCTTTCTGCAAGTTGTTTTTGAGTTTGACACGCATCTTCATCCAATAATGCTTATAATTGTTAGTCTTCAAACTATTTCGGTTGACCTGGACGTTCTTTGTCTTTCACATAGAAATCATCACTTTTAAAGCATTTAAACCAGCATTCATAAGTATCTTGAGATGGAGCACGTTCACTATAAGCTTCCCGAAATATACAATAACTTTTTCTTCAAAATAAAGTAATGAATTAAAACTTCCCGCAAATGCTCTTTTTTTGGCATGAAATTCGACATTTTTAAGCGTAAAAATATCTATGATGTTAACACCTTCAGCAGATTTGACACATGAAGTTTTGAAGCTTGCTGTCAATACAACAAAATAGCAAGCATATCAAACTGCACATATAGATCAACATATGTGTAACTCCAACTATTGAAAAACATCCTCATTATTAACTGGTACACCTAGTAAGTGAAAAAATGTGGCTGTGCTCCAATTAAAAAAAAATTGACAAGAGCAGGTGACAATGTGGATTTGACTTCTGGGTCATAGTTGACCAACTTCTGATCTAGAAGAAATATTTCGAATAAGGATTTCCTGGTTGAAACATAAATTATTCTCATATTCAACTCTTTCAGCACACAAAAAATTTTCAGAGTAAATTAAAGCTTTGTGGTAAAGAGCAAATCCAGAGTTCTGCCAGAAAAACAGCCACAGCATGAAGATCAGTTCAAGTGTGAGGTGGAAAGACTTTGTTCAACCTTTAGAAAGATTAGGATTTGTCACATAGACCCTCTCAGCTAGACAATAGGGCTTTTAAGATTCTTAAAGGCTTGCCTTGTTGACCTCAACTAGACAATAGAGTTTCTAAGAATCTTAAGAAAGTACCTTTTAGGCCCTTTTGGCTAGAAAAGAGGGATTTCAGGAATCTTAATGATATTGTCCCCACAGCACTGTTTCTAAGGCCAAAGTAGAGAGAAGTGAGTCTTAAAAAGTCTGTCTTAAAAATATAGTATAGCTACATAGGAAGGACAGAATTTTTAACAGAAATTTTAACAGTTTGAACTAAAAGAGACAGAGATAGTTCTAAATGAAAAAGACCTCTGTGTTTCTTATCTCCAATGAGCAGGATACAAGCTGAGAAAAATACTTAGCTGCAAACACATTCCACTTCTTACGGAAGAGGAAGGATGAAACAGGAGGCCGAGCCATGGCAATCATTCTCAGGGAGCATAAGTTGTCCCTAATCAGGAAAAATTCTTTCCCTTGAGACAGAGATAATGGTAACCTCCCGGCTAGACTACAGAATTGCTATGGGTCTTCTGTTTTACCCTTTTATACTGGAAGATTCCATTGTGGCTGCCATGCCCTTTTATCAGTATTGTATGTTGGGTGTGTGTGGGACAGATGATGGTTTCTTTGGTGTGATTTATTTTTTAGTTCACAGGTATTCCTGAGGAACTTCAGAAACCCACCCCATCTACCTCTGGCTCTGATATAGATGATAAGAGCTTTGGATATGAGCTGATCCCATAAAGGGATGGAAATTTTGGGGGGTCTTGGGAGGTGGTGAGTGTACTTTGTATGTGAATTGTTACAGCCTGAGGGCAGAAGCTGGAGTGCCTTTCCAAATTCCTCCTCTAGATGGATATGCATGCAACTCCTAATATAAAATATGGAGTTTATCTCCCCTTTCTTTGAATATGACCTGCTTTTGTTACTAACTCTGATCAGTCAAATGGCCATGGAATTGGGGAGACTGCAGTTTTGGCACTTACATACTCAGGCTATAAGGTGATTGGAAATGTGATAGATATAAGATGAGCTACTCAGATCAGACTTCAGGGAAGAACTTGCTATTCAGCAGTGTATAATGAAGACAGCACAGCAGATAGATGCCAGGTATTGGCTCCTTCAGCATCTGTAGAAATGTGGTTTATCTGAGGTCATGCCCTTCCTGAGGACTAAATAAAAAAAGAGTATAAAGGTCTGGACATTTTGTCCTGATGTGTGATGTCTGCAAGAAAGTCAGCTGCATCACAGTTTGATTTTTGCCTTTCCATTACCCAATCTTATATTTTTTACCTTTCTTCCCCCTTAGGTGTTGATTCCTAATAAACAACTTGTACCACAAACTTCTCAGATCTTCTGGAGAATCCAACAAGTAGGTTCTACCTCCTGCTGCCCCTCAGAATCCAGTAGCGATGCTGGGAAAAGACAAATCTATGGAGAAAGGCGACATGGAGAACACTATGGTTCATGAACCCTGCTGAGTCTCATGCCAATAGACAGTACCAGCTGGAAACTATGTGAATGAGCTATCTTTGACCATACAGCCTAGCTGAACTTCCAGATAACTACTGTCCTTCCTGACACCATGTGGGTCAGAAGAACAACCCAGCTGAACTCAGACTATGGAAAAATGAACAATAGTAAAAAAGTTGTTTTAAACCACTAAGTTTGGGGTGCTGTGCTATTCAGCAATAGTTTACCAAAACATTTACCAGTTCTCTCCATGCTAGGTACAAATTGTGCTCCCCCACTGAGGACCATGCCTGCCTGGCAAATATCCTCAGTAGCTACTTCCTCTGGATACTATTCACTAGTAATAGTTTCCCCATTTTTTTGTTTGTTTGTTATTCCGCACCTGAGGATATTTTTTCCATGGAGTTTTAGAGAAGGTGGAATGGAGGGGGAAAGACAGAGAGAGAGAGAGAGAGAGAGAGAGAGAGAGAGAGAGAGAGACATCAACGTGAGAGAGACACGTTGATTAGTTGCCTCCCACACGGGCCCCAACCAGGGGACTCTTCAGTCCATGGGCTGACACTCTTATCTTCTGAGCCAAATTGGCCAAGCCCATTTTCCCCATCTCGATAGCCCGAGGTTATTGTGCATCTGTGGTGAAGTTCAGCAATGCTTTGTCTTATTTAAAAAAAAAGAAAAAAAAAGAAAAGAAAAAATCCCCCTGCTTTTATAACAATCAAACAGACATGATTTCTAAATACAGGAGTTTTAAGGGGCCATCTTTTAGACAATACTCTCTTTCTCCTTCCTTCTTGCAGATACATATCTTATCTCTGGAAAGAGGCACTTTGGCTTACCCCTGCTTATAAACAACAGGCAAGAGGTAAGGCCTATTAATCTCATTTACTTTCCAAAAAAGGAAAAACAATCATTAAATGTCCCTATCAGAAGGTCTTAACCCCCAAGTAGGACATTTTCCGGAGACTGTGACATAACCAGTAATATTTGACAATCTGACATGCTTTGAACAGACTGTGGAAAATGTGGCCTTAAACAAAAGCAACTAATGTTTAACTGTAGCTTTGTAGGAAACTTGTCAGGTGATCATTTTGGAGCAGGAAAACCTTTAACAGATTTTCAATATATTTTTTAATAATTTCATAATATAAAAAATGCTCTTATATTTAGTTTCTCACCCTTTATT
This sequence comes from Myotis myotis, assembly GCF_014108235.1. NCBI lineage: Eukaryota > Metazoa > Chordata > Mammalia > Chiroptera > Vespertilionidae > Myotis > Myotis myotis. The sequence continues at coordinate 144,836,683 of NW_023416313.1, read as the reverse complement.
AATAAGATCAAGTGAGTATCAGCAGTTTGGTAAATAAATTGTTTATTAGGTATCTACCCTAAATGATAGATTTTTATATTTGTGCTAGTTAATGTTAGGTATTTAGAAAACTTTTGAGTAATTTTGGTAATGCTTTACTCATTTTTAAAATTAAGGTTACATTTAACTCTTGGTCTAGGCTTATGTACATTGTCTCATTATTATTATCATTATGATTTTTATTGTTGTCCCTTTTTATTCTTAAAACTATACTTCTTTGGATGACAATTTTATGGTTACCTTATCTTAAGGCAAAACTATGACATACTTATATCAGAAAATATTATTAGAAATGTTTAAATATTTTAAATACTAGTATTTTTTGCCAAATAATATTGAAGTATCTTTAAGTGTATTTAAAATCTTAAATAAGATTAACATAAATTTTTGAAAGAGTTTAAATAACTTTAGAGATAATTGGTTGAAAATGTATTTTCTCTATTTGAGATAAGCTTAAAAGTAAGTGTACATTTCATAAATTGACTTTTATAATTTTTATCTATAGAATATTTTCCAGTTACTTGAAGAAGACAAATGAGGTTTGAAATCACAAAGTAATTAAAGGTTTTTTTGATCAGTAGCAGTTACACAAATTAGAAGACATGTCAGTTTTATATTAATATTTAATAACTTGATTAAACTTTGACTGAAAGCCTGTTTGTTTACATATTATGCAAATTGATTTTGAAATAAAGTTTATAGATTTAGGTAATGTTTACATTACGTCAGTTTCTAAGTTTACATATTCCATGTAAATTTTGGTGCCTATAGGATAAGTTTGAATTTAGGAAAAAATAGCAAAATAGTAGAATTAGTGCTCAAGAAGTTTTCAAAATTAAATTTTAACCTTTTTATTCTGTTAGCTTCATTGCTTTGTAATTTAAAAAGAGATCGTATGCACTGGCATGACAACAATCCATGATGGTTGTTCGCTCTTTTGGAGCCTGTTTGCCAGCAATATCCCCCACTCAGACCCATCCTCTGGTCTGCTTTGCTTTGTGAGGCTTATCCCTGTGAATTGCACCACCCACTCTCTCTTGCCCTAAATATCAGGTAAAGAACTGGTATCCAAAATATACCAATAATTCCTAAAACTCAACAATAAAAAGACAAATAACCCATTTAAAAAATGAGCAAAGGATCTGGACATCTTACCAAACTAGAAACAACAAAGATATCCTTCATCAGTGAATGGATAAACAAATTGTGGTACATTCATACAATGAAATATCATTCAGTGGTAAAATAAATAAGTTATCACCCCACAAAAAGACACAAAGCATCCTTAAATGCATACTTCTATGTGAAAGAAGACAGACTGGAAAGGTTATATAATTCAAATTATATGACATTCCGGGAAAGTTAAAACTAATAGAGACATTTAAAAAAAGTCTAGTTATTACCAGGAGTTCAGGAAGAGGGAAGAAGCCGCTAATAAGTTAAAAACAGTTTATTTGAGGGGGTGATACTATCCTGTGTGATATTGTAATAGTGAATAAATAATGTGCATTTATAAAAAAAAACTATAAACTTTTAGCACAAAGAGTAAACCCGAATGTATGCAAATATTAAAATATATTAGCATATTGGAGAATCCAAATTGTGACAAAAGAATCTGTCAATATTACAACTGTATGAAAAAATCCTCAATGAAGAAATTAGAGAGACAGCTGCTTATATAAATAAATTTGGAAAACAGTGGAGCCTATGATGCTTAAGGCAAAAAGAACTGTGCCTGAACACTGTACTTTAGTTGACGAAGCTGTTCCCTATAGGGGTAAGAGTTAACAGTGTTTATATATAAATATGTGTGCGTGTGTGTGGGGGGGGAGTGAATTGAACTGAACAACTAAAATGTGTGTGTGTGTGTGTGTGTGTGTGTGTGTGTGTTTATGTGTGTGTTTGAATTGAACAACTAAATAAAGTGTAGAGGTTAGAGATAAGCAAGGGGAAGAGCTGCAATGATCTGTATGGTAAAGGATCAGAGCTGGAGACATCACTATGAATTCATGTTTAGCTTACTATAGAAATAGATGATTACATATAGAAATATATTGTACACAGGGAAGTATAGCCAAATATAGTTCTTACTGTCAACTGAGAAATCCTAGATTCAATAACACTCCAGTAGCAACAAGTATATCTAGCACCCAGATTTTGGTTTCTAATCCCCTTCTCCAACAAAAGGAACCAGGGCTTCTTGGATAAATCATTGATTCTAGGACCGGGTCAGGAATTATGTAAGGTGGGTCTGGATCATTATGTGGTGCTAGAAAGTAAGGGAATGTTATGGATTAAACTTTGTACCTACCACCTAAATTTATATATTGAAATCTAATCCTCAGTGTCATAGTATTTGGAATTGTGGCTTTTGAGCAGTATTAGGTATTTCTGCCATTAGAGGATAATATGATAAGTCAATTGTCAATAACCCAGAAGAGGGTTTCACCAGAATCCAACCATGCTGGTACCCTGATCTTGGACTTCCATTTTAAAGATAAAAAAGTATTTTTTTTAAATCTGTAAACTACCTAATTTATGGTATTTTGTTATAGCAGCCTGAAATGTCTAAGTTAGGAAGTGCTCAAAACAAAATAAAACAAAATTCTCCACTGACCAGGTATGTTGAAGGGTTAACAGAGCCAAATGAAAGAATTAGAAATGGCCAAACCTGGACAGTTTTGAGCAACAAAATAAAGGATGGGTTATAATCCAAAGTATAAAATAAATGCCCATGAGTCCATGCTGATATAAATAAATAATTGAATGAATGAATGAATGAATGAATAAATAAATAACTTGGGGAGACAAGACAAATCTTGTAGAAGAATTACAAATAATTTATCCAGGTACACTGTCTTTTTGGAAGGGGAACATTTCCAACTCCTTAAGTGTGAGGTATGTATAGTGATTTTCTTCCTTTTAAAAAAACAACATGGAAAGGGGAGAAAATGAGCAATGAGAAAACCTGACAAGCACTACCTCAGCCAGGTCAACATTAATATTAGGTTAGAAATAAGTTGATGATGTATCCTTAATATGATGTGATGAAATAGTTTTATCTTCATGGTTTTCCTCCCTAAAACCCATAACCCCAATCTTAACTACTCTCCCAAAGCTTAACTACTAATAGCTTGCTGTTGACTGGAAGCCTTAATGATAACATCAACAGTCAATTATCACATATTTTATGTTACATGGGCTGTATACTCTGTTCTTGAAATAAAAGGAGACTAGAGAAAAGTGAATATTAATAAAGAACATAATAACAAAGAGAAAATACATTTACAGAACTGCATGTATGTGCCGCGCCAGCATTGCCAAGGGTGAACCTGAGTGGGGGCGGCTGAAAGGCTTAGAAAAGACAAGAGAATGAAAGCTGGGTCTCGGTGGGAGGCTGCTTCTCTGAGAGACAATGACAACGCCCACAAGCCATGTCTTTATTTTATAGCAGATGCCACCAGGCAGAATAAGGGCGTGATCAAGATGTTTACAACATTCTCATGGGTTTCAATCCTACTCAACTACATGCACCTGAACTCTATCAAGCCTACATCACTCAGGCACATGGGGCCATGTGTTTGGACCATAGGTTCAAGCTTACAACTACAGCTGTTGGCTATAATTGTGCTGGGAGGGCTCTGCCCTCCAAGCTGGGACTTGCACATGGCAATGCGACGATTGTACCCTCTCAACAGTCCAAGGCTTGAGCCTGTCCAAAACACTGTAGCTGCTTCCCACACATGTAATTATTGAAAAAAATGCATGTATAAGTGTGCCCATGAAGTTCAAACCTGTTTTGTTCAAAGGTTAGCTATGTAAGGTGACTAAAGAAAACTTAAATAAAGTATGGACTTAAGTGAGTTCATGATCCATACTAATGTCAGATATAAACAAAGAAGATACTGCAATGCAGGGCATAAATGAACTCTTTTATCACCTAAATTTTTTTTCTGAAAATCTAAAACTACCCTAAAAAAATAAACTCTACTTTGAAAAAGAATGTCTATCATGAAGTCTGACACATAATAAGTTTATAATCCATGCAAAGTTAGGAAAGTCATACCTTCATGAATTCAAGAATTTTACTCTTGAGAATAGAATGAAATATAACAGCTTAAAATAACCCAAAGGAACATCTTGTTCAATTTTTGTATAAAGAAGGAAAATAAAAACAAGAGATGGTAAGTGAATTGCATAGAGTTGTTAAAAACTAGGTCCCTTTCCCAAACAGAATTGTTCAGCTCTTGAGACCTCAAATTATTGGAGTATTTATCTGTATATCTTTATTATGAATTATCCTTCCTAACTGGAATAATTCTAATGTTATGAAGGGATAAAGTTAGAAGCCTCAGTTAAGGACTTTTAAGATAATCTGGTTGTATAACCATAGATTTTAGAAAAGAAGATCCTCTCAATGTAAATTAGACATTAAATAATTAGAAATTGAGGGAGTTTAAGGGATGGAAGCCTGCCCAATGTGCCTTAGTTGGTTGAGCATTGTCCCATGTACCAAAAGGTTGCCTGTTTGATTCCTGGGCCCTGGGTTCTGGGCTGGATCCCTGATGAGGGAGTGCAGAAGGCAGCCAATTGAATTTCAGTCTCACATCAGTGCTTCTTTCTCTTGCTCCCTCTCGCTTCCTCTCAAAAATCAATTTAAAAACATATTTTATAAAAATGCTATATTCTGTTTAGCTCTTGGAAAACTGTCATTCAGTGGAGTTATTATAGGGCTCATTAGAAAAATTGAGGAAAAAGCAAAAGTTTTTTTCTGATAAGGGCCTATAGTTAGTGAAAGGTTTTTACTTTATAAATTCAATGATTGGAATGATAATAGACCAAAAGTAATCCCTAACACAAGTGTCCTCACCAATAAATTCATTGTTGAGCTAAGGGCAGTGATGGCGAACCTATGACATGTGTGTCAGAGGTGACACACGAACTCATTTTTTTGGTTGATTTTTCTTTGTTAAATGGCATTTAAATACATAAAATAAATATCAAAAATATAAATCTTTGTTTTACTATGGTTGCAAATATCAAAACATTTCTATATGTGACACGGCACCAGAGTTAAGTTAGGGGTTTTCAAAATGCTGACACGCCGAGCTCAAAAGGTTTGCCATCAATGAGCTAAGCTCTAATATAGCTTATAGGTATCTTATACTCAGGTGTTGATATTTATTTAAATATTTTGTGTTAAACATCTTTATTTAGTTTTGAGTCATTGAAATAATGTAATCATTATAATATTTTATAATAAGAAAGGCTCAATTAAGTCTAGGAATGTGTGTTTCATTATTTCACATTTTCCATTCAGGTTAGAAATTGGTGTAACTGCTAAAACAATGCTATATTAAGTAGATGTCACTCTCCAAACAATGAAAAAAATAAAAATTGCAGAGGAACTAACCAATTTGATCCTTTTATGCAATGCAAATAGACCCAATGCATTGGTCATCAATATCTTGTAGAAAATATAGTTGGTAGAGATAGTAAATTATAGTTACACCATTTTTCTAATAGTTGACATCTGCGTACACAGATGATGGCAATTATTAAATATTGTGTTGAGATTCATATACTAGTATACAATACAGCAGTGCTGGAGGTTATTTGAGAACAGAGGAATGATTTAGAAAGATTAACATTTCAAAATATTTATGGTTGAAGCAAAGCTTAAATACATTTAGAAATAGTTCATAAGGAGTCTAAATGTTTAAAGACATTTGGCCCAATGTCATTTTTTTAAAGAAATAGAATGAGAAATCAGCATATTTATATGGAACCATAAAAGACCCTGAATAGGCAAAACAATCGTGAGAAAAAAGAACGAAGCAGGAGGTATCATGCTACCTGACTTCAAATTATACTACAAAGCTACAATAATTATAATAGCATGGTATTGGCAGGGAAACGGACACACAAATCAATGGAACAGAATAGAGAGCCCAGAAATAAAACCACATGTATATGGACAGATAATTTTCAACAAAGGAGTGAGAAACACACAATGGAGTAAATATAGTCTCTTCAATAAATGGTGCTGGGAAAACTAGAAAGCCACATGCAAACGAATAAAACTGGATCACAGTTTGTCCCCCTGTACAAAAATTAATCCAAAATGGATCAAAGACCGAAGTATAAGACCCGAAACAATAAGTTACATGGTAGAAAATATAAATGCCAAACTTATGGACCTTGGCCGTAGAGAACATTTTATGAACTTGACCCCAAAGGCAAGGGAAGTAAAGGACTATGTAAAACGAAAAAGCTTCCGCACAACAAAAGAAGCTGACAACAAAACAAAGAGGTAGCCAACCCAGGGGAGATGATATTTGCAAACAGTAGCTCCAACAAAGGTTTAATTTCCAAGTTATATACAGAACTCATAAAACTCAACACCAAAACAAACAAACAACCCAATGAAAACTGGGCAGAGGACCTGAAAATCCACCTCTCCCAAGAAGACTTCCGAACAATCAACGGATATATGAAAAGATGTTCAATCTCACGAGTAAATCAGATTTCTCTAATTTGTATTAGGAAAACGCAAATCAAAACTACAACGAGATACCACCTCACACCTGTTAGAGTGGCCATTATCAATAAGACAAGCAATTACACGTGTTGGCGAGGCTATGGGAAAAGGGAAGCCTACATTCATTGCTGGTGGGAATGTAATCTGGTACAATCTCTATGGAAAGCAATCTGGCAATACCTCAAAAAATTAAAAATATGACCCAGTAATCCAGCTCCTGGGTATATGGCCAAAAAACTCAAAATCATGTATTCACGAAGATATATGCACCCCTATGTTCATTGCAGCAGTACTCATGGTGCCCAAGACATGGAGACAACCGAAGTGCCCTGTGATAGAGGACTGGATGAAGAAGAATGGAATACTACTCAGCCATAAGAAAGGATGAAATACTGCCATTTGCAACAACATGGATGGACCTTGAGAACATTGTGCTAAGTGAAACAAGTCAGTCAGCTAAAGCTAAGAACCATATGATTTCACTTATATGTGGAATATAAAACTGAAACTCGTGAACCCAAACAGCAGTGAGGTGGTTGCCAGAGGGAAGGGGGTCCTAAAATATGGTGACAGGAGAATTGACTTTGGGTGGTGGGCACACAGTGCAATATACAGACCATGTAACAGAAACCCACACCTGAAACCTATATGGTCATGTCGAACAGTGTCACCCCAATAAATTTAATTTAAAAAATGTTTAAAGAAAGAAACATGTTAATTTAGGTTTGTAAACTAACAATTTTTTAAACATATCTGGTGTAGAAGTTACTTTTATTCTCCAATTTTGATAATTAAAACTTTTACTTGTACTTGAATGCACCTATAATACAAGCTAGATAATATAGCACATTTACATAGTTTAATTATTAAAGTAACTTCCCATAGCACATAAAAATAATAATGTGTTGTTTTTTTTTAAATGAAAGGCAAAGACCGTGAAGCCATATTTATAACATATTACACCTCTGCCACGGATTGTTATCCAGATAAGCAAAAACACAAACAAAATAATCTTTTATAGGAGGGAAATAAACTCAGTATATAGGAACTGAAATTACTTTCCCGTTGGTTATCAAGGAAGTTCCTTTATCTTCATCTTTTTAAACTTTTAGGTTACTCCATTATATTAAATGCTATCTTCTGTGAAATACTTTTCACAATTAATGCACAACCTCCTCTCACATTATTTATTCTGTAACTCAATTCATAAACAATGTCTCAAATAAATTAACTGTATACTTAAAGAATACATCTAGAAATATTGTTGTGCCCTCCTGCCATCTGCATTGCGAAGATAAGCAGCTTCCTGCTCAGACGGCTAGTGCCCAGCTTGCAGCAGGCGCTGCTGCTCCAGCTCCAGGGGCTGCAGGACGAATCAGTGGAGAGTTTCTAGGTGACTCTGGTGGACAGAGTACAATGGGGAGGTGGCCATCTTCGGTCCCCCAAAACCTCCTAGGATGGTGGCTACTTCAAGGCACGCCTGCAGTTCCCACCGACCGCTCAGTTTTGGGCACGTGTGCGCCTCCATCCCACACCCCGTGGCCATGCTCCAGCCTCCACCCCAGAGCCCGGAGCTGCACGCAGAGCAGGAACGCCACCCGGAACCTCAGGACTATCCGCCTGCGCTTCATCTCCCTCGTGAAGGAACCCAGCACCTTCCCACCTGCCTTCCTGATACACAGAAAAGTGGAAAGAGAGCAAAGGCTCGCGGGGAGTTCGCAGGCCTCACCCGAAGCAGGTGCTGGGACGCGGACACAGAGCCTGATGGGCGTGAAGCCGCCCGCGCTGGCCGGCCGTGCAGACCACGTTTGGGCGCTCAGACCTCTCCCGTGTCCATTGCGAGGAGAACACGGTGAAGTCGATGCTGGGGCCCAGGACGACAACTGCTTCGGGGACTAAGAGGAAAACGGTGGCCACTTGGAGGCCTGACACTAAGTCCCCAGAGGCACAGATTTGCAAGTTTCACCTCACCAGGCCGGACCCTGTGCGCCAATGGGGCACCTCCTGACCGGAGACTATCTCGCCCAAGGTTTGTGCTGCCTGTCTCCTTGGATTGCTTCCTTTTATGTCTCGCTTTCTTTTCCTGTATTAGTTCTGGGTTTTTCCTCTGCTTCGGAGAGGAGGGCCCCAGGTGGGGAGGGGTGCATGGTGGCCTCCGGTTCCTGGACCCTGGCCTGGTCCCCTGCTCCTCTGGCTGGAGCCAGAGACTTGGGGGCCCAGCTTGTAAAAGGACGGAATAACTTGTTGCTTCTTTTCTCTGCTTTGGATTATTTGGAATCTAAATAAAATGCCTTTATGAGGAAAAAAAGCCACCTCCATCAAGGGGGCTTGGAGAACATATGGCTGGTAGTTTTCAGATATATTTGGTCAGGGTCAAGGAAAATGCATTTATTTCCCAAAATTCTTATTTTGTCCTGTTGATTAGACCACATACTAAATTAGATAAATTGTCAGTGTTGTTGCTTAGTTACAATGGATTTTCATTTTCAGTAATTCTTCAGTAAGTAGAAAAGGAAACTTTTACTTTTTTTGGGGGGGGGTGCTCTTTTTTTCATTAAAACAAAGGGATTGTCGATGTTTCCTCTTGAATTAGACTCTGATTATTCCTTTACATCCCCCCCTCCCCTTACTCACCTTTGTTTTTGCTTTTACTCCAGTTAACTGTCTTTCCTCATTCTAAAGTTAGCTCTTCTAAACTTGACTATCTTCTGCCAAAATACTTTCTGGCAATCTTCCAATGTTTTCAGCACTGATGTGTGTCAGTTTCCAGGATTTTTCAATATGTTGGTTTGTTTCTCTTAAAATCTGCTCACACCCCAACCTAGTTCATGTATTGTAAATTTTAGCTTGATTCCTTAGTGGATAAATTAGACAGTTCCTTCATCCCCATAATCTAGAAAGATTGAGGTACAGTCACAGGAGCCTGGCCATCACCTAAACTTGGGGGCAAACTGAGCAGAAAAGAGCTTGCTGGTTCCATTAAATTTTATTATTACACATTTAGTGAACCTAGAAGATGATTTTAAATTTACCCAACTAGGCTTTTTATTATTTGCAAAAGCACCAATTTAAAGTCTTGATGGAAGTTTTTTCACTCACAAACCATAAAATGAAATTTTGCAGCAGCAGCAGCAGTAGCAATGAATGTTCAGAAATTCCAAGATTATTTTGATGATAAGATCCAGAATTTGGCATGTGATCCATCACTGCTAGACCCCCAGGACTAAATTAGATTTGCTCAGTATTTTCATATAATCCGCAGACATGGCTAAGGTAGTTGTATTATCATAATGTCCTAGGATTCACAATATCCAATTTGTTCTTTGCCATTGTCCCATGGGATCTAAGCCTTACTATATCCTTTTTTACTTTATAATTTATTTGAGTGTTGAAGAACACATTTCTATTAGATACTATATATTTCTTATGTTTGAAGAACATTTTCTCTTGTTCAATATTTGTAGGGATCGTGACATGTTACAAAAGCCATTAGACTGAGTATTAAGAGACCTGGATTTGTATCTTGGCCCTGTTATGTCTTCACTCATTTGTTTTTATCTTACTTTCATATTATTTAATTTCCTTTTAAGGAATAGAAGTCTGCCCTAGCTAACAGAGACAGAGAATAATTTCTAAGAAGAATATAGGGAGATATAAGGTTAGCTTACTTAAAAGGAAACCTGAAAAATCTAAAAGAGAAGCATAGTCTCATCAGGCCAATAGATGCTACCCCCAGCCCCATCACAAATTCCAGAGAAGATCTATCTCATTGGTCTAGAGCAGTGGTTCTCAACCTTGGCTGCACATTAGAATCACCTGGGAATCTTTTTAAAATCCTGATTTCTGGGCCTCATCCTCCGGAAATTCTGTTTCTTTGTTATGGGGTGGGGCCACAACATTAGTAACAAAGAAACAGAATTTCCGGAGGATGAGGCCCAGAAATCAGGATTTTGAAGATTCCCAGGTGATTCTAATGTGTAGCCAAGGTTGAGAACCACTGGTCTAAATGGAAGAAAATGGAGGGAAACAAATCATCTTGATTGATTTAACCAGACTGTATTTAATGGGAAGCAAAACTCAGGTGTTGGTAATGGAAGAACAAAAAGATGTTGCCAAACTAACAAAATCCCAAAGGACGTAGCAAAATTAACTAGTTGTTCAGTCTTTATGCTATCACCCGCATATTGCTACAGTGAGTTTTGTATGAAATATTAGAGAGGCAACATAATAATTCAACTTCATAATTATCTGTAAACTGGGGCCTCTTTCCAACCTGTCACTGCTTTGGGCCAGGCCCTCATCCTGTCTTTACCAGGCTAGTGTAGCTTCCTAACTGATGGCATAGCATCTAGTTTTACTCTTCCTCCTCCTAAGTCAGTGGTTCTCAACCTGTGGGTCGCGACCCCTTTGGGAGCCGAACGACCCTTTCACAGGGGTCGCCTAAGACCATCGGAAAACACATATATAATTACATACTGTTTTTGTGATTAATCACTATGCTTTAATTATGTTCAATTTGTAACAATGAAAATATATCCTGCATATCAGATATTTACATTACGATTCATAACAGTAGCAAAATTACAGTTATGAAGTAGCAACGAAAATAATTTTATGGTTGGGGGTCAGCACAACATGAGGAACTGTATTAAAAGGTCGCGGCATTAGGAAGGTTGAGAACCACTGTTAAGTGTTTCTCCATAATGGTTAGAGCTACTTTTTGGAATACAGCTTGTCTCTTAGAAACTTTGACTTCAATAGGATACAGCTTGTCTCTTAGAAACTGTAACTTCAATTCTTTATAGGATACTCAATACCTGTTCTTATCACCATGCTGGGCAGAATTAGATGCTCATTCTACTTAGCTTTTATTAAAGCACTTTGTACATAGCTTATTTGTAGTTACTGACTCACTGGATAATTATTGTAAAAGATGGGAAAATGTCTTTTTAAAACAATAAACAAAAAAATTATCAGAAAAACACACATAATCTGAGCTGTCTTGTTGCTTCTGTTTTCTAATGGCAATTTGAATATATTTAAAAAGATCCATGTACGTTCCCCTTCACTTACAGAGCTTAATATGGAAAGAATAAAAACTATATGTGTTTAAAGAAAAGAAACAAAATTTCAAAACGTCTGTAAGTTCTCTTCTGCTAAGGTGTTCATATCTGGAGTGAACATTTCTTCCTTTTATAGGCCAATGAATTTTATATATACAAAACTGGCTTGAAGCTAATTTCTCTGCATAATGAACTGACAAGTGAAATGAATTTTGAATATTCAGGTGGACTCACTGGGTAAAGGCATTAAGGGAGCCTGAGAAGTAATATGAAGAGGAGATAATAAGAAAGATTTTGAGGGGAAGGGGTTTATGCAACATGAAATCCCTTTTCTCTTGGGGAACCTCAATAGAAACCACCAGTGAAATTTCCCCAGGATAGGAATTGTAAAAATAGTTGCATCTAGTATTGAATTTTATGTCATTTGGTCTTCTGTGCATTTGTAGTGGGCATTGTGCCTGTCTTTATAACATCTTGCACTCTTGTCTGATTATGTAGCAACCATTTGGTTTAGGTTGGAATAACCTTTCCTCCTCCTGTAACAGCAAATTGGGCTAAACGCTCAGGTAATCCCACAATACCGTTTTAGACAGTGATTGGTTTGAAAGTAATCTTGGCTTAATCCACTCAATGCTTTTCTTGACATTTTCTGAGGCACAAGTGTTGGCTTAGGAAAGATTCTTTTGGCAGTCTCAAGACTTTTAGGACATTTTTGTCTGTGGTTGTGAGAATTATCCTGATTGTCCTACTGCATGTGAAGACATATACTTCACTTTCTGATGGCAGTTATCCTTTGACCGTATAGGGAGCCACCCTTGGAAAGACTTGACTGTGAGTAACAGTGATGGGAAAATGGAAAGCAAAGAGGAGTCTTCGAAGACTTGATTGAGTCACTAAGATCAAATGACGTGTAAGCTGATCTTGAAGCCTGCCAAACTTCAAGTCTTTCTAGTTAGGTGACCCAGTAAATCTCATTAATTGAATAAAACCAAGTTCTTGAATCCTCCCCCCTTTCTAAGCAGATGTCTCCTGTAGTCTTATTAATTTCATTAAATAACACCTATATCTCCCAGTTGTTCTTTCTCTTACAACCACCATCAAATTCATTAACAAATCTTGTCAGCTTTTCCATCAAAGTATGTAGATATTCTCACTTCTCATTATTTCCATTACTACCACCCCGATCTGAACCATAATTACCTCTTTTCTGGATTATAACTATAGCCTTCCAAATGCCTCACTTCTACTCTTGCCATCCTCTTCTCTGTTCTGTAAACACTGCTTTTCTGTAAATATGTCAGACCATGCCAGTGTCATAAATGTTCACTATGAATAAAGGCTCAAGTTCCTACATTGGCCTAAAAAGCTCTCTATGATATGGACCCCAGTTCTCATCTAGCCTCATATACACTTCTTTTCTGCTATGTCACTCTTCCCCAGACACTAGCGTCCTGCTTTTCTTCAAACATGCCACGTTCAACATCTCTACATTTGCTGTTCCTTCTGCCTAGAACTCCCTTCTTTCAGATGCCCACATGCCTCATTTCCTCAGTTCCTTCAGGTTTCTCTTTGAATGATACATTTCAATGAGTTTTTCATTGATTCCCCTCTCTAAAAGATGTGCTATACCTTGTGCCCTTCCTTGCCATAATCTTATCTCTAGTATGATCACTGCACATACATATTTATTTATTTACTTGCTTATTATATGTCTCTCCTCCCTCCAATTTATCTCCCTGAAATCAGGGATTTTTGACTTTTTGATTGCTAATTCACCAATGCCTAGACAAATAACTGTGTACTAGGGGCCCAGTGCACACATTTGTGCACCTTGAAAGGAACTCTGGGATGCGAGGCTGCAATGGGCACAGAGGTGGGTCTAGGCCCATCCTCCGTGCCCCCAGCCAGCCCCTCCTGTGAGTCTTTCCTGCCACGGCCCCACGTCCCCTCTCTGTTGGCAGCCCTGCTCCCGCTGCTGCTGCTCCCATGAGCTGACGGCACTGGCCCCCACTCGCACCCACTGATGGTGTGGAGCAATTGGGGCTGGCGCCAGCAGCAGGTGTGAGTGTGGCTGTTGCTGGCAGAGGGTGCGAGAAGCAACTGCTGGCCCCAATCGCCCCTCAAGAGCAGGGGGAGGTAGAGGAGCCCTGAGGGGAGATTGGGGCCGGCACCCACCGCTTGCTCGCACCCACTGACAGTGCTGAGCAACCAGGGCTGGCACCAGCAGCAGATGTGAGCGCCAGGCAGGACCGTGGTGCACGGGAGCAAAGAATTTTCATTAACCACCAGAGGCTCATCCTGATGACAGCGACTGGCACCTCACCTTGGTCTGGCACCCTGGCTCACCTGCTCCACCATCCCACCACAGCTGACGCCTGCCATGTTCATGCTCTGCCGCCTGCTGCCAATGTCCACCATGTTCCACACGGGCCCATTAGTGGTCAGCGCACGTCATAGCGGCCGGTTGCTTGCTTGTTTGGTTGTTCTGCCGTTCAGTCTATTTGCATAGATTGAATGCATATTTTCGGACAGTTTGAGTACTTTTCTGATTGCAACTAAAAGATCTCAAAAGCTACAGTTCTGATTTAATGCCTCACTACAGCCAACTTCTTAGAAAGCTGCGTTAAACATGAGGGTCTTCCATTTATGAGTGCTTTTGAAAATCTGAGATAAATTACCTGTATTCCCCTATGAGAGTGATTTGGTCACAAACACTGCAACACAAGTGAAATTCATGAAAAGCAGAAATGGGAGCAAAAGGTTAGTTAGGAGAAACATGAACCTCCAGAAAAGTCAACAGATGCGAAAGAAGGGTATAGTTCCCAATATATACATGATAGGAGCTTAAGTGAATTCATTTAAATGTTAAGGGAAGTGTGGTAACTTAAGGCTGAAGTAGTTGAGATTTGGATTACATTATTTGCATGTATGGGTTTCCCTTTCTACAGTGAGCTCTTTGGGAACAGCATCACTCCATTTATCACTGCTCCAGTACACAGAGCAGGTGCTCAGTAAGTAGCTGTTGCATAAACGAAACAGCATAGCACTGGAGAAGAGCTCTAGAGTTGGTAATACCAATAACCAGATGTTAGACATGTTATTTAGTCTGTCTTTGCAAGGTACCTTCATCTATAAAATGAAAGTGCTGAACTTCATAATTAAGCCCTTTCCAACTGTGAAATATTCTGTAACTTTACCTGCTTATGTTTGAGTAGAGACTTGCATGCACTTTCATCTAATAGAAATAAAGATATACTTCTTAAAAATTTCCTTGGCAAATATATTTTAGTTAATATAGCTGCCATAAACTTGGCTTGTAAAATAGTGTTTTCAATGATCTTTTAGCATGATAGATTAACTTTCATGTTCCTAAAGCCATATCCTTTGAATGCTGCTAAATTTACACTTCACTAATGGCAAGGATCTGATTAGAACTAGTTTCATAGAGGTTCCTTGACATTTTCAAACATAGAAATGTGTGTGCTTTTTGGAATAAAAGTCAGAGCATATCATAAATTATAAAAGTTACTGTTAAAGCTTGGTCTAATAGTGGATGGTAGTTATGCATTGAAAAGTGCCTGAAAGGCTAAACTTCTGCAAGATAAGAATTTCCCTGCCTCTCAATTTCTTTTATTTTCAGCTCCACAGTCTCCACACCTGGATCCACTGAAATTCTTATCTCTAGGCTTTGGTTTATCTCATTAGCCACTTGTCAGTTCTTCAGCTTCATTATTTGATAGAACTTAAAATTAGGAAAGCTGCTAATGTCTACGAGCATAGACCAACCAGTCAGCCTGCTGAATGGGAAGTCAAGGCAGAAACTTAACTGTGTGTACAGAGTTGGTAAAGGAGGGTATAGGGACTTCCTGTGACTTCCAAGTGACGTAGGCACTGGCAGTTTGTCTCCAAGTACCAAAATATTGGATCTGAAAGGGAACAAAGAAACTTGGGGGAGCAGATTTTGGATCTTGACATTTGTGACTAAGCCACTAGGTTCCATGACTAGGAACTAGGACTCAATTTCAAATCTAATAAATCATAGGATTTGTTCAACTGGAAGACTTTTGCTCTTGGCTAGACTTAATTCAAAAACTGAACAATGTTCCTGTCCTACAACTGGGACTCATTAGTATAAAAAGTCAGAGAAAGTAAAGGCAGTAGGAAAAAGAAAGGGCCTAAAAATGCCTTCAATTTTATGGAAAGGAACCAGTTAGGGAAATCCAAGAAGAAACAATCCTATATAATAAAAGATAAACATGTAAATCGACCATCCCTTCACTACACTCACCAGCCAATCAGGAGTGAATATGCAAATTAACCCAACAAAGATGGCGGGTTAATTTGCATACACAGGCACTGGGCAGAGAGCAGAAGTGGGAGAGCTGGCAGCTTTGGGGGACGTGGCTCCCTCAGTCGCTCCCTCGGTCGCTCCCTTGGGGGGCCATGGCTCCCTCGGTCTCTCCCAGTGCGGGGAACACCAGGAATTCTGAGAATAGTAGTTCTGATGGAAGCCCCAGGACTGGAAGTGGAAATCCAGAGCGCGGGGAGCACCAGGAATGCTGGGAATCATAGTTCTGGTGGCAGAGGGATCTCCTAACACTAGAGCAAAGTGAGCCTGGAGCAAGTTACTGTTGCGGTGGGGGATGGAGGGAAAGCAAAGGTGATAGACATAAGTAAAACAGAGTGCCTAGGAAAAATTAAAGGGAAGATGTCCTAAAACTTCCAGGAAATCTCCACCAATGAAGCAAAGAAAAAAAAAAGCCTCTATTATTCTGTGAGCAACAAACCAAACTGGGTTGGGGGTCTCAGAAAATTTGCTCATATGATTGCAAAGAGAGACAGAAACTCCCGATTGGAGAGGGTGCAGGTCGGGCTAAGGGACCCTCCCCCCAACCGTCCCCCCCAGTGCACGAATCTTCGTGCACCGGGCCCCTAGTAAGATATAAGAGAAAAACCAGATGAGAACACATTGTTCAAACTAAGGAAGGAAATGATTCAAAAGAGTATACAATGAATTTTCATCTTATTCATGGGTTAGATTCTTTATGCATGACATAAGTTGAAAAATGGTGTAAAGTCAAAACTATTTTACAGATTCCATCATAAGGTGCCATATGAGATATCAACACACAATTTTTTTTATAAAAATTCAACACAAGTTATTTTCTTCCCCAAATTGGAGTAGTCCCTCCACACCTTCTACTCTCCCCTCTCCCTCCTTCCTCTCCTACCTCCCTCTCTCCCTCCCTTCTTCCTTTTCCAGCACCATAAGGCAGTTTAATTTCATGTAGAGACCATGTTGAATGTAAAAGACAGAGTTTTCAATACTGGATTCATACTCAGTGGGCAAATAGCTTATACTATGGAGACTTACTGAGATGATGGTGGGTTCAAGAATCCCATCCAATGCCTGTTTTGGGCCAGAGGTTCATTGACTGGAACAGCACATAAATCACCTACTTATGTTATCATTTTCTTTCATTTCTCTTTGGCCAAGTGTTCATAAACTTAAATTTCAGAAGTTAATGCATTTTAATGTGACTATTCTATTATGCTGCAGAGAGAGGTTAGGAAGAATAGGGGTGGAGAAAAGTCCAGTTTAGTGCCCATCTAGGTGATTATAACTAACCTCTGAGTGAAATTTGTAGATGATACTTGGGAATGAGAGCCAATTTTTGAGCAAGTTAAGAGGACATTTCTGAATCTGCTGGTGAAAGAGGCAATTATTAATGGAGAAGGTCAAGGATAGTATTTCATCAAACTTTGGTATGCATACCCAGAAAATTTGGTTAAAAATTCAGATTCTAGGCCTCATCCCAGAAATTCTGATTCAGTAGTATCAAGCTGGAGACCAGAAGAGAGAACTTTAAGTCAATGACGTTTCAGATGCTGATGTCCTCAGAGCACATGTTTAAGAACTCAGATCTTAGATGGGGAGAGGAGAGGGAAAGAAAAAGGCCATTTATTGGGGTTGTCTTTGACAAGGAAACCTGTGACCTTTTTCATGAGGAGTAAGGGAAGATTAAAAAAATGAGTGTCAAGAAAGAGCTAAAGTGAGGTAGAATGAAGTTAGTTTTAATTTGCAGCCTGTAAGGTGATCCTTTAGAATAGGGGTCCTCAAACTATGACCCGCGGGCCACATGCAAATACAAATATTGTATTTGTTCCCGTTTTGTTTTTTTACTTCAAAATAAGATATGTGCAGTGTGCATAGGAATTTGTTCATAGTTTTTTTTTTAAACTATAGTCCGGCCCTCCAACAGTCTGAGGGACAGTGAACTGGCCCCCTGTTTAAAAAGTTTGAGGACCCCTGGTATACACGATATCCTTCTTGAGATAGAGATATTTGGGCAAGTTTTTTGAGGATAGGATAAAGAGATTGCACTCCATTGTACTTTTAGCCAAGGTGTGGTAGGTGGCCTCTCTCAGATATAAAGTCAAAGCGCAGACTGAAATGTATAAATGCAAAGCTAACATTTATTGAATATTTATTGTGAGTCAGGGCACTAATATCAAAAAAGAGTGACCATAAAATTGTCCTTAGGCACAGGAGGTCTGATAGTTAATTTTATGTCTGATAGGCACGGTACCCAATTTTTGATCAAATACCTGTCTCCATGTTATTGGGAAGATATTATTTTAGATGTGATTAACATTTAAATCAATAGACTTCAAGTCTGACTGAGCTCCCTCAAAGAAAAAGGACTCTGATTTCTGACTACCATTGGACTCAAGATTGTAAAACCAGCTCTTGCCAGAATTTAAAGCCTGATAGCCTGCCCTGTGAATTTCAGACTTATTAACTCCCACATGTGCATGAGTCAATATTAAAATCTCTCCCTCATTGTGTGTGTGTGTGTGTGTGTGTATGTGTGTGTGTGTGTGTTGGTGTGTTGTGTATTCTATTTCTCTGGAGAACCCTAATATAGAAGGAAATTGGTTAACTTTGGTTCTCTCTAATGGTTCAATGACTTTACTTATTTGGGATGAGGAATACTATATAGTTAAGACTCCGTGAATGGTACATACTGATTCTCTACCCAGGAAAATGTGTAAACATGCACATCTACACTAATAAAGGAGAAAGATGCAAACTGACCTTCGTGACACCCACCAGCCAATCAGGAGTGAGTATGCAAATTAACCCAATAAAGATGGCAGGTTAATTTGCATATGCAGGCACTGAGCAACTGCTGGTGGGGCGGGGCGCTTGCGTCATCGCCATGGTGATGATGCAGGCATTCCGCACACCCTCAGCCGCTCTGGGCCTCTGGGCAGCGTGGGAAGGCAGAAAGGCGGCTCTGGCTGGATCGAAGGTGGTGCCAGCAGCCAGGGGAAGAAAGGCCCATTCTTGTATGAATCTTCGTGCATTGGGCCTCTAGTACATGTAAAATTTTGCATACATATACCAGGTGCCCAGGGATTAAGGGCTCTTGCTCTGAGTTTAGATGTCAAACTGATGTGTTTCTAAGTAAAATGCACTAAGTCCTTCTAGGTTGGAAGTCTCGTTGAATTTCCTCTGGTTAGGAATCGAAGGCCAGCAATATGATAGGCAGACAAGAACACGATTTGTGTTCTAAGGTTTCTAAAAGGGTCTGAGACCAAAAAATGCTTTTGTTGATGTGCTTTGGAAGGACACTAAAGCTGCAAAAGGCACCCATGTCCTGAGGCAGTTTGCTTGCCAGTATAGGGTGTGGGCAGAGAGGCCTCTTGCCTGACAGCTGAATTGGCACAGTGATTCTATCAAATACACTAAGACACCCTGTTACTGGAGGAAGAACAGGAAATACATATAAAGGAGAAGAATCCAGACAGACATTGATTTTTAATGCTGAGCTATCAATGGAGGATTGTTGAACGTCCTTCCAGAATCTAGAATATGCTTATTTCCTGTTGTCTTTTATTTATTTTATTCCTTTTTATTATATAAAAAACTTCATTCCAGATGGCTTCATGGATATTTTACAGTGAATTTAAAAGAATTAATGTTCAGAATGCTGCTTTCTCAAGTAATGATCTGTGACCCATAAAAATGAACAAAGTGTCGCTGCTAAGGATTAGTGCAAAGAGAACTCAGATTCTGCAAAAGTTAGTAAAAATTTAGTATAAAATAACTATAAGTATGAATAAAAGCAGCACAAAATATCAAGGATATTATTTGCTGAATTTAAAACACCAGAGACCATTAGTTAACTTGCTTTGCCAGGTTAACTCATTTTTTTTAAAAAAATCATTGTTGAAAGTATTACATATGTCCCCTTTTTTTCTCCCATTGAGCCCTTCTCGCCCACCCCTGCCCCCTACTCCCCACCCCAGGCATCCACCACTCTATTGTCTGTGTCCATGGGTTATGCATACATGCATACAAGTTTTTTGGTTGATCTCTTCCCACCCACCCCCATCTTCCCTCTGAGATTCAATAGTCTGTTTCTTGCTTCTATTGGCATATATCAGATTAAGCTTGTTCTGTTGTCTGCACATATATTAGAAACTTTTCATTGAATCATTGCAATATAACTTAATGTTGCACTGTTACAAAAAAAGATTCAGACCCCTGCATGCAAAGAGTTGTACATTGTGAAAGGGAGAATATAGCATGTGCATATGTTTTTTTGCACTCAATTTAATGCCAGGTGAGGCTCAGTCAAAACTACTCATCCAGGCTCAAATAATCGGGTAGTATTTTGTTGTGGACTGGCAAATAACAATATAACAAATTCTGTATAAAACATGGTATGATTATTAATCTATGTCAATTTAACTGGGCCAAAGGGTGCACAGATATTTAATCAAAATCATCCTGGGTTTTCTGTAAGGCTGTTTGTGGATGAGATTATATTTAAATTAGTGACCCGGTGCACAGATTTGTGCACATTGAAAGGAAATTAATTAGAAAGTGGCTGGCAGGGTAGGATGCCCTGGAGCCAACCTCCCGCGGTCCCTCCCAGGCATCTCCTGAGTGAGCAGGGTCCCTCCAGCCGGTGGGGTCCCTCAGCTTGGCCTGTGGGAATTGGGTGAAACCAGCTCTCTGACATCCCCCGGGGGATCCCAGAGTGCAAGAGGGCACTCCTCAAAGTTGCTGATCTACAGGGTATGGAATGCAAATGCAAGTGTGCAGTAAACCAGATTCGGGGCCCACAGTGCCCCAGCAACATAACCCATGGCCAAAGGTGGAATCGCGAGGCCCCACGAGGAATCGGGATCCTTCTTCTCTGGATTCTGGGTTCGTCACCCGAGAACTGCTGCTGCCAAGTCACTGCAGCTTGGCAGCTCCTGCATTGAGCGTCTGCCCCCTGGTGGTCAGTGCATGTCATAGCAACCAGTTGGGTGGGCAGAGGGACACTTAGCATATTAGCCTTTTATATATGTAGATGGGCAGAGTGAGTAGAACAGATTGCCCTCAATAATGTGAGTGGGTTTCATTCAATCAGTTGAAGGCCTGACTCAAATGGAAACATTGGCTCTTCCTGTGTCTACAGGCTAGTGTGCCCTCAGACTAGAGCAGCCGTGGGCAAACTACGGCCTGTGGGCCGGATCCGGCCCATTTGAAATGAATAAAACTAAAAAAAAAAAAGACCGTACCCTTTTATGTAATGATGTTTACTTTGAATTTATATTAGTTCACACAAACACTCCATCCATGCTTTTGTTCCAGGCCTCTGGTCCAGTTTAAGAACCCATTGTGGCCCTCGAGTCAAAAAGTTTGCCCACCACTAGACTAGAGCTATAATATTAGTTCTCTTGGGTCTCAAGCTTGTCAACTCACCCCATAAATAGTGGGATTTGTCATTCTCCATAATCATGTGAGCCAATTCTTTATAATCTATCTATCTATCTATCTATCTATCTATCTATCTATCTATCTATCTATCTATCTATCTATCATCTATCTATATCTATCTATCTAATCTATATCTATCTATCTATCTATATCTCTATATCTCTATATCTATCTCTATCTCTGTTTCTATCAAATCATCTTATTGGTTCCATATTTCTGGAGAACTATGACTATACACATAGTATTACAATAGTTTTAGCACTTATTTTAAATTTTGGATTTATTCTTGCATAACTTTTACATTTATAATCATTATTTTTTTCAAATATATTAAAATTACTCTTAAAGCTAAAATTGTTGGTAAAAAGTAATAAAAAAATGGAAATAATCTAGTGAGGAGATTGATTTGGTTTAAGATGAAATAACATGTATTATATTAATAAGATGATTCAAATGCCATCTACATTAACAAAAAACATAGAAAAATACAGCATTATGCCAGAAATTCTTCTACAAAATCACTAGAATTTATAGACAAGAAAATAATAAGAAAAGTTAAAGAGCAGTTATTTTTGTTGGAGATTATTTTCATGGCGATAAGAATTACTGAAATCCTCAGTGTGTTTATATGGTGAGATTTTGAAGTGTTCTACAATCTCTGCCAAGTTACAAAATCATTTGAAGCAAAGTGAGCATAAAAATAAGGCATTCAAATGTAGGATAAGTGAAACAGCTTAATGTTATAAAAAATGTATGCAAACACAATTTGATTCTGATGCTGAAAATGTACTTATTAAATGACATTCTATTATGTTGCAACAATTAGATTATCAGGCAGCTAGGAAAATGCAATTAGTACATTGTCTGAAAATAAAGCTAAAAGGCGAATATGAGGTTGAACATACCACTTACTTGACTAATTAGTTTACAAGCTAACATCTTTACAATTCAACTGGACAATCGAGGAAATACTTTAGAGTTTCCCTTTTGCTTGTTGTTGTAATGCACATGAACATAAGAACACTTATTACTTTGTAAATCAGTTGATACTGAAAGAAAAAATTTGAGATTTTAAAGGAAAATTTAACAAGATTATTATGTTACCTAAATTCTTAAAAATGGCACAACATAGTATTTCCTTATGAAGATTTAAATTTGTTTAAGAGCCCATTTATCCAGGCTCTTTCAAAATCAACACAGCTCTCATTATATGTTATACTTCAAGATAAGTCATTTGTAAATATTATCTCATTTAATAGCCGATGAGGTAGGTATGATTAGTATTTCTAATTTATGTCTGGGGGAGAAGATTTAAAGAAATCATGGTCAAATAGTAATTAAATGGGAGAGGAAGAACTCTAGCTCTAGGTCTTTAGAACTTTAAATGATACTTTCTTAACCACTATTATATTTTAACTTGTAATAATTCAACTTTAAAATTATTTCCTATGAAGCTTTTTTCAACTTTGTGGATCAAGATCATGTGTAACATGTCATTGCAAGTCATGTTATTCAAACCTATTACATTTAGAAGTGAATTTTCTATGTGAATCAGGATTTTCAGTTAAATGCAAAGCAGTATTTAGAAATTAAATGTTGAGGTTGAATGTTTACTTTATAACCTATTTTAAATTTAAATTTACAAAGTGTGTTTATACTAAAGTTAACACTATTATTTCTTAATTCTTTTCTACACTGGAGTTTAGTTAAGATTTGATTTGAAAAATCACAGGTTTTGTACAAAACCAACATTTATATTTATGTCCAGTTCTGTGTTGTCTTATTTCATGACAAAAACTGGTATACAACCAAAAACCATCTCAGCTACAGGTCTTCCGATTGAGTCCCGAATTCTTATAAATGAATGACACTATTGACAGATAACTTCATATCAATACATCAAAAATATTTATCAAAATTTGAAAAAGAAAACAAAGGAAAATCAGAAGTGTTTTTAAGAAAAAGTAAACTTCTGTCCATCAATATGCATCAGTGTATGAATTATTCATTAGTCAGTGGTTTACTACGTTATCAAAAATACAGATCTCTCTTTTTGGTGTTTATTTGTTTTAATTCCCTAATTAAAATATGTCCTGCATTTTAGTAAAACTTTATAAATTTTTTCATATTGATAGAATATTTTTATGAAATTATCTTTACCTGTCTATAATGATGCATATGTCATTATTTTTTGTAGGACTAAATCAATCTCTACTTCAAAAATAACTTTGTTTCTATAATATATTATTTTATAACAATAGTATCTGAACTCATCTTTTTGAAAGAAAATTTTTTGTTTCAATCAGAGCATAAAAACAATTTATAAACTCTTTAAAACTTTTAAATCAGTAGCAGGTTATCAAAATAAAACAGTTATACAACTAGTAGTATGTATCAAATTCAAACAACAAAATAAGTACAATTATTATTTTTAATCTTTCTAATACTTCACGGCCAATTTCACATTCAACTATGTCAGAATTAGCTGTGACCAAACTATGCAGAGCATCAATTTGCAATGGCTTGTAAATATAGGCCTGCATATTGTGGGATTAGTTTTTTCATGCACAGAAAATCAGAACAAGCATATTTTCTTCAGTCATGTCAGACCTCGACACTGTCATATTCACATGCCCTTCACAACCAAGACCGAGAAATTCACAGTTTGTGAAAAGACTGATTTGACAAATGACAGAAGCTGACAAGCACCAGCTTTAGATATCATCTTAGAGATTCCAAATTTATGATCGATGTGAAAAACATGTCTTGAAATATACAAATCACTGGGTCCAAAATTACATTTTTAGTGAAAAAAAAAAGGTAGTATGTGCATCTTCGTTGAAATAAAGGAAATTAATACAGTCCTCTTTCCATACTTTAATGCCTTTAATAATTAAGACATTTAGTGATATTTACTATAGCTTATGCATTTATTAATAATGAAAAAATTTAGGCCTTAGCCAGTTTGGCTCAGTGGACAGAGAGTCGGCCTGTGACTGAAGGGTCTCAGGTTTGATTCTGGTCAATGGCGCATGTTTGGGTTACAGGCTCAGTCCCCAGTAGGGGGCATGCAGGAGGCAGCTGATCAACGATTCTCTCTCTTTATTGATGTTTCTATTTCTCCTTCTTCCTTTCTCTCTTAAATCAATAAAAATATATTTTTTAAAAATAATGAAAAATTTAGTAAAGACATCTGCCTTGAGGAAGAAAAGAGGGATGGAGAAAGAATACCTTGAGCCAGATAGACTCATTACCTGGATGACTTTTGACAAGTATGTTAAACCTCTGAGTGGCATTTTTTTCATCTGAAATAGAGGATATTAAGAGCTACCTCAGATGTTTTTTGTATATATTTTGTTGTTTTTTTTAACCCTCACTCAAACATATTTTTCCCATTGATTTCTAGAGAGAGTGGAAGGGAAGGAAGGGGGGGGAGGGAGGAAGTGGGAAGGGAGAGAGAGAGAGAAAAAAAGAGAGAGAGAGAAGGAGAGAGATGTGAGAGAGACACATTGATTGGTTGCCTCCCGCATGCATCCCTACCTGGGCTGGGGAACCTGCAACCAAGGTACATGTTCTTGACCAGGAATCAAACTCACAACCCTTTGGTCCATGGATCAATGCTCTAACCACTGAGAAAAACCAGCCAGAGCCCTCAAATGTTTTTCTAAGCATTAAATTTTAAATCAATGTAAAATTACTGGTACAGTTGGGCTGCAAGTAGTTAAGCAGTAAATATTCTTTTCTGACCTCAGTTTCTCATTGTTTTTTCTCAAAAACAATCTAGAACTGTGCTGTCTAATATGATAACTACTAAGAACATGAGACTAAGCATTTGAGATGTGGCTACTCTGAACTGAGGTGTGCTATAAGTACAAAATACACATTATGAAGACTATTATAAGAAATAGGATGTAAAATATCTCAATGAATAATTATAATGATTACATGTTGAAATTGTACCATTTTAGATATGTTAGGGTACATAAAATATATTATTGATTTGTTTCACCTGTTTCTTTTTTATTTTTATATACTATATGAAATATTTTAATTACATATATACTTGTGTCTCACATTATATCTCTATTGAATAGTGCTGATCTAGAAATTAAAAGATTCAAGAAATTCAAGGTTCTACTAATTCCTAATCCATATAAGAAAAGGAAAATGTTATACTGTGTTTTCATTCTTTAGAATCCTTGTAGAAAGGAATTATATTTTATTACAATCTTATAAGCAGCAAATCATACCAACTAACAAATATTTTCAGTTAGGCTCCTTAGAATTACAAGGTGAACAGGAGTTTTTTCTTGATTTGTCTACTACTATTTAAAAAAATTGGAATAAAGTAGGAAAATCATATTGTAATTTCTGTTCTCTCTGCCTTGCACAGAATAACTGCATCAAGCAACACTCAAGCACTCATTCCTTACAGCTAATGGAGCCAAGTGTCTCCCTGACCTGCCTAAGATTTATTGAGGTCTTGACCAGCCAAATTTCTTAACCTAGAGAAGGCCTAAGCCAATTTCTCAGAAGATAGAGAGAGTGACAAGAGGAACTGCTAATATTAGCTAGTCTGACCAACTTCTCCACACAGTAATAAAGCATACTTTCTAAAAGGCAAGTCTGATCATGTCTTTTCCCTTAAAATCTTCCCTGGAAATCTTCAATTACTCCTCATAGGAAGGAGTAATTGTCTCCTGAAGAGAAAGGGCATGCGGTGCAGCCATACTTGGTCTAACCACACTTCTTCTGGGATAATAAGAGCTCAGAAGAACTGTTTGCCTTGCTGTTACTCTTCTGGTAAGTTTTTCTCCAAAATGCACTCTTCTTTGCATCTCTCTCTTGAGTTAACATTACAGTGGAGAGAGAGATAGTAAATAGTTATCTTAAATGTATAGGACAGGGGCCCTCAAACTACGGCCCGTGGGCCACATGCAAATACAAATATTGTATTTGTTCCCGTTTTGTTTTTTTACTTCAAAATAGGATATGTGCAGTGTGCAAAGGAATTTGTTCATAGTTTTTTTTTAAACTATAGTCCGGCCCTCTAACGGTCTGAGGGACAGTGAACTGGCCCCCTTTTTAAAAAGTTTGAGGACCCCTGGTATAGGATATTAGAGTCAATTGCTAAGGAAAAACAAGTAGCAAAGGAGAATAAGATTATAGCGGTTTGGGTTTTACATGATATGGCCACAGAAGACCTCATAGAGAAAAGTGGCATTTGAGAAAAGATATGAAGGAAATATTATTACGCTGTGGCTTCATCTGAAGCCTTGTAATTAGGAATAGGTCTTGCCAGAGATTCAACCTTTTCCCCATAGACTCAGTATGAGTAAACATGGGGAAATGCTGAAAGTATGAGTAAATATGAGGAAATGCTCAGCAGAGCAGACTTGTGGATGAGGCCTGCCAGGAGGCCCAGGGAAATGCAGATGACCCTCCTGAGACAAAAGGAATGCCTTTCATTCTCCATGTATTTTATTTCCAAGCATGATTGCAATCTTTGGCTCAGAATTTTTCAAAATATGGGTCTACTCTAGATTCAACAGATAGTCATGAGGTTAGTTTGGTAGGTAGAAACCAACAGGAAAATAAAAAAAGTAGAATAGAAAATATTTGCTGCAGCAAAGATAGGAATTATTTCAAACATATATACACATGTTCAGCTATGTGTTTGCTAGACAATGATATAAAATGTAGTTCTTACTGTGGGTCGTGGATAAAAGAGTTTGAAAAATATTGTGCTAAGTATAAGAGGACTTCTCAAATGTATCTCCTAAAAAGAGATTAAGATAATGGATGAGGCAAGAAGAAAGGAATAATAGGCTTTATCTACAGGAAAAATAAAAGTATAGGGCTAAATGAAGACAATCAAGCATCCATTTACTCCTATCTGTTGAATTAGAGATTAAAAATTATATTTAATAGTTTGTATTTCTTTTTATTTTTTGTTCTCATATATGTATGCCTGCCCTTGTACAGTTGTGTGTATTTCTGTGTATGTTTGTGGTTTACTATAGTGATTACCAGATCCTGAGGAGAAAAGATAAAGAGCCTATAAACTTATGTTCAAAATAAGTAAAGAAAGTTCTGGAAAGTACTCTACAGTTGACATGAACAGAACCCTAAGAGCTGAGATGGTGGTGGAAACTACCAAGTGGAGAAGGCTGAATCTGTAGTAGCTTCTGCAAAGAGAGAAGGAAATGTAAATGGAGCCAGTAGAGACCTTTGGAAAGGTCTAAGAGCTGAGCTATAGAAAGGCTCAAATAGCTCCACAAACTCGGGCCGCACTGGAGTTTTCTAAGATTCAGTCTTTGCCTTTCAATTAAATGTGTCTCTTCTAATTCTTCAGTTATTGATACAGATGATTCTTAAATTTATATACATAAGCATAGCATCTTGAATTCCAGCTAATATCTTCAAATGTCTGCTGAGCCATGCTTCTTTGAATATCTCTCACTATGTTTATACATATGGAGAGCTGGCAGCTTAAGCCCACTAGAGATATCTGTGAATGAGAAAATAAAGCACCTTTTGGTCTTTTCTAAAGACATAAAAAATGGAAAATCAAATTCTACGAGGTTGGGTAAAAAAAAAAAGAATATAAAAAAACTCTATAGCCTAGGTAGTGAGCTACATTAACCCACACCAGAAGGGCAGCCTGCGATAGAAGGAGCTATCTACTATACTTAGTGCAGGAGAGGAAGGAAAAGGAGAGTTTTCTAATAGAAGAAAGGAAGTCTTGTTTCTTTAATTCAATGGTGTGTGTGTGTGTGTGTGTGTGTGTGTGTGTTTTCTTTAAAGCAGTATCTAACTTTTTTATTTTGTTTCTGTGATCCCATTTTACTTATAAATTGGTGTCCTTTGGGAGAGACATGAATTACTTTTAGGTTAACAGTTTCAAAGATGTTGAAATATTCCTCATTTGCCTAGGTTTGGTCTTTCCCATTTGGATCTACTGATGCACTTCAATTCTGAGGAAATTGCACTTTTTTTATTTCCCACTGAACAGAACTTGGAATTGCATTAAACTCTCAAAGTCAGAATCTATAGAATCCTCTGATTTTTAATTTTAAACGAAATTATAATATTTATTCCTTTCTCTAGTACTTTGGTTTTCTTTCTGATTATTCAAATGCCTTAAGAAGTAGTTCAATGATACAGACATTTTATTTGAAAGTTCCTTTGATAACATGGGATATAATTCATCTGGGACAAAATATGTAAAGTCATTTAGGGAGAGAATTGCTTTCTTACAATCTCACATTTCTTGAGCTTCAATTTCCTCTTACCAATATTATTTTTGCTACCCTTGACAGAGAAAATGGAAATAAAATAAAGTTGAGTGGTATAGCTGTTTCTTTGTCATGTATTATAAAAATGTTACTCTGAAGCAACATGTTCATTTTCTCTGAAATATCTTCAAAACTCTATTTTTCATGTCTTTAGCATTTTTTTTTATAAACCTCACTATATTATGGTTATTGGTCTTTAAAAAAATCACTCATACTTCTTAGCCACTCCTAAATATTTGTCGTTGGTTAGACCCCTTTCTCCTCTCTTTTGTGCATGTTCTTTTTTATAGATGAATTCAACTACCATTTGTCCCTTTCACAGTCCAATGATTACTGTGGTCATGAAATGTGAATTATAGTCATCAATTCTGTACTTCTGGGTTATTATGGAAAAATAGGAGACAAAGACAGAGTGAGATCTTTGTTATCAAATGTGTAATTTCAATATATTTCTGAATATTTTCATCCTCAGCTTTCTTCATTAAAAAATCATTTTATATTGAAATCACATCACATGTCTTTTGCCACCTTAAAAATAAACACATGTTTTTTCATATTTTATGTAATTTTTCAACAATGCAGAGTTCGATTACAGTTTAAAGTACAACTGGATTTGGCTCATTATCCATTGAAATGGAATTAGGAAATTCTAAATGGTGAAGAAATAATACTTATATGATGGCAATGAAAGTGAATAACTACATAGGATGTAATATAGCTTAAGAAGGCCTGGGAGACTAAGAAAAATGGAGGCACATTGAAGAGTATTTAGATATATCAGCAATTATTTCCATTATACAGATAAGAAGTAAAGGCTCAAGAAATTTAGAGACTGATTTGTCCATGAAGTAGGAAAGTCTTTAAACTCTTCAGGAATTTGCTTCTGAAATTCAGCAGCCAGCCTTAGGAACGTTTTTAATTCCAAGCCATTTTCACATTTGTTTCTTTTTGTCTTCCCACATTTCCCAAGAATTTAGTCTACACATTGATTTTTCTCCAGATATCACTACATATTTTTCTTCCAGGTCTTCCCGTTAGAAGATACAGAGTTCTAGAGTCAGGACTGCAGTTAAGGGAATGGCACTTGTGTAAGACGCACAAACTTTCCAAATATTTTCTTGACTTAGAGGATCAAATGTATTGGTAAGAATATTAAGATATATAAAGCACTTTAAACACACATAAGCTGTTTTTATTGGATTATGCAGGGAATATAGGCTCTGTCTGAACCAAGTTGCTAGCATACAAAAATGCTGAAGAGGATTTTTAAACTAAAAATAAGTTTTAAATAAGGTTAAAATAAGTTTCAGAGGGCCTGAAACTTAGATTGGCTCAGGAAATCAAAATGAAAGTTATGAGAATGAAGAAAATAAAATGGAGGGGCGCCAGGATTAAGTAATATACTGATAATTAGAGTAATTGATAGATATGGGAAGTGAATAACCCTATGTTTAAAAAAAATCTACAGGTAGTTTGCCTTTTCCCTCTTTCTCTTTTTATCCTACTTTAATCTTTTTTTTTTTGTAAACAATAGCAAGTTGCTTAAGATAGAGAAAATACCAGCAAATGCACATGGAGAATAATAGAGAAAAGATAGAATGTATTTTATTTATATTACTAGAGGCCCGGTGCACAAAAATTTGTGCACTCGGGGGGGAAGGGGGTCCCTCAGCCCGGCCTGTGACCTCTCGCAGTCTGGGACCCCTCGGGAGATAACGAACTGCTGGCTTAGGCCTGCTCCCGGGTGGCAGAGGGTAGGCCCAATCCCTAGGTGCAGCCCCTGGTTGGGCTCAGAGCAGGGCCTATTGGGGAGTTGGGGCGCCGCCCCCTGTCATGCACAGAGCAGGGCAATTCGGGAGGTTGCAATGCCACCCTCAGTCACGCTCAGGGTAGGGCCGATTGGGGGGTTGGGGCACCGCCCCCTGTCACACTCAAGGCAGGGTCGATGGGGAGGTTGCGGTGCCACCCCCTGTCATGCACAGAGCAGGGCCAATCAGGGGGTTGGGGCACTGCCCCCTGTCACTCACAGATCAGGGCCCATCAGGGGGGTTGGGGCTCTGTACCCTGTCACGCACAGAGCAGGGCCAATCAGAGGGTTGGGGCACCGCCCTCTATCATCCGCAGAGCAGGGCCGATCAGGGGGTTGGGGCGCCGCCACTCTCACACTCAGGGCAGGGCTAATGGGGAGGTTATGGCTCTACCCCATCACACACAGAGCAGGGCCCGTGGGGGGGGGGGGGCGGGGTTGGGCACCGCACCCTGTCACACACAGAGCAGGGTCGATCAGGTGGTTGGGGAGCTCCCCCCTATCAGGCACAGAGCAGAGCTGATCAGGGGGTTGGGGCACCTTCCCCTGTCACGAACAGAGCAGGGTGGATAGGGAGGTTGTGGCCCCGCCCCCTGTCACCCACAGAGCCGCAGGGTGATCAGGGGGTTTGGGTGCTGCCCCCTGTCACGCTGATCCTGGTGCCAGGAGGCCTCATGGCTCCGCTGATCCCGGTGCTGGGAGGCATATTACCCTTTTACTATACAGGGTAGAGGCCTGGTGCACAGGTGGGTGCCGGCTGGTTTGCCCTGAAGGGTGTCCTGGATCAGGATGGGGGTCCCCACTGGGGTGCCTGGCCAGCCTGGGTGAGGGAATGATGGCTGTTTGCAGCTGGTCACACACCCTTCAGGGTAGGGTTCCCCACTGGGGTGCCTGGCCAGTCTGGGTGAGGGGCTGAGGGCTGTTTTCAGTCTGGGGGTGACTGAAGCTCCCAACCTCTCCTTTTTTTCTTTTTTTTTTTAATTCTGGTCCAGCTTTAGCTTTGAGGCTTGGCTCCAGCTCTTAGGCCTCCCCTGCTGAAAGTAGGTTTCTGGCCTTTGCTAACAATGTTGCAATCCTGCTGGCTGAAGCCCGGTGGACTAAAGCAGCTTTCTGGGGTTTTGTTTAGCTTCTATATTTGTTACATAGTTGCTTAGAGTTGCAGCTCAGAGGCCTGCAGCGGCAGGCGGGGAACGTTGGAGTCCTCCGTCACTGAAGCAAGGAAGCCTCATGTTAGTTTCAAGCTTCCTGGCTGCTGGCCGCCATCTTGGCTGGCAGTTAATTTGCATATTGCCCTGATTAGCCAATGGGAAGGGTTTCGGTCGTACACCAATTACCATGTTTCTCTTTTATTAGATAGGATGACTTAAATCACATAAGAATCTAAAGCTTCAGAGATAAATATGCTATACTTGAAAGGGCTGCACCTCTGAAATATTAGCTGCCATTAATTTGATTTTAAAGAGACTAGTTGTTATTCAGTTATGTCCCAATTCAAATAGTACATTTGGTATACCATTCTTTGGTCCAGAAGTTAAACTTAGTATCACATGTATGTATTACATGTATATTGTGGAACTAAGTCAAAATTATTATTTAACATCTGCTAAACATAGTGTAATAGAACTGCTATTTACAGGTTCATAAAAATGACATATATAGTTCAACAAAATGTCATACTCTTCTACATTATGGATAGACAAAAACATAAAGCCCCAAACATAGTCAATCTACTTAGATTTTAAAGCTTATTAATGTACACTTCAAACTAGTGTTATATAAGAGTTAAAATTTAGCATTAAAGAAAGTGTTCTGTTGTAAGTTTTGTCCTTGTGAAGTTCATTAAATCTCCTTAATTCATCTGTTACAAGTCTTCTAGATTAGGCAGAAATTGGCATAAAGTGCTTTAAATCATGTTCATTCACTCAAAGTAGTTTAAAATATGCTTATGTACAGTTACTAAGTATAATCAAGTATTTTTATTATAATAAGTAATTTTAAAAATTCCATTATAAATCATCTCAAAACACTCTTGCTGAAAACAGAACTTACAATGAGCTTGAAAATGTACTTCTGCTTTTCAAATCCTTAGATCTATATTTTGATTTAGGTTTTGAATCAGATCTATTTCAATAGATCAAAACTTACCCTACCGCTGCCCAAGGTTATACAGTTTAACAGATGACAGCATTTTGCACTAGTAAGCTTTACAGAGTAGAATGAAAACATGCTTGTAGTTTAATAATGTAGTAGTCTTTATGATTACATTTTCAGATGAAGAGCTGCAGCATCATGGAGTGGAAATAACACAGGGCCAGTTAGGAGACTTAAATACGAGCTCATTCATGGATTAAGTAACCTTGGGAAGTCACTTGCACTGTTTCAGGCTGTTGTTCTCCTCAGTCTAAGAGGATGATAAAATGCAACTCACAGCCCTAGCTGGTTTGGCTCAGTGGAGAGAGGGTCAGCCTGCGGACTGAAAGGTCCTGGGTTAGATTTGGTTAAGGCAGCGGTTCCCAACCTGTGGGTCGCGACCCCTTTGGGGGTAGAATGACCCTTTCACAGGGGTCGCCTAAGACCATCGGAAAACACATGTAATTACATATTGTTTTTGTGATTAATCACTATGCTTTAATTATGTTCAATTTGTAACAATGAAAATACATCCTGCATATCAGATATTTACATTACGATTCATAACAGTAGCAAAATTACAGTTATGAAGTAGCAAAGAAAATAATTTTATGGTTGGGGGTCACCACAACATGAGGAAGGGTCGCGGCATTAGTAAGGTTGAGAACCACTGGGTTAAGGGCGCATGCCCTGGTTGAGGGCTCGATCCCCAGTAGGGGGTGTGGAGCACCCGATCAATGATTCTCTCTCATAATTGATGTTTTTGTCTCTCTCTCCCTCTCTCTTCCTCTCTCTCTCTCTAAAAATCAATAAAAATACTTCAAAAATGCAACTCACAGAATCATTGAGAACAACTTTGCTTTCTACTGATTAGTCAATAAATATATTTTTTATTTTTAGAAGAAATGGAGGGTTTTATGCTTTAGTAAGCATATATCCTAAGTTATCACACAACTTTAATATTTAGCTATTTAGATCCATTTCGATGTAATTTGCACATTACACAATGGTATGATTTAGTTTCGGAAGAACTGCATTTATTTGACAGAATGACACTGATTTTATTATTTTACTTGGTGGGAGAAATGTGTATAGCTACTGTGCATATCCACAGCCAGATTTAGTACTTAAAAGAAAAATCTACAGGTTTATAGAACCTCTAAAACTTTAGATGCTTATCATTTCAGCTGAGGAGAAAAAATGTTAAGCTGGAATTTTTTTTTTTTTTACTTTGTAGCAAATCTAAGGCAGTTCAGCAACCCAGTAACTGTAAATATCTACCTTTTAGGCTGCTTGGGGGATTTGGTAGAAATTATGTGGAAAAAATCTAGCTTAGAAGTGACCTCTAGGTTTTACTTTCTTAGCTGCTAGAAGAGGATTGTATCTGAGAAGCAGTGTGTTTAAGCTCCAGGAGATTAGGGTGTGGGTATGAGCCAAGACATTGGTGGTTGCTGCTTGATGAAGTGACTTATTTGTGGAATGGGACCAACAACTGTGTTGGAAGCTAGGTGATCTCGGCCCGAGGCACTGCTATAATGGTAGACACATGCGCACGATTAACGGGAAAAACGGGCTTAACAGAGTGTTGAAGTGTTGAAGAGGGAACTCAAGGACCTTGTCCGTCTGGATCGACCTTCAGGTCGGTACTAGGCAGAGCCAAGGGTGCTACGTGCGGTTTGCCTTGGAGTGTTCCCTGGCCACAGGGAAACATGGCGGTGGTGGTTGTTTTCCTGATTTGAATCAACTCTTCCACGTGAAATGTTAGCAAAAACATCCAGCCTAGAGTTTTAAAATGTATTTAACAGTCTTGAAAATATTTAATGCTTCAAATAATTTTCACTAGCTTCTGAGATACCTTGCACTAAAAATGTCTTTCTACTGAAGTAATTTCTGAAATATTAGTTTCTACTTTTGCTTTTTGCTCCCAGGGCAACTATCCCTCAGAACCTAAACAGGTCCTTTATTTTATTTTTTTCTCTTTTTTATTTTTTTGGTTCTGAAATAACCCTTCCTGAAGACATAAACAACTTTCTTTGATGGCTAGCCAAGACTCTGTCCTGCCACAGATCTCTCCTCCTACTCTTTCATTTCTTACCCCAAGGAGCAGTAAACATGAATTCTGACCCACCAATGCAACCCCAGAACTGAGAAGATATACACTGCAGCTAAACAGTAGGTAGAAATAAAAACACTGCCTCAACTCGATGCTATTAAATGTGCTGGGAAGACAGTCTCCAAGACAAAGGATAAATAACCTACATAATGAAGAATTAGTTAGCAGTGTTATGTAAATATTGTAGCAGCATCAATGAGGAGGTAAGCAGAAGTATTTTAAGACACTGTATTATACAATACCCTGTGCACTGTTTCCCGGTGATAAGGTTTTTAAAGCATCTTTATAAGCTCTTCTTCTCTGTTGTGACAGGATTATTTTTGCACCTTTGGAAAGCAACTGAAAAAGGAAGCTTGGAAAAAGTGCTTCCTAACAAAGCAGCTTAAACTGTAAGAAAGAACTGATTCAAGATACAAGAATGGATTTAAGATAGAAGACTAAAACATAGGTATAAATGATATCCTCTTTGTTTTTGGCTTTTTTGCAATGCTGTATATTCTTGTCAGTTCAGTGAAATGTTAAAATGGCAAAGGATGAAAATGTTTTTGATTATTGCACAGAATTTTAGATAGTCACTGCATCCAGAAACAACACATGTAATGGGTAAAGTTGGGTGAGTGGATAATGTACAAATTATCCAAAAGGAAATGTTTTAGCTACTGGTGTCAATAAATTGTCCTCTGCCCCACTACATTTCAAAAAATATTGACAATACATTTTCTCCTTGCTCCACCCTTTAAAACCTCAGTATTAGAATGATAAATATTTTGTAACAACTTCAGAGTGTTGACTCTTGATTGGACAATGATGCACAAATTACTGAAATTCACAAATTCTAAATCTTAGACACTTAAGAAATGTTAATATTTTGATTTAGTGAAATGGTAAGAGGTATGTAGTGGAAAAAAAAAGAAGAAATGGAAATGTCTTAGATAATTAAAAAAAACTGAATAATTAGGTGTAATTAATCAACCCCTCTATACAACCAACCCTTGATTGTCTAGCTATGTTATCATTTGTAGACTCTCTACAGAAAGAGAATGTTAAATTGAAGAATACCTTCTTCCCCGTATTCTCCCTGATGTTATTAGTTGTATGAGATAGATTTTTTTTCCATTTTTTTAATCCTCAGCTGAGGCTATGTGGTGTGTGTGTGTTTAGAGAGAAATTGATTTTAGAGAGAAAGGGAGAGAGAAAAAGAAACATCGATGTGAGAGAGAAACTTCGATTGGTTGCCTCCTGTACATTCTCCAACCGTGGATCAAATCCACAACCTAGGTACATGTCCTGACTAGGAATTGAAACCAAACCTTCTGGTATATGGGATGATGCTCCAACCAACTGAGCCGCCCGGACAGGGATGTATGAGAAATATTTTAGTCAAGAGGCCACCAGAGCAGGAATGTGTCTGGGAACAAAAGCTAGAAACCCAAAAGTACTTAATGAAAGTAGTTATAAACACACATATGAGAAAAATTGTCAGGTTGAAAGCTGGTCAAAAGGAGAGTGAGTCAAAATATAGAAATGCAGGCCCAGCCTAGAATCTAGGAGTTGTATCCAGATAACCAAAGGAGTTGAGCATCCCTGGCTAGGTAGCTCAGTTGGTTGGATCATTGTCCCAAAACACCAAAGTTGCAGGTTTGATTTCTGATAAGGGTACATACAAGTATGTATAAAAAAGTGGAACAACAAATTGATCTCTCTCTCTCTCTCTCTCTCTCTCTCTCTCTCTCTCTCTCTCTCTCTCTCTCTTCCCCCCTCTCCCCCTCTCCCTCTCTCTCCCTCCCTCCCTCTCTTCCTTTATCTCTGCCTTCTTCTCTCTCTCTCTCAAAATCATTCAATAAAAAAAAGTAGTTGAACTGGGGACAGATGAGAGCAGAATGTATTTAGAGTGGCAATTAGGTGTCCAAAAATTAAACAAATCTCTGGGGGCCTAGGAGAATAAGGTCAAGGTCAAGGGCTTATGGAAAAAAAGTATTCCTTCATATTGGAAGGGAAACTGCTTCAGATGTTATTTATAATCCCAGACCCAAGAGCTGCTGAATTCAAATCAGTGTATGCATGGTCAAGTCAGTCTCTCAGTGTGTGCTTCCTTCCAGTTGATTGCAGTTGGTCTTATTTCTCTTATTCCATTGTGATTAAGAACACCTGAAAAGACTGTACACAATAAGGGGCATTAGCCTTCTAAAACCTGCAGTTTTCCCTCACCAAACTGTTTATCAAACCTAATTACAGTGTAAATAAGTGAATAGTTAATGCATTGCAGGAGCATCAGGAGGGAAAGAGATTGGTGGA
Organism: Myotis myotis; assembly: GCF_014108235.1. Lineage (NCBI taxonomy): Eukaryota > Metazoa > Chordata > Mammalia > Chiroptera > Vespertilionidae > Myotis > Myotis myotis. The sequence continues at coordinate 144,799,616 of NW_023416313.1, read as the reverse complement.
TATTTGTGAGCTGGGCTAGAGGTAGCATAGTTAGAACCCAAGATGCCACTGAGCTGTCTTGAGTTTATACTTATACTGAGTTAGTATATGGAAATGAAACTGAACAAGATCAATTTGTTTTCCTGAATTATGAATTAGGATTCAGGAGACATTTAGGATAAGCACTGTTCCTCAAATCTTTGGGAAATCATTGAATTTGAGTTGAATTTTACTTTACAACTTCTCTTGTTCACTGGGATCTACTAGTAATTGAACAGAGCAGACACTAACAGAAGCCTGTTGCAGTCAACATTTTTATGAAAGAAAAGACTCCAGAGAACTCAATCTGAAAAGGGCCACTCTAAAGAATTTGAGGTTTTTGTTAAATCTAAATATTTTCCATAATATTGAGTTTTTAAATGTCGACACAGGTGAAGAATGTTAATTGATATGGGCAAACTTCCAAACCTCTAACAGCGGTTCTCAACCTGTGGGTTGCGACCCCTTTGGGAGTCGAACGACCCTTTCAGAGGAGTCGCCTAAGACCATCAGAAAACACATATATAATTACATATTGTTTACAGTAGCAAAATTACAGTTATGAACTAGCAACAAAAATAATTTTATGGTTGGGGCCACCACAACATGAGGAACTGTATTAAAGGGTCGCGGCATTAGGAAGGTTGAGAACCACTGCTCTAGTACATCCAATTGTGGAAAAAAAAATTAAAAATCTAAATTAGCTGGTGTGCTTCAGTGGTTGAGTGTTGACCTAGAAACCAGGAAGTCATGGTTCCATTCTTGGTCAGCGCACATGCCTGGGTTGCTGGCTTGATCCCCATTAGCGTGCAAGAGACAGCCAATCAATGATTCTTTCTCATCATTGTTTCTATCTCTCTATTCCTCTCCCTTCCACTCTGAAATCAATAATAAATTTTTTTTAAATAAAAAAATAGAAACTTAAATTATCTAAGGAATGGATGAATGGTCACTATGTTTAATTTTAGGTTACATCTCAAAATAAGATAAAACCATTTTGTCTTATTTTATTTACATGAAGACTTTTTACAATACAATTTACTGTTAATACTTTGAATTTTAACTCATGGTCACTTGTCATGTAAACCAATCGTTCAAAGCTGTACAGATTAATTATAGCCTCAAAGTGAAAGAATTTCTTTTTAAATCTAAACAGGCAAGTGCAGAATGAACCTCATCTTGACAGGAGAGTATAGTTAATAGTAAAGGAAAATGCCAGCCATATTTAGTTTTCAAGAAAATGCTTCCTGGAGTACTCAGTGTCATTTGATTGGCTAACCTACTCTACATTTTCATTTTCAGATTCCAGAAATAACTTCTGGATTTCCCAATAGATATGTCATTTTAATGCTGGGACTTCTGCTTTTAAAACAACATTATTCTTTGGTAAATATATTAATCAAAATTAGCTAAATTAAATGTATTAGTCAAACTGTTGTCTTCTCAATTTTCCTCCCTATTCTTTTCCAATATATCTGCTCTCTTCATTTGGGGGCACTTTCCCTTCTATGTAAATGAGGTTATAACAGAGGCCCCACAGATTGTGGCCTAGAGATGGATACCTGTTGCTAGTAAAGTCAATCATATTAATTCATTGGGATTTTATGTAGAAATTATTGGAAATTATTCATCTCGGGTGTAGCTGATCCAGGATTTGTGAGTCTAGAGTCAACTGTAGGCCATACCCATCTCTCACTACTTGGAAGGATCAAATCTTCAATAGGAAAAAATGAGGAAAAAAAATGCTAAATGAGCAAAGATGAGGAGAGCAAACGAAAGAGTGGGAGAGAGAGGGAGGGAAAAAGAAGTCATTAAGGTGAGGGACACAGGAAGGAAGAACAGGTGCCAGGAGCCGGTCTATCCTTGCTGTTTCAAGGGACCTGGCATATATGGCATACTGTTTTTAATATGTTTGCTCACCTTCTTGGCACTATGTGTTTTAACCAAGGTCTCTGAGAAAGGTTGTTTCCCCAGGTAGGGATTTTCCCCTGAAGTTAGGGAGGGAATAAAACCCCTTAACTAAGTGCCAGGTGGGTAATTAATCACTTTAACTACGAACAATCATGCTTAAACTACATAATCTTTACTCCCTGGAATGGAGATAAGAAACGCCCTAACCTTTGGAATAGAGATTGATAGGATTGGAATCAACTGGTATAAATACAGATGTAACAAGACAACAGGACACAGAACCTAGACACAGAACCTACACAGAACCTAGAGACAGAAGAACTTCACTGGAGAGAACATGGCAAAAGATCCTGGATAGAACCAAGAGACAGAACCTAGAGACAGAACCTAGCGAGAGAACCTGGCTGAAGAACCTAGAGACAGAACCCGGCTACAGAACCTGGATAGAACATGGCGAGAGGACCTGGCTGAAGAACCTAGAGACAGAACCCGGCTATAGAACCTGGATAGAACATGGCAAGAGAACCTGACTAGAACCTGGTGACTGAACCTGGCTGGAGATCCTGAACAGAACTTGGCTGGAGATCCTGGCTAGGCTGCTGATCAACTGAACGCTGTCTCCGTGTCATTCCTTCTTCACCGACTCTGTCCACACCTTTGGGGACCCCTGGACCTGCTGGGGTTGGACCCCAGCAAACAGGGAGACATAATTCAGTATCTGGATTTACCCCAGTTCTTTGCAGGAAACAGTACAAGTCTCCTGATCTCTTTTATTTTCCTTGAATTAATTTGATTTTCTGTTCTGTCATTTGAAATCAAAAGTATCCCAACTAATATACTGTTTCAAATAGTTTTTTTCCCCCTGATATGAAGTATGCCAACTTTTCAAGTTTTTGGCATTTAGTTGAAATACTCCTAAGTGAACTGGTTGGCTTAACTTTAAGGCCTGTGCTTTTCAGAAATTAATTTAAATGGATAGTAATATTCCAACTTTGACTCCTTTAAGGTCTTTATTATGAAAGTTTTAGAAATGAACCCATCTAAATACATGAAATCAATTATCTCCATTTTAATGATGTCTATGGTCTCAAAAATTCTTTTAAGGATTTGTTTTAGCACTGAACATTGCAAAGAATAAATTAAAAACTGTATATGTTTATGATTTTGAATACAGTGTTATTGTAAAAAAAACTATCTATCCTAAAAATCCAAACTGTCTACCCTATGTTGCACCTCAATTCAAATTTTTATTACTTAAATGTGCTTTTGAAAACATATGTATGTGTGTGCATATATATATGTGTGTGTGCACATATATATACATATGTGTGTGTGTATATATATGTGTGTGTATATATATGTGTGTGTGTGTGTGTATATTAATTGAGCTTTAGGTACAGGGATTTCCCATATATCATCATATGTACCCAGCCTCTCCCAGTAACTATCACAATCCCATCCCAAGTTGGTATATTTGTTAGAAATGACAAAACTACACTAACATATCACTATCACCAAGGCCCATGGTTTACATTAGGGTTCAGTCTTCGTGTTGTATAGTCTATAGGTTTGGATCAATGTATAATGACATGTATTCACCATTATAATATCATACAGAGTAAATTCATTGCCCTAAAAATCCTCTTTGTTCTGTCTATTCAATCCTCCCTCTCCCCTAATCTTCAACAACTGTTTATTCTTTTACCGCCTCCATGTTTTTGCCTTTTCCAGAATGTCATATAGTTGGAATCATACAGTATACAGCCTTTCAGTTGGATGTTTTCACTTAGTTATGTGCATTTAAGTTTCATCCATGTATTTCCATGGCTTGATAGCCCATTTCTTTTAATACTGAATAATATAGTTCATTGTCTGGATGTACCACAGTTTATTTATCCACTGACCTACTGAAGGGCATCTTGATTGTTTCCAAATTTGGCAATGAAGAGTAGAGCTTCTATAAACATTTGTTAGTGTGGACACAAATTTTCAACTTTTTGGGGTAAATACCAACGTGCACAATTGCTGAATCATCTGGTAGGAGTATGTTTAGTCTTTGTAAGTGACTACAGATTAGTTTTCTAAAGTGGCTATACCATTTTGCATTCCCGCCAGCAGTGAATGAGAGTTCCTGTTAATCTACAGCTCTCCAGCATTTGGTGGTGTATTTTGGATTTTGCCCATTCCAATAGGTGTAGTGTTATCTCATTGTTGTTTTAATTTGAAATTTTCAAATAACATATGATGTTGAGTATCTTTTCATATGCTTATTTGCCATCTGTATATCTTCTTTGATGAAGTGTCTGTTCAGATATTTGCATATTTTTTAATTGGGCTGTTCATTTTCTTATTGAGTTCAAGTACTTCTTAGCAGTATTTCTTCTTGGAATGTGTTAATTGTAAAATAGAACTATATAGTAAAGTGTAACATACTTTAATCAGGAACATTAACCCTTAGTATGAATATACTAAATCCTGGGAATATTCTTTTTCTAAAGTTCTATGTGGATTTGTCCTTTTAGACAATAACCACTCTAATATCAATTACTCATTTTAGGTGCCTTGTTGTTTTCAAAGCAGGTCTACCTGAAGTTGCTATGTGGTAGTTTCCTTTTATCTGAACTTATTCTCCCCATTTTTTTAAAACAGAGAAACAGAGGTTCAGAGGTTCAGAGGTTATATTATTTACTCAAAGTTAAAGTGCAGAAATGGGACTTCATCTCAGAGCTCTGACTCAAAGCCCAACTGCTAGCAGAGGTTTAGAGAAGTTTTCCTTTTTCTTTTCGAGAAAGGAGACTATACTTTGTGAGGGATAAGTAAGTCTTATGTTAGTGCTATCAGTAGGCTTTCATCACTAAAAAAAATGTAATGGCAAATTTGAAGATCATCAGAATAGTACTCATTATTTACTAAAAATATGTGATTTTATTTTCTACACTGAGGGTATCTTAGCTTTGCAGATAAGGCCTATGATTATCTGTGCACAACATTATCTACTCAGGTGCCAATCATTTAACAATGTCTTTCCTAGCTACTTGGAAAAGTCTGCTTTATCACAAACTTCATTTGTAAAAATATTTGAGCTGCTTCTGTAGTGGCACAAGTTTACTGACCAACATCACACCAGCCTAATTATCAAACTTCAAAATGCATATTGAGAAAATGATGAGTCCATATGATATAGAAATCTGACATCAATATCCTATAGAATAAAGAGGTAAATTTCATGGATTTCTGGCATTTGCCTCCATACAAAAGTGTTTCTATAGCTGTTTCTTTATTATAAAAATTTTAGGTGGTACCTATTGCTTCTTGCTATGTATTGATTGTACTACTTAAGTAAAATGACAATACTGACATTTCAATGTTTATTTCACTTATTTTTATTCCACGAATTCTGAGCACGTTTTTGAAAAACTAAACTGGTAAAAAGTGTTCAGATTTTTAAAAATAAAATCTGTGAAATTAAATTTTTTAAATAAAAAAAAATTCACAATATTTTATAAAATGTATCAGTTAACTACATTTCTATGACTTTCTTTGATTTCAGCTCTCTTTTCTGGTCTCCCTCCAATGATGTCCTCAGAGTTACTTCTGAAGTGGCTGGAATTTGAGAGAGAATCTCAATAACTCAAACTATGTTGAGCTTCTCTGAACTGAATTTTGCGAATCTCCATCTCAGGGAAAGCCCACTGCTTTATCCAGTAGTTCTAAATAGCAGCAGTATTGATTTCTCTTTTAGATAACTCAGGGTTATGCTAACTGTGGTCTAAATCCTTTCCTTCTCATCGGGGGGATGCGTTCTCTTCAGAGGGCTTCACCCAGCATGTCAGCATGTCCATGCACAGCCCTTTTAGTAAAGGAAGATGGGAAGGGTCTGGGTGTTGCAGGAGCTTAGTAGTCAAAAAAGGACTGGAATGGCTAAGACTGTCACAGATGATGGGTGGGAAGTCAGGGAAGAGGGCAAGAGGAAGAACTGTTCAGAAAGCTGTGACAAGTGAATCAAGCTGCTGATCAGTATATGAAATAATGTATCTTTGTGTTTGAATATGGCACAGTTTATGTAATTGATTTTGTTATTACTACTATGAAAATGAGGAATTAGTTTTATTATAAACCTCCCTTTTATAAAATACATACTTACACCCTCATTTTCAATTCAGAATTTTTGTAGAGTCAACATTCAGAATTTATATTATTATGACCACAGATATTATTGATGGCTAAGCATTATAGTATATTACACATACACTATTTTCTTGTACAACTTCTTTTCTTCTAGAATTAATATTTTTCTATCACTATTTTTTTTAAAAAATTTCTATTTCTATGTTTTCTGTTGCTTCGACAAGGAGAATAGGAGAGGAAGAGCAAGTCTGATAGCAAAACACAGTCTTGTGAAATAAAATGTAATGTAATGACAGGAATGACATCCTAACATTGTTACCTATTCTATTAGTGAAAAGCAGGTTACATATAGGTCCCACCCAAACTCAAGGGGAGGGAATTACACAACAGTATAATACCAGGCTGCAGGAATCATGGTGGCCACCTTAAAGTCTGCCATAAAAAGGATCTCTTTGTTTTATTCTTTTCTTTTAATTTTGTAGCATACATTCAGTCCCAGACTAGCCAATGGAATAAATAATACTTCTCTTACTCTATTAAGTATATCAGTCCTCTTTCTTCCCTCTTTTTTGAGAAATACTTTCTGGATCCTTGTGACTACTTGTGCCAATTTGGACTGTTACTTTTGGGCCTTCTGTATCATTGTTATCCTAGGGTTTTCATTTACCATCAAACATGGGATTCTCTTTGGCTAATTCCTGTTTGAATTGCCTTTTCCCTAAACTGCATGCCTGCCTCCCTCCCTTCCTCCTCCTCCTCCTCGTCCTCCTCCTCCTCCTCCTCCTCCTCCTCCTCCTCCTCCTCCTCCTCCTCCTCCTTTCTTCTTCTTCTTCTTCTTCTTCTTCTTCTTCTTCTTCTTCTTCTTCTTCTTCTTCTTCTTCTTCTTCTTCTCCTCCTCCTCCTCCTCCTCCTCCTCCTCCTCCTCCTCCTCCTCCTCCTCCTCCTCCTCCTCCTTCTTTCTCTCTCTCTCTCTCTCTCTCTCTCTCTCTCTCTCTCTCTCTCTCTCTCTCTCTCTCTCTCTCTCTCTCTCTCTCTCGTCACCATTGTATTCCATAAAGCCAGTTGAGCATTGGAGATTGTATGCTTCTGAGAAGGTGGAAATACAGACAAATTTTGTGCAGCCAAATGCATTGAGCTGCACAGAAAGGACAAAATAATAACAAAATGAAGGGATAGATGCAGAAACATAGCTCTTTCAACATCTTGCATGAATAAACATGACAATTTGACTTCTTATTTGATGTGATATTTTGGCTAGGTAACGAATTATAGGTTGGAAATAATTTTGCCTTAGAATTTTGAAGACATAATGTCTTTGATTTTTCATATTGTTGCTGCTGAAAGTGATTTTATTCTGAAGCCCGAGTCCTTATATATGACCTTGTTATTTCTACTAGCTTTTAGTATCTTCTCTATATCCTTTTAATTTTAAAATTTTACAACATTGTGCTTTATGCTCTTTTTTTCATTGGTTTTTAAATATATTTTTAACAGAAAAGTGTGCTTTTTTTCTGTTCTAAACCACTTTCTTGTATTGATTCTTTGAAAATTAGTTCCCCTGTTGTTGTATCTGTTCTGTCTGTGGAACTCCCATGAGAGGAATATTGGATCTCCTGAATTGATCTTCTGATTTTCTTATACTTTCTTTCGTATTTTCTATTTCTTTGTCTTTTTAATTTCTTAACTTTATCTTTCAGTTCTTATATTACATTTAAAAAAATCTTTATTGTTGAGAGAATTACATATGTCCCCTTTTATTCCCCATTGACCCCTTATAGCCTGCCCGTGCCCCCCGCCCTAGGCCTTCACCATCCTATTGCCTGTGTCTATGGGTTATGTATACATTGAAGTTTATTTCTTCCTTAAAGTTCTGTTTGCCTTGTGTTTGTTTTAGTCTGTTTTTCATGTTAGATGCTTCCCTTGAATATCCAGTGATGCTAAGCTGATAGTTTTACTTTTTGAGTGAGGCATCAGAAATCTGTTGGAAAAGTAGGAGTATGGCTGAGACTGGTCATTAGGTGGCTGCAATGTAGGGTTATTGGTTCAGTAGGCTGTCTAATTGAGGACTCTATTAGTATCTATATGTCTTTTCTTTTGAGGTGATTATTTTTTGTAGACAAAGCCTCCATTTTCCTTTCTGGGGGTTTGTCTGGCTGTCAGTAGACTGGGACTCCAGGATGGGGTCTCTTTTCAGAATTCAGGATTTCATGAATTCCGTTGTTTTGAGTATGGCCATACTTTGGCATGCAATTTTGCCTCTTGTACCTAGGTTCATAACTATTGTTCAAATTCTCTAGTAGGTTAACCTGATTTATTCCTTCAATTTGAGGGAAAAGCAGTTTCAGAAAGATGGAGGGGATATAGCTTTGAACTTTTAAAGCAAATTATCTACTAAATCTCTTGTTTTTAGCCTCACTTGTCACTCTGATTTCCAGAGATATTTGGAATTTTAAAATCATGAACTTTTCCAGGATTTTTCTATCAAAATGAAATTTTCTATTAAAATAAAAATCAAGTTGATACTCATTGGTATCACTCTTTGGAAACAGTTTTCATCCCCCCATCTATACATATAACATAGCTTTTAATATGGGGTTAATAAATCAAGGATTATTGAATATGGGGTTAAGAAATACCTACTCCTCACCACAGACTCCCTTGAGAATTAACTTTAAAAAATAAGACAGGGTACACTTTCAATTTGTTTTCCAATTACTGTTCATATACAATATTATATTAGTTTCAGGGGTACAACCTAGTGATTAAACATTTGTACAATTTACTAAGTGATCACCCTGGTAAGTCTAGTACCATCTGGAACCATACATAGTTGTTACAGTATTTTTTACTATATTTCCTATGTTCTACTTTACATACCCCTCACTATTTTTATAACTGACAATTTATACTTTTTAATCCCTTCACCCTTTTCGTCTGCTCCCCCAATCTCCAGAGTAGACCATTGTATTTAGCCACCTGTCTCATCTAAATTTCTCTGGATGTGTTTGGATTCGTTTTAGAATTTAGACAGGTGGATATGTGCTGGATGTCCAGATTTAATGTTATTTTTAAATGGGAAAGAATAATTTTCTATAAAATTTTCAGATTTTCTATTTAAAAAGCCTTCCTGAAATGCATCAGTAGAAATGTGACAGTGGTTTTATGTGGCTAGATGATGCCCTTTGAAAATAGACTTTTGCCACCATGTCACAAAGTGTTACATTATTTTTTTATTGCTTAAAAATTTCCTGCTGAGCTAGTTAATACCTTAATCCCCCCAGAGAAAGACCTTGGACCTGTTGGCAGTGTTTTGTGTATATATTTTTTTAATTCAGTGGAGTTAAGAGAAATGTGACACATAGTATAGAACCTAAAGTTATTGGTCAACTTGAATTGATGGTTACAGACTTCCACAAACTCAGAAACCAGCGTTTCTCCTCCACCCGCAGTAATCCTTCCCCAAAAATGTCGCCCTGGCGTGGAGGAGCCTTCTCTGAAGATTCTGGTCTAATTAAAGTCTAGTTAAAGTCTTGAGATTGCTTCAGAGCAATCTCATTAATCTTTTGCATCATGGAGTCTTTAGTTCCTGTGATAGTGACATTGAGCTCACAATAGTGTTCATTCCATTGTTACTTCAGTCCACATGTCTAAGATTTTACTTTGTTCAACATGAGTACATATACATTTTGAAAGATTCTCTAAGGCTTATCTTGCTTAAGTGGTTTATAGCAAATCTACTTCTGTAATTTTTAAAACCTATAGTATTCTTTTAATTAAATTATTAATACTTAGTACTCTTCTGTTTTTACTATTATTATTAATTTACAGCCTGGCCGGTGTGGTTCAGTGGTCGAATGTTGACCCATGAACCAGGAGGTCAAGGTTTGATTCCTGGTCAGGGCACATGCCAGGTTGTTGGCTCAATCCTCACTAGGGGGCGTGCCGAAGGCAGCTGATTAATGATTCTCTCTTATAATTGATGTTTCTGTCTTTCCCTTTCCCTTCCTCTCTCTGAATTAATAAAAATACATTTTTAAATATTTACAGACATATTTAAATATAAAGTGTTGTGTCATCTATAGCTTTCAATTTATCTTTATTTTTTCTAATATCCAAATAAGGAGGCAAAGTAATATCCATTTTGTAACTTAGATTGATAGGGAGTCAATAAAATTCACAATTTAACTTGGAATAGATAGGGAGTCAGTACAATTCAGTAATCTTGCAGAGACAGATATTATTAAATCAGAACCAATGAAATGCAAAAACTGTTTAGAAGACCCTAGGACAGACATTGCTAGTTGCCTATCCAATAACTATTTTCGAATTGCTTAATAACAGAACCCAATATAACTGAATACTTATCTTTCAACTTTCCTTAACATTGGAAGTGATGATTTGAAACCATTCTGGCCAATGAGATACCTTTAGAACAGCGGTTCTCAACCTGTGGGTCGCGACCCCTTCGGGGGTCAAACAATCCTTTCACAGTGGTCGCCTAAGACCATCAGAAAACACATATATAATTACATATTATTTTTGTGATTAATCACTATGCTTTAATTATGTTCAATTTGTGACAATGAAATTGGGGGTCACCACAACATGAGGAACTGTATTAATGGGTCGTGGCATTAGGAAGGCTGAGAACCTCATTTTAGAAGTTTCTGTGTATGGAAGAAGAGACTTCTGAGAAAATGCTATGGTGATTTTTGTCTTTTGTCCTTTATTCTTCCACATATTTCCTGCCTAGAACACATATCTTTGGAGGTGGAGTAGCCATCTTTTGATACGAGAAAAGACCCTAGGTTCACTAACTCCTTCGTTTCTTATTTTAAATGTGTCTTTAAACACTTCTCTAAATGAATACAGAAGGTCAAACACATTGCTTCACTTTAAACAACATTTTTCTCTTTGAAAAACATTTTTATTATGTGTGTTTTTAAACACTTCTCTAAATGCCTTACAGAAGAGCTCTCATATTCAGTTCCTGAAATAACACAATTTTAAAGTGTCCTGCATATGCAATTCTTATAAACATCATTTACTACATGTGTTTTTAAATACTATTCCACATTACAGACGATATATCACATGTATTTCGTAAAATGGCACGGTAGTCCCAGTGGCCTGCAGTGAACATGTGCTAATACATGTTTTTAAATATTTCTCTAAATGTATTGTAGAATGGCAAACGCATCCCTTCATTAAAAAATACTTTCCTCTTCACAGAATGAAGTAATTCTCATAAACGTTGTTATTACAAATAATGAGCACTCTCTTGAGAGCTGGATCAACCTGGATTTCCTTTTCATGTGCTTGAAGTACCTGAGAAAAATCATATTTTGGTAAATCATTCTGGTCAGATTTTCTTTAAATACTGCTGAATGGGATTCCTGAGTGTCCTCCGCAGTCTCTGAGATGACTCCTTTGCATTTGCTTTCATTCTGCTCTGCCAAGTGAGAAAGATTCCTGTGCCAAACTAGGACTCTCTGAAAACTGTTTAGTATATCTGTATCTGTTGAGGGAACAGTGATTTTGATCCCTTTCTTCTTACCGAAAAATTGAGATTTTTGAGAGTCCTAAGTGGCAGCATGAGAAAAGTGAGCTTCCTGCCATAATGTTTTCTGTTCTCTGTAGTGTATGGCTAATCAGAGCTGTAGATGTAGATTTCTTCTTGTATTGGGGAAAATCTTAAGGGGTATGTGTGCAGGAGAATATATGTGTCTCACCATTTGCTAAATTAGGGGAACCACCCAGTCATCACTATTCCAGTCCTTGGCACTCTCTTCCCAAAGAATATCCATGGCATATAATTAAATCAATGTTTAAAACCCAGCTAATTATGCATGTATATAAGCTATATAACACTGTGATATTGTGATCCATCTCCATAAGATCTGCCACCTTTCTTAGGCATACTTGAAGTAAAAGTCTAACAGGCGTTAAAGATATTTTTCAGAGTAAAATATCTATATATTTAAAAACCTAAGCGACTGGTCAACTGGTCACTATGACACACACTTACCACCAGGGGGCAGATGCTCAATGCAAGAGCTGCCCCCTGCTGGTCAGGGGGCTCCCACAGCAGGAGTGCTGCTCAGCTGAACCACAGGGTGCCAGAGGCCTGGCTCATGGTTGGCTGCAGTGGCGCGAACCTCTCCTGCAGACACTCCCTCTGCATGCCCTTCCCCATCCGGACCAAGACCGGGATTGGGACCTACATTGGGACTGATTAGGTGCGATCCCATGGTGCGGTCATGGGCACGCTGGTATCACCCTAGGATGGGCACATGGAGACAGCAGTGGAGTAGCAGCAAGCCTACCCAGTGGTTGTGAGACAGCAGGCACAGCTAGGCCGGGATGAGCAGGAGCAGAATGATGCCTGGCCCAGGCTCGGGCTCCTTGCCAGCCGCCTACCACTTCATGCACTACTACATCCCTCGGGGGATGTTGGATGCTCATTTCAGCCCAATCCCCACAGAACACGCTGAGGGACCACACTGGTGCACAAATCCATGCACTGGGCCTCTAGTACATTAATTAATGACATAGTTGTACCAAGCTTAGCACTGTAAATACATTCCAGGAAATGGCAGTGCTATATAAATTAGTGCTATCACAGTCAACTTGGCGTTATCCCTGTGAATTGCATCCCCAACATCATTTATTCAAATTGATCAACAATTAGGGATTTTGTTGGTTGACAACTTTATGTTTCTGTATACTTTAGAATTGTTCTAATGGTGGATTTTGCTAGGGCCAGTGTATAATTTACCACAATCTGAGAATTCACTTGCTAGACTCATAGTAAAACTAATATTTTAATGCAATCCATGCTGTAACCCATGGTTGCTTATTTTTTGCAAAATAAAGCATCTTCAAATAATAAGATGTAATATCACTAAAAGGGGCCTTTGTGGAGTAAACAAAATAAAGAGATTAAAAAGTGCCATGCAGCCCTAACCAGTTTGGCTCAGTGGATAGAGCGTCGGTCTGCAGACTGAAGGGTCCCAGGTTCGATTCCGGTCAAGGGCATGTACCTTGGTTGCGGGCACATCCCCAGTAGGGGATGTGCAAGAGGCAGCTGATTGATGTTTCTCTCTCATGGATGTTTCTAACTTTCTATTCCTCTCCCTTCCTCTCTGTAAAAGATCAAATATATATATATATATATATATATATATATATATAGTGCCATGCAAATGGAGAAAAGTGCAGTAAAAAGGCTAAGCACTTATTTGCATGATAGCAAATTACACCATACAGGCTGATCACTGCTATGAAGAATCATAACTCTGTAGCTGTGCTAAACAAAGTATGGCTGTAGTCATTCAAATGTATTCAATATTTTAAAAAAAATTTTCTCACATATTTTGCTTTCTAAGACCACTTAAATATTTTCAAATGTGTGCACTTTATTTTAATTTATGTTCAGTGTATCTGATATTTTTTTCACTTGTTAAATTAATATCACCTCTAAAACAGTTAAATTCTCTTCCAGCATGGCAGAATAACTGGTGGCAAAATTACTCTCCTGCTGTAAACAACTACAAAACTGGACAAAATATATAATGCACCCATTTTCTAGATTGGATTATAGACAGCACAGATCTTTGAAAGAAGGGAAACCTACTAGGTGTGCCCCACATTCCCTGTGTCTTTCCACTTGGAGCACCCTCACTATCCCAGAGCAGGGACAGGGAGCCAAGGCAGAGTCAGTTCACTGAGTTGAGCAGGTGGAGATGAGAGTTGAGGCTGCTTAAAACCAATTAACTGCCACGCGTCCAAAACGGAAACCATCCCTACACGCCATGATATTTTGAATTTAATTTAAAAAATCAATTTGCAGCCAAAACCGGTTTGGCTCAGTGGATAGAGCGTCGGCCTGTGGACTGAAGGGTCCCGGGTTCAATTCCGATCAAGGGCATGTACCTGGGTTGCGGGCACATCCCCAGTGGGAGATGTGCGGGAGGCAGCTGATCGATGTTTCTCTCTCATCGATGTTTCTAACTCTCTATCCCTCTCCCTTCCTCTCTGTAAAAAAAACAATAAAATATATTAAAAAAAATCAATTTGCAATGAATATTATCAAAATAAACTAGAGGCCCGGGGCACAAAAATTTGTGCACTGGGGTGGGGGGGGGCCCTCAGCCTGGCATGTGCCCTCTCGCAGTCTGGGACCCCTCGGGGGATGACCACCTGCTGGCTTAGGCCTGCTCCCTAGGGGATTGGGCCTAAGCTGGCAATCAGACAGTCCTCTGGCAGCCCGGCAGCCCTCAGGGGATATCCACTTGCCAGTGGGGAGCAGCCCTAAGCTGCAGTTGGACATCCTTTGAGCTGCCGAGGAGGCAGGAGAGGCTCCCACCACCACCGCTATACTGGCAGCCATCAGCCTGGCTTGTGGCTGAGCAGAGCTCCCCCCTGTGAGAGTGCACTGACCACCAGAGGGCAGCTCCTGCATTGAGAATCTGCCCCCTGCTGGTCAGTGTGTGTCATAGTGACCAGTCATTCCCATCTTTCTGCTGTTAGGGTCAGTTTGCATATTACCCTTTTATTATATAGGATAGAGGCCTGGTGCACGGGTGGGGGCCGGCTGGTTTGCCCTGAAGAGTGTCCCGGATCAGGGTGGGGGTCCCGCTGGGGTGCCTGGCCAGCCTGGATGAGAGGCTGATGGTTGTTTTCAGGATGGCCACACCCCCTTCAGGGTGGGGGTCCCCACTGGGGTGCCTGGCCAATCTGGTAGAGGGGCTGAGGGCTGTTTTCAGGCTGGCTGGCAATTGAAGCTCCCAGCCTCTCCTTTCTTTCTTTTTTTTCTTTTTTAATTCTGGGATTTATTTACCTTCTATAATTGACTTTGTTGCTGTCATGAGCTGAGAGCTGGCTCCTGCTTGCTCCAGCTCTGAGGCCATGGCCTGCTGAAAGCAGGTGTCTGGGGTTTGTTTAGCTTCTATAATTGAAACTTTGTTGCTTAGAGTGGAGCTCAGAGCTGGGCTGCAGCAGGCAGGGAACCTTGGCTTCCTCCATCCTTGGAGCAAGCAAGCCTCCTGCTCGCTTCAGCTGCGTGGCTGCTGGCCGCCAACTTTGTTGGTGGTTAATTTGCATATCTCGCTGATTAGCCAATGGGAAGCGTAGCAAAGGTACGGTCAATTACCCTTTTTGTCTTTTATTAGATAGGATATATTACTCACAATTTGGGTGTTCTTGAATATTTTCAGCTGAAAATTCTCACGAAAAATGATTTTAAAGTTGGTCAGGGCTGCCACTTAGGGAAAACATTTTTTCCCTAAGAACGCGTGTGGCGTGTGGGGAAGGTCCGCCGCTTGTGTCTACAGACGCCTATGCCTATAATGTGAAGTGGCTGGAACTTGTTAGGGAAAGAGGAGCTTTATTGAGGGAAGCTCCAGAAGTCTGCATGGGGGTCTCTATGGGAGACACTGCTGCCTGCCCCTGTGCAGGGAAAGACTATGAGACCTAACAGAGAGCACCTGCTGCAGGGCTGATAGCTACAGGGAGGTACATGCAGTGCTGGGGATGTTTGTAGTCAGAGCCAGGCAGGGCAGAGAGGCCTTGATGCACACCTCAGCCATTTTCTTAGGAATAAAGAAGGCTATGCTTTAGGAATAACTATTAGAAAAATAAAGTAAGGGCTACCTTCCAGGTCTAAGGACAAAGCTGAAATAGACAAAGCATGAAACAAACCCCATAGGATCAAGAAGACCTACCAGTAGTTTAACTGCCAGCCAGTGCAGAACTCAACACCCTTAAAATGAGACAATATAATGCAAATAATTCAGTGCAAGCTCACTAGGCAGGTTAGAGTGAGAAAAGTAGCTGCAGAAGGAGGGGACAGGGATTGAATAAGGAATGGCCCCAGTGTAGTCTTGGTGCAGAAGAATGTGATTGAAGGGCATGACATGACAGGAGTTGGGACCCTTGTGAGGAAGGTGACTGATTAGGGAAGCAGCCCACAACCTCCATCCTGGACTGAAGGATACTGAAGAGGCATGGCCTCTAGGTGGAGCGTGTGATACTGTATGGGACCATTTCACAGAGGATATTATTGGGACAATTGATGAAACTTGAGTGGGGCTTCTGGGTGTAGAACATGTGGCAGCACTTGCAACTTTTCTATAAATTTAATATTTTAACGTTTTTAAAAAAGTAAAATGAAGATAGAGAAATTGACATTTTTGAAAAAAACGGGGCCACACCATTTTGGATAGTATTAGATCTAATGCAAAACAATGGAATAAATTATGTGAACTCTTGAGTGTTCTTCCTGCCGCATGTCATCATGTTATAAAATAGCATAAAGTGCCGTGTGAGTTTATTCTGGATGAACGTGAATTTTAATCCTTAGGTCTTAGAAAGGTACTAGTGTTGTGCAAGTGTGAGAACCCTGACTAATACATACAGATATACCAGTAAATATTTGTTCTAATAATAGATTGATAACATCAATAATTTATTCAGGTCTAGAACTTGGAAAACAATGAACTTTTATAACCAAAATGAAGGCACACTTAATAATCAGCAAGATGGAAAATACACATGTATTCTTCAAATTCAAAGTGGATTGATACCCAGGTGCATTGTAAGCAAAGCTGGAATATGCCAAGGAGGTTTTTCTTAGAGGTTTCTAAGCCCTTGGGATGTGTTCCAAACTCGACTCAAGTCACTGGCAGGAAGTACAAGCTCTCGAAAACTACTTGCTGCTGCTCCAAGGGCCATGTTAGGTTATTGGGCCTTATCCAGAATGTTCTCCTGAAGTGACCTATGAGGTCCATGGAGCCCTATAGTGCCCTTTATGAGCACTTGAGTGGCTTTCTCCTGCACAAACGATCTCATGCGACTTGACAACATGGAGGCAAGGGTGGTATGTATGTGTGTAGGCGGGGACTTTATAAGATATGGGAGAATCATGTAATTTGATTAGAATTACTGAGAAATGATCTGACTTTGCTGACACCTAGTACATTGAATGTGTATCCATGAGCCTCAGTCTCACGTGTTGATCTCTTAATATCTTTGTGTGCTGAAACCTATTACACAGTCAACAAAATCATAAGAAAACTTCCACTAATACTGTTCAAGAGGAAAAGTAACTGAAAAATTACTGGGGGAAACAACACATTTTGATGATAATATCTAGAGAATATTAGAGGGAAATAGAATAAATGGTGCTAAAAATCTGGGTTCAAAACTTCCAGTATTTTTACCATGGATTCTTAAAATAATTATAAATCTTATTTGTTATGTCTGTGTGAAATTCATGCCTATTATGAAGGCAGTACATCTGTTTGTGAAGGAATAACTCTACAATACGTAGGTAAACAATGACTCCCCAATTATACTAATGGACTTCAAGTCATCTTTTGATTATTTTCCTCTATTTTAACTATAGGGGACAGCAAATTACATTACTCATTATGATTGACTCATGATACATTTCTGTTATCATTCTTGCCCTTACCTAAAAAATTCAAAAGTTAAATTGTTTTTGAGTAGAAGGTTTGGCTACAGTGTCCGACTTGTTCTATAAACCACTCTAATTATGTTTATGTTCAGGGTTCTCTGATTCTTGTCTTTCTCTACGCTAAATTCAGAGTTTATAATGCTCCATATAAATAATCCAAATATTCTAAACCTTGGAGCTTATGACTATAAGGAAAGATAGCCCTTTCTTTTTGTACCCAGTGTGTAATGGGCTGCATCTCCACTATATTGACTGCCTGCAAATAACATCCTCAAATGTCTCCTGTTTGTTTGTTTGTTTATTTTTAATCCCTACCCAAGATATGTTTTTATCAATTTTAGAGAGAGAAATATAGATCAGTTGCTTCCTGTACTCACCCTGACTGGAGATCGAACCTACAATCTAGGTATGTGCTTTAACGGAAATCAAACCCAAAACCTATTGTTGCATAGGACAATGCTCCAGCTGATTGACCCGCCCAGCCAGGGCTCCTGTGTATTTTTGACACTCCCATAGAGGCAGTCTCCTGCGGGCCACAAACGATCAGATGAATTCATCACAACACAGTGCCTTTCTTTTTCTCTGATTTTCTTCTACTTCAGTTTTTTCACTTGATCATTTTTGCCTTCTGCGGAGCTGCTTATAGAGGTTTCACTGCTGTCAATACCCACCACAAGCACACCAGGGTACTAGTGTAAAGGCCAAAGTTATTGTTTCAGTTGATTTCAAACTTCTATAATCCTCAGGGGAACTGAGAAATTTATGATTCTTTGTGAAGCACCATGTGATGGTTAATTTTTATGTGTCTGTCTGACTGGATTATGAGATTCTCAGATATCCAGTTAAACATGATTTCTGAGTGTGTCTGTGAGAGTGTGTCTGGAAGAGATTAGCATGTGAATTGGTGGACTTGGAGTGAAGCAGATTGTCATTCACAATGTAGGTGAGCATCATTCAATCCATTGAGGTCCTGAATAGAACAGAAGGCCTCCTGAGTACCTGACTATTGGAGCTGGGACAGTGGTCTTCTCTTGCCCTTGGTGCTCAAGGTTGTCAGGCCTTGGAGTGACACCACCAGCCTTCTTGGCTCTCCAGCTTTCAGGTGGCAGAACTTAGGACTTCTCAGCCTCTATAAATAATCTTTATGATAAATCTTTGAGTGAGTTCCTTATACAAAATTTTATTATATATTCTGTATCTCACATTATTTCTGTTGTTTTTGAAGAGATTAGAATCTTGACTAATACATATGGGGAATGTGGGGTTTTTTTTCTTCCTTTCTCTATGCTCTACTTATCACCTGGGTCCAAAGCAGCTTTAATTGTGCCAGAACTTGAAGATCTTGTCAAATTCTGCCTCAATCTCTCTGTCCATAGATGTTTTGAAATAGTCTCAGAGTAGATTGGCGAGAGATGCCATGTCATACCCTCTCTCATCTTCCCCTGCTTTCCTAATGCCCTGACTACAAAGTTCCCCCATCCTTTTCCAGTTATAAAATAAAAAATGTTATGCTTGTGAATGGATATCAGCAACTGGGAGCACAGGTGGTCTTTATACTAGTAGCTTCTAGCTATTTGTATAGCTTCTACCTTCTAGCTACTTAGCTCCAGCTCAACTGGATAAAAAAAAAAATGCCCTATTACAAAATGTTTTCAAAGTTTGATTTAGCAGTACATAATCTAAAGCAACATTTAATATATGGACCAAGATAAAAGAACTCTAATTAGTCCTTCCTGAAGAGAATGTAATGCCCTAACAACAGAGCCAGAGGGAGCACAGGGTTCCTGTATTCCCATGCATGATATTCCTTGATAGGAATCATGATAGTAAAGTATATAATGAGCACAACAAGATCCTATCTCATCTTACTCAAAGGATCCTCAGTGGGGCTGCCATGCTTCCCTCCTACTTTGTCAGAAAAGTCTACTGTTAATGCATGAAAGGACCCTGCTGCCTTAGCACTCCATCTTTATTCTAGATGACAGCTAGTTTCCATATTTTGAGGATCATATACTCTGAAGTTGCTATCATTTTTAAAATGCATTGAGCCAGGAGAAAGTAGGTTGTTTTGAAATGTAGGTGTCTCGTTTTTTGTTTTTTGTTTTAATAGGGATTTATTTTTTTCTGAATAAGTTTCTATCTTTTGTGACTCACAGTTCCTATTCAGGAGCTGCCTTCATATTATTAGAGCAGAGCAGAGCTCCCAGCTCAGTCCCTTTGCCTAAACGATTCTTTACATATCAAATTTGGAAATTGGAACCTTGTGGTTGCATTACAAGTATTTCCAGTTCACAGGGAAAAGAGCAGTCATGACTCAATCTGGAAACAAAATCAGAAAGCTGTAGAAGAGTGGAAAATGGGATGTCTACTAAACAAGACTAATGAATTCAAAATGTATTCATGACAGTGTCTGCATTGGCTGACCGTTTCCTTTTGAAGAATTTATTTATGAGATAATAATTGTGTTGCTACAATAGACATGGTACTTTTCAAGATTATAAGGATAAAGATAATAAATAAATAAAAAACTGAAGTTACCAGTTTTAGAAAATGTATGACAACAATGTGGTCTATGGGGGGAAAAAAGAGATAATGAGAGATTCAGGGAGACTGGCTGCTCATTGCAACATCCAGGAAAACAGTGATGAAGGTAGGGATAGACCATAAAAGACTGAAGAGAATAGATTTCAAAGACAAATCAAACAAAAAGTTGAAATAATATGTTGGGTGTGAAAAATGAGAAGGGGGGGAATATAAGATGGCTCCTAGGGTTTTAATTTTCTGACTGAATAGATGGTGGCCATTCCTTGAAAGAGTACCTGAGGAAGTAGAATGGGTCTCTAATGATTGTGATTAAGGTGATTAAAAGATATGGAATTGTTCACCTTGGCCAGTGTGACTCAGGTGGCTGGAGCATCATCCCATACACCACAAGGTGGGGAGTGCTAGTCCTAATCAGGGCACATACCCAGGTTGTGGGTTCCATCCCCAGGGTCATCCCGGGTTGATCCCCAGTTGGGGCAACAGATCGATGTTTCTCTCTCACATTGCTATCTCTTTTTCTCTCTTCCCCATCCCTTTCCTCCTCCATCCTTCCCTCCCCTTTCCTCTCTCTCAAAATCAATAAGAAAAAAAAATTTAAAATGTGATATGGAATTATTCAATTTTAGATGTGTGAGAACAAATACTTTTGTAATTGTGTGTTTGTATGCATGTGTGCATGTGCAAGTGTGTGCATGGGTGTGTGGGTGAATGGCAGGCACAGTTTTCTAATTTCCTGTTATTTAATGTCAGTTTACGGAGATGGCTAAAGCACTTGTCTAAAGTTCAGTAAAGTCTAGGTGCTGATAGAATATTTTCCTGACAGTGTTAAACTGAAAGCAGTGAGTAGAAAGGATCATCTAGGAAATAAACCCTAAACCAGTGGTTCTCAACCTTCTGGCCCTTTAAATACAGTTCCTCATTGTTGTGACCCAACCATAACATTATTTTCGTTGCTACTTCATAACTGTAACGTTGCTACTGTTATGAATCGTAATGTAAATATCTGATATGCAGGATGGTCTTAGGCGACCCCTGTGAAAGGGTCATTGGACTGCCAAAGGGGTCACGACCCGCATGTTGAGAACCACTGCCCTAAACCATATTAACAACATAGCATGACATCTTGCTTGAGTCTAAACTGTATCACCCATAGGATTGGACAGGTATATCAAGAGATTATTAGGAGAGGAACAGATATGTAGAGAGTAAGGCACACAGGTGTGTCCAAACTTTTTATCTCATAATGTATTACTGAGATAGCTCTCTAATCCCAAACTTAAAATATTCATGTCCGAGTCCTAGTGGTTCAGGTAAAGCTCAAATACTGTATGCACTCAGTGCTGGTGAGTATTGAGAGCACATGTGTAACTTAGCGCAAGGATGTAAGGAGTTTATTCACTGCAGCAAAAAACACAGCTCTGCTCTGATTGCGTTGGGTGCGTGCTGGCCATGACAAGAGCTTCTGCAAAGAGGCTGGGAGTAGGCGCTCCAGAAGGTTTGGCAGTGGCGGTAGCAGAAAAACCCAATTGGTGCAGATAGCATTTCCCTTGAGATTGGAAGAAGGCGCCTTGGCACATATTGGCAGACATCACAGACAGTGTGGGCAAGGGCAGAACGACTTGAATAGGCATAAGCAACACTCATGTTATCACTGATTACTGCGGAAGTCTAAGCCGGAGAGGGGAAAATGGCCAATACTGAACGGTAGTTGAGAAGAGATTGCTAATGAGCACATGCTGTTTTCTGATAATTCTTTCCTGATGATTCTTCGACATAGGGATAAAATTGTGGCTTTTCACGGTTTTCTATAGATGAGATTTCACTTATGACATTACAAAGCACAAGAAGCCACATGAAATTGGAGACACTGTCTTATTCTCGGGAACTTACTGAACTAGTTTGTGATTGAAGCCACAGAATAAAATTGAAACAATGTATTTAACAAATGACACCACACACGTCAGACATGCTGACATTTCCTCTAATAGCCCGAAAGAGGAGGGATTCGCAGCTGTGTCATTTTCCTTTCATTATACAACTAGATGGCACTACTGTTATTTTTTGTTCTTGATTTTTGTGCACACTAAAGCTATCGAAAATGTTCTAATTTTTGAGTTAGCTTTAGAAATGTCAGTGGTCATAGATACTTTCAAAATGATGAGAATTGTCCTCCCTGAGAAAGCGTTTGGATAGGGGGGAAAACAGCTTAGGTTATGGTGCCCCAGAGAAGCATAAACAGGCTTGGCTACCTATCCGGATATCCTGCTTGGGAGAGGTCACATCATTACGACTTCTCATTGCGTTTGACATGAGGATGCACTGGTGTCAAAGACCCAGCCAGCCGTCTTGAAAAGAGTCTTGTTTGCTGTTATGAAAGATACCAATTTCCTCAGAGCCAGTCAGGTTTTTAAATCATTGTCTTGTCAAGAAGTTTTCTCATAAATGCATGTGCATTTATGACATAACAAAGTTTTTGAGTACTAAGAGGTTTGCTGCCTTTTGAAGTGTTTGACTAAACTTCAAGCAAAATTTTACTGCTTTTGAGAGAATCTGGAAAGCCTGGCCACAGAAAAGCTTGACAGGGCGAAGTGTATTTATGGATTGGCTCACTTGGCAGATATTTTGGCCCCATGAGTAATGCAAATCTGATGTAAGGCCCTTCCATTGCCTGTGAATGCTGCTGAAAAGAAGGAGCTCGTTTGGCCAGGTTTTCTCTCTGTGAGAGGAAGGGAGCCGACAAACACACAGTTTCCAATTCCGGGCAACGTGCTTCTAGAGCCTGCAGTTGAGAGGGACCGTCTTGTCTTTTTATCCATTGGCAGAAATCTTTGGATATATCAAAGTACTGAAAAACTGTTTTGAAAGTTACCCCTGCTCTGATGACCTTAACATTGAAATATGGATTGATTTTCTTTTCTTGCTGAAATAGACAGGCTCAGTGATGCAGTGCTTGCCAAAGGTGCCCTTATTGACTGGAGGAAACGACGTGACTAGAATTTCTCCAAAGGGTCTTGGAGAATGCCCTGTTTCTTCACACAATCCTATCCTTGACTGGCAAAGAGAGTAATGGCCGTTCTAATTCTGTGTAAGTTGGCATCACCAGCTTTTTTTTCCACTACCTCTTGCCCCTAAACTACAACAAAGTCACAAATGTATTAAATATCTAAGATACTGTTATGTTGAACTAAAATTTCTTAATCAAGGTTCTTATTGAAATTTACTATATAGAGCCAGATTAGTTTTCTTCTTATTTCAAAATTTGATTTTTAATTTTTTTCCTGAAAAATTAAAGTGAGAAAGAATTATTTATTTATAAAGTGTGTTTTTTTTAATCCTCACCTGAGGATATGTGAGAAAGAAATATGGATCCATTGCCTCCTGTATGTGCCCTGAATGGGGATGGAATTCACAGCCTAAGAATGTGCCCTGACTGGGAATCAAACCCATGACTTTTTAGTGTAATAGACGATGCTCCAACCAACTGAACAACACTGGCCAGGATTAAAGTGTGTGTGTGCTTTTTGTTCAAAAGTATACTGCCTATGTGAAGAAAATAAATTTCTTTTTTATGTATATATATATATATATATATATATATATATATATATATATATATATTATTGATTTTTTACAGAGAAGAAGGGAGAGGGATAGAGAGTTAGAAACATCGATGAGAGAGAAACATCGATCAGCTGCCTCCTGCACACCTCCTACTGGGGATGTGCCCGCAACCAAGGTACATGCCCCTGACCGGAATCGAACCTGGGACCCTCCGCAGGCTGGCGCTCTATCCACTGAGCCAAACTGGTCAGGGCAATTTCTAATGAAATGAAATAAAATTTACATAAAATTTATGTGTACTCATGTTCACTATGTTGAGGAAGGGACTCTGGGTTTCACTAATTTCACAAAGGGATCAAGTTATCCTCACAAAAATGAAACACTAATTGACCAAATGATCTCTTAGAAATTTTCAGCTTTCATATCATAAGGTTCTGTTTCAGAATATAGAAACAGAGCCCGACTTCAATAGGAACTTAATAGTCATTTGATCTGACACTAAAACAAATATTCTATAAGTACTATATTCCTGGGGCTGCTATAACAAAAATACCATACACTGGGTGGCCTAAACAATGGAATTAATTTTCTGGCAGTTTTAGAGTCTTGAAGTCCAAGATCAAGGTGTCTGCAGGTTTGGTTTCATTCTGAGGCCTGCTTCTCTGGCTTGCAGATGGTCACCTTCTTACTGTTTTCACATGTTCTTTCCTCTGTGCTTGCATGCTCCTGGTGCCTGAGTGTCTAAATTTCTTCTTATTAATGCCAATAAGATTGGATTAAGGCACACCCCAAAGACTTCCTTTTAACTTAATAATCTTTTTATAGACCTTGTCTCCAGATACAGTCACATTCCAAGGTACTGAGGGTTAGGACCTTAACATATGAATTCGTGGTGACATAATCCAGCCCATGACAAGTATCTCCTCAGTGCAAGGTGGAGCGCTTTTGCGGAGAGGGGAAAGAATAGAAGTCAGTCTCTAATCATGGACTTCCATGGACGGGAAAGAAGAGAAGCTTATACGTAATATTAATAAGGAGGCCAGAGATGTAAAATGAGGTTCAAGAAACTTCTAGGAGTGAAAACAATAGATGCCTTCAAAAAGGAGAGTTTGGCCATGCCGCGTGATGAGAAGTCAGGTAAGCTACCTATCACACTTGCCTGTGATCTGAGATACGTCATAATGGGAATTTTTAAGAAGTATGAAAAGTAATTTCAAAACAACTTAGTTTTCTCTTTATTTGTCTGACATGGAGGGAACTTATAATTACACTCAAATGTCTTAATTTTCTCACTTTCTGTCTCATCTACTCAATAAAGTGCTTTTTGAGCACCCTTTAAAAAACGTTCTCCTGAGTTCCCTCCACCACGTTTAGCTCTCTGCCTTTTATCCTACACTCCTGTCTCTTTCTTCCCGACCCTCCATCATAAAATACCAAAGGAGCTCCTTTGGCCTGAGAAAACCCTCTTTAGAAGGAAGGTAAGAGAAACAGAGAGGGCAAACCCAAAAATCTTATTTGGGGAGGGGGAAACCCTGGTAATACTCATAAATTAATTGTCTTGGGTTTTTCACATGAGGAATATAGGTTTTGAAAATGTTGGATTTGTTGCTGATCTTCCCAAGAGTGGCTTTAGTTAATGGGGTCAGAGGCTATGTTAGAATGGGTAGAGCCATGTTGGAACTAAGGCAGTGAAAAGGAGCACACAGTAGACTCTTCGAAGGTGGTAACTCAGACGGGATGAACAAATAGAGCAATAGCCAGAGGGAAGGGAGAGGGATATCCAGTATAAAACTTCTGTATTAGAAAAATTTGAGCAGAATTGCATCTGAAGAAAATAGTCCATTGAGAAGGAAAGGTTTGGGTAGTAAGAGAAGAGTTGATGTATCACTGTTGGTAAGAAGGAGATGAGACAAAATATAGCTAATCTGGGAAGATCTGAAATAGCAGAATTTTTAAGCAGGTCATTGACACATTTGATGCCTGGTTGACTGTATTTTTTTTTTTTTTTCAGAAAAGTAGGAAGAAAGGTTTCTCCAGGTAGGAAGACTAGGAGTCCCAGGATGAAAGTTTAGAATATTATAATATTTGGGGAGTCCGGTAGGAGAGAGAATCAAAGTTTTGGGTCTGAAAAATTGTTTTGAAAGTAGAAAAGGAAATGACTCCAACAATCCTAGTGCAAGAATTGCTTCTGTTCCTGTAGTTAGCAGAAAATGATTGTCAAGTAAGAACTGTGAAGATGAACTACATTTTCATCATGAAGATGTATTTTTAATGTATAGCTTCTTAAATTGTTTCAATTTGAAAAGCAAGGAGGTATCCCTAAAGCCCAGGAGACCCCCCCCCCTCCCTGCCCACACACACCTCTTTTCCTTTGTTGAAAACTACTAAATGTAGTAACATTCGCTGCCATAGCAATTGTGAGAACTCATTTCCTTCAAGTGTAGGCAAATGGAGGATGTGTGCTGTATTTTATTTTTATGGCCCTACTTTCAGGCAGTGTC
Organism: Myotis myotis; assembly: GCF_014108235.1. Taxonomy (NCBI): domain Eukaryota; kingdom Metazoa; phylum Chordata; class Mammalia; order Chiroptera; family Vespertilionidae; genus Myotis; species Myotis myotis. Next base: position 144,773,474 of record NW_023416313.1, on the reverse strand, counting down.
AGCTGTTTTTAGATTGACAATAAAAGTCCTTATTGCTTGGAGAATTATATTTCACAAGTTTCTTGTCTTAGATTTTCTATTTTTGTTTGTAGAACTCTTTGCCGAGAGAGAGGGAGAGGGAGGGAGGGAGGGAGGGAGGGAGGGAGGGAGGGAGGGAGGGAGGGAAGAAGGGATGGAGAGAGAGAGAGAGAGAGAGAGAGAGAGAGAGAGAGAGAGAGAGAGAGAGAATTAATTTGAGAATGAATTCACACAGTGCCACTAGAGTTTAAGCATTCAGTTGTCATCATTGCATCATTGGAGAGTGGAATGCAGGCTGCAGATGCAGACAAATTAATTTATAATTCTTTATATTGATTCCCCAGTGTTGTAAGAAATATGACTAAGGAGTTGTTTTTATAACTCTTTCTGATACAGAGTGATACTATTCTGTAAGATTCTCAGGCACATGGATACGTAATATAAATCTTTACCTACTTTTAGACTTTTTGGAATCTTAAGCAATACACTTGAAGTTATCTCTGTGCCGCATCTTCTTTCATCAGTTGATCTTCCCATCAGCACCTGATTTCTTGAATGCCTATTATATACCAGGTCTTATGCTGAGGGCTTGAAGATATAGAGATGAAAGCATAAACCTGCTTCCTATTCTCCTGGTGCTTTCAATGTAACCACCATTTCTATCAATGCTCAGATTTGATATGTAAAGTTTACTTGGGGAAGCAAATCATAAGAGTACAGCCCAGTGTTCCAGGTGACGGATTAGGGCTATAATAATTAAAATAGCTACGCTTATAAAATTGCATTCAGTGAGCAAGATGGTCTTCTTGGCACCTTATATACATTGGTCCCCTCATGAACATTATGAGGTAGAAATTACAATTCTCATTTTACAAATGAGTTAAATAAGTTGCCAAAAGTAATTTCCAAGTGATAGAGATTTTACTCCATATACTCTGATTCTAGACACTGTGTTCTTTACTGGCTCACTCACTTTATATTACTTTGGCATGTTAAACACATAAAATTATAGAATGAACAAATTTTATGAGTAGCAAGGCAATGGTTTGCAACTGGGGGAGATTTTGTTTTCTACAGGATACTTGGCAATGTTGCAAGACATTTTTGGCTTTCATAACTGGAGGAGCCCTACTATAACTAGTGGGTACAGGCCAGGGATGCCTCTATACACCCTAAAATGCACAGGATAGTCCCCATAACAAAGAAGTATCTGGTTCAAAATTTAAATAGTGCCAAGGTTGAGAAACAGTGCCTGAGAGAGTGCAATTTGGAAACTAGCACCCAGAAAGGAAATGTGACTTCCCAGAATCAACAGGTTATCTTGAGATCTCCAGATTCCCAATCCAGTTCCCCCTTGTGTCTTATGTTTTCCCCCTTGCATCTTTATTGCTGGTTTTGTTGCCCACAGTACGCCTCAGGGGTGCTGGGTTCTTGACGAGTGTTCAGTGAGTGCTGTGCTTCATGTGCTGCAGGTAGATGGCTGGGTAGTCATCAGTAGAATCTGAAAGTTCATGCCCTCCCACCTACCTTTTATATTATTCATAGGATGCTATGTAATTTATTAATTTAAATAGTATTATATAAATTACATAATGTCTCTAAAATACATAGAAAGTGTCTGGCCCAGGGTAAGCATTCAAGAAATATTTAGTATTAGTTTTGGTGACACTAAAGAATTTGAAAAATACAAAACCATCTTTAGAGAATATTAACGTATCTATCCTCACTATCCTTTGATATTTTTCTTCATAGCTTAGTGTTTTGACAGTGATTTTCTTTTTTAAATCATAAGATTAGCTATGATTTTTTTTCAGGGGGGGGGGTAATTGTTGAAAGTATTACCTTCCCACCTACTAATACCTTTTTATCTTCCTTTTCTATTTATTTCTTTGTCATTTGCAAAGCCAAATACTATATATGTATATCTTTCTTTCTCTATAGTGCTCCCGATCCAAAATTACCTTTCTTTCCTCAGTCCCTTTTATCAAAAATCTCCGTGAATTTTAGTTAGATATGAGGAAGAAATCTGAATAATTATAACCTAAATTGAAATATTTGGTAACCAGTCCACAGCACTTCTTATCCTTTTCTGGAATGTTTACTTTCAACCTAATGATTATTTGAACGAGTGTGGGGAAACATTGTAGTTGGGAATCCTTCTTGTTGTCCCTTTGTGATTATGTCATTCACAGGTAGTGTGTAGTTTGAATGTGAGCAGTGGTTGCCTTGCTGATTCTCCCAGTTCTGAGGGAGTAAGCAGCCTCTGCTTTCCAGTCTCCCCCCAAGACAAAAATGCGTAGTGCTCCACGAGACCACTCTGATCAGTAAGTAGTATCCAATGTAGAATGCACTTGGGATCTGTTACAGACTGAATGGTTGTGTCCTCCCTCAGCCCCCATATTTATAAATTGAAGCCCTGTCGCAACATGATGGTATTTGGAGGTGGTACCTTTGGGAGGTAATCAGCTCATGGTGGAGTTATGAGTACAGGGCCATCATAATGGGATTAGTGTCCATATAAGAAGGGCAAGATACCAGAGCTTGCCCTCTCTGTCACGTGAGGACATGGTTAGAAGACAGCTGGGAAGAGGTCATTTCCCACTAAGAAATGAATTTGTCAGTACCTTGATCTTGGGATTACCAGCCTCCAGAAATGTGAGAAATAGCTGTTTTGTAAGCCAGTCTATGGCATAGCAGCCTGAATTGACTAAGAAATTATAGAAAAAGTTTATTCACTTTAAAGAATACCTAGGGCTCCCTTCTAGAGAAATGAGGAGACCCACTTAAAAGTGTTCCCCAGTGTATGGATCTAGGTCACTTTTAAAGGACTTTAAATCTCCTCTACTCTAGCAGGTGAGCCAGCAGTGATTTATTTCATTTCTAAACCCTTTTTTCCTTCTCCTTTTTTCCCCCTGAGGTGGTATCATGACTATGTAGGTGAAAATTGGTCTGACTTTCTAATTCCCTGGTCTAAATGGTCAAGTGGGGCTCTACCCTCACAGAGAAACTCAATGTTGGTACCACTCTTGTTGAGCCTACTAGAGCAAAGAGTTAAATCCTGTGGCATCTAGACAAGATTAAAGTAACTGGGCTATTAGTGGTAACCACTAATCTGTTTTATCTTTGACTTTGGGTTTCTTTTGTTAAATATATTTGGTTTTTATATACCACGTATATGTAAAATCATACATTATTTGTCTTTCTCCATATGATTCCATTTAGTATATAATGCTCAAATTCTATCCATGTAATCACAAATGGCAAGATTTAATTCTTTTTATGGCTGTATAGTATTCCATTGTATACAAAATCCTACATCTTCTTTATTCATTGATGGACTTAGGTTGTTTCCATACTTGGCTATTGTAAATAATGCTACAATGAACATAGGAATGCATTTTTCTAATTAGTGTTTTTTATTCTTCAGATAAATACACAGATATGGAATATCTAGATCATATGGTAGTTCTATTCTTCATTTTATGAGGATTCTGTTTTCCATAGTAACTGCACCAACTTACATTCACATCAAGAGTGTTCCAGATTTCCCTTTTCTGCACATCCTCTCCAACACTTGCTGTAGCTTATCTTTTTTATGTTAGCCATTCTAATAGGTGTGAGGTGATGTCTCATTGTGCTTTTGATTTATAGTTCCCTAAATATTATGTTGAACAACTTTTTATGTGCCTGTTGGCCATCTGTGTGCATTCTTCAGAAAAATATCTATTTTCTGCATAGCCAAAGCAATCTTGAGAAAGAAGAACAAAGTTGGAGGTATTCCACTCCATGATTTCAAGTTATCCTACAAAGCCATAGTAATCAAAACAGTATGGTACTGGCATAAAATAGATACACAGATTAATGGGACATAATAGCCCAGAAATAAGCCCACACATATATGGACAATTATTTTATGGCAACAGAGCCAAGAATGTAAGATGGAGGAAGGACAGTGTCTTCAGCAAATGGTGTTGGAATAACTGAACAGCCACAAGCAAAAAGTGAAAATAGACCACTGTCTTACTACATGCAGAAAATTAACTCAAAATGGGTTAAAGACTTGAATGTAAAACCTGAGACCATAAAATTCCCACAAGAAAACAGGTAGGAATCTCCTTGACATCAGTCTTAGCAGCATTTTTGTGGATCTTACTCCAAAGGCAAAGGAACAAAAGCAAAAACAAAAATGTAGGATTGTATTAAACAAAATGCTTCCACACAGTGAAGGAAGGCATCATCAAAATTAAAAAGTATGCCAAAACTGGTTTGGCTCAGTGGATAGAGCGTCGGCCTGCGGACTGAAGGGTCCCGGGTTCGATTCCGGTCAAGGGCATGTACCTGGGTTGCGGGCACATCCCCAGTGGGGGGTGTGCGGGAGGCAGCTGATCGATGTTTCTCTCTCATCGATGTTTCTAACTCTCTATCTCTCTCCCTTCCTCTCTGTAAAAAATCAATAAAATATATTAAAAAAAATTTAAAAAGTAACCTACTGAATGGAGAGATATTTGCAAATCCTATGTCAGACAAGGGGTTAATATCTAAAATATATAAATAATTTATACTATTTTCTTTTAAAATTTAGTATCTGCAGTTGGAACTTAGAGTGCTTTCCTGCAGGCTGCGACATTATTTGTGTTCTTTGATGCTGATATGTTGGTGGAGAATGTATAAAGTTAAGAAGGGACTGTCTACAAAAAGAAAAGAGTGACACCCATTAACACTAACTGGCAGAAGTTCCTGCTTCAGTGCTTAATAAATATCTGTCTTTGAATGAGATGCACAATTGGTAGATGTAATGCTTTCTATAACCCTATGAATGTCATTTCAATTACAATGACGATTTTACAGAGTACTTTATTTAATTGTGAGTTTGAGCAGATCTGTCTGAGCCTCAGTTTTTTCACCTTTAAAATGAGTTTGGACAAGATGAATCTAAGGTCTCTTTCAGGAACAAAGTACGTGTTCTAGTGTTCTATAATGTTTTTCTTTTTATTGAAAACTTACATATTACATTATTTGAGGTTCCATTGCTGGCAGTCATTTATATGAGGTTTTGCTAACATGATGGGCACAAAGAGTGAACTCTGTAATCATAATAAGAAAAATGCAAAGTTGAATTAATGAAGATCTCTAGGATTCATTTTATGGTTATTTTTTACTCTTTTATAGCTCTTTTTTTCTTTGCTGTTTTTGAAATGGAGGAATATTTTAGCTCGATGTAGTCCTGCATGTTAATGCATGTTAATAAGGGGACAAACCCAAACCTTTCTATCATCCCTTGGATACTGATTGAGGCAGCACGGTCACCAGAGCTTTAGTACTACTTCTTTTGTTAACTAATTGAGACTTGGAGTAGGTCATGTCATCTCTCTGCTTCTTGATTTCATATATCTCTATATATAAAAGGCTAAGTGTCCATCCTTCCGACTGGTAGCTATGACGCACACTGACCACCAGGGGCAGATGCTCAACACAGGAGCTGCCAGGACACACACTGGCCATTTAAAAATAAATGGCATCATGGACCTGGCACTGACAAATCAACACTTGGCTTCCCCCAAGTGGGACATAGGCCCCGCCACCACCCCGGAGTGACACCCCACCAAATTGCAGTTGACGCTGCCAAGACCCCATGGCAAAAGTGTGGCCCATGGCTCAGCCCACCCTGGAAACAGTTGCTGTGGGCACTGGGTAATGCCCTTACATAGCAACACCATGCTTCCTCTCCCTAGCGATTAGCCTCCTTGGAGTTTCTTCAGCCCAAGAACCCAACTTGCTTTATAGCCAGGTGCAAACATTTTATAGTTTAACCAAATGTTTGTGAAGCATTTTCACGTGCCTCATCTCATTTGATCCTCATAGAAGTCCTGGAGTAGGTAGATAGGAAACTCAGTAGAATCCTACTTTCTCTTCATTAGCCAGAAAATGGAGATTTAGAAAGTTTAGAAACTTGACCTGACTGAAAAGAAGTAAGAAATGGTAGACCTTGAAAATGACTTCAGGTTTTCTCACTGTGCAGAATATAGTCAAACACTGCTACAGTTAAATATTTTACCCTTTGCTCTCCTTGCATAGGGTAAATAATCTGCTTCATGTTGATATTTATTGCTGTGTTTCTGACAATTACCTGAAAGAGAAATTGCAGTGCTTCACTGTGCTGGGAAAAGTTTAGCTAAATCAGAAAGCAGGTCTAATTAAGCTAGTTTATTCTATATCTATAAAAGGCTAAGTTGACTCCTGTATGCACAATACATATAAAGCTCTTGCTGGCACCAGTCACACACGTGTGTTTTGATCTGTCATTGGCGATTGTGAATTTGGTTGACACTTCTATTATAAAGGGCAAATAGCGATATTAAAATATTTCTTCTAATTGATTTCCTTTCAATGTGCTTGAATCTGTGCACCGGGCCACTAGTATTTAATATAATACCCACTTTCTTTTTAAGTTTTACTTGATCTGTTTAGGAAGGTGAATATATACTTACTAGAGGCTCAATGCATGAAATTCATGCAAGGGGCTTGGCCCTCACAGCCCCTCCCAGCCTCAGCCGGCCCTCGCAGCCCCAGCTTCGTCTGGAAGGTCATCTGGAAGGTCGTTCGACTATTTGGCGAATTAACATATTAGCTCTTTATTATATAGGATTGTAGAAAATGCAAATAATGCCAAAAGGTATCAAAGGGAAAAAGAAAGAAAAAATTTCACACACACACACACACACACACACACACACACACACACATACTCTTACAAATATGTATACATAGATATACATATATTATAAATATATATATATATATATATATATATAGTTTTATTTTTCTTAAAATTATCTCCTAGTAATATGCTAATGGTTAGGGCATCTCTACTGTTAAGGATACTGAGTGTCTCATTTAAAGAGATCTGTTTTACTAATGAAACTTTTAGGGTTTTTTTTTGGGGGGGGGGCTATTACAAATGACACTGCTGTGAGTGTATCTTAACATCTTTATTATAATCTCTACTTAGAATGAACTCCTAGGAATAGGATTGTTGTGTCAAAGGATGTTTATATTTAACACTTAATTCATGCTGTCATGTTGTTCTCCACCAAGATGTCCATGTTTTGCACTACCACCAACTTTGCCTTAGATGCCTATATCCTCACACCCGTATCTACTAAGGTATTGACAATATTTTCACAATATTGTTACAATGGTTATGACAAATTATATCTTACCATTACTTACTATTATTTTTGTTTTAAGAGTACTTTTTGAAAGTATAAAATGATATATTTATGACACTTATTTTTAACTTCGCTGATAATGAGACTAAGGTTAGAGTGGTTGAGATAGAATTGTTTTTTTTATTCTTTGTAGATTGCTTTCAAAGGAATATATCTAGCAATTTCCTTTCTATCTTTTCCAGGGATTCAAAAATGCATTTACTTCCTTCTGTATGTGGCACACAAGTTCAAGATCTTTTCCAAATATATTTTCAATCACCTCATGGTGTCTTAGCACCACATGATTAAGTTGTACTTCTGTAGAGATAATGTCATACAATCTGCACCCTGATCTGTGGAAAAACCAGATATTGCTTGGTTAAGTATCTTTTTTGATTTGTGATCCTATAAAAGCATAAAATAAAATGTTCATTTCTGCTTTAACAATATCTAATTAGTGACATTTCCTTCACCAAAGTTTCTTTTTTATTGGCTCTAGTCAGACTGTTTTATAAGTCCTACAAAATGTCTCATCTTTTTTATTTCTTTTAAACTTCATTATCTTTTTGATGACACAGTAATTTTCTTTTCATTTTTTATCTCCTTTTAGCTGACATCTTCACTTTGTCTTTCTTTACTATGCAAGAGCTTATCCATTTGTTTTGCTAACTTTTAATGGAAAATTCAATTTCTATGAAGTATGTGCTATTATTTTTAGAAGTACTTAATTAAGTTCTCTAAAGGTTAGGTGAGCAGATTAAAGAAAAAATGTATAAATGTGGCAAGTCACCTTCCTCATGGGAATCCACCAGGGAGGATTTGGGGTGAATAGTGACAAATTATATTAAAGTGACATTCTGTTTTTCATTAATGTCTTTCCAAGAAAGGTTCAGGGAATTTGTTATATGCTCTTTAAATTTAAGATGCAGAAATATTCATGCATACTGAAGAAAGGCAGTATAGGTAACCGCACAACAAAAGAGAGGAGCAAAAAATTGAAAAAAGGGTAGTCAGAACAGCATATTGGTTTCACAAACAATAATTAAACATCCTTGTCAATAGTTTTTCAGAAATTTGAGACCAGTCAAAACATATTTGATCTGTATAATTTGTTACTCAGATTCACTAAGCACCTTGCTACGTGGAAAACACATTGGATTGGGAGCTAGGAAAAGATTGATGCCATCACTCATCTGTATTGTTTTTTCCAAATGTGAGGCTCTGTGACATCTTTTTCATTCTTTGGTCCTTCTGTTTCCTTCTAATTGGGCTTATACCATTTTGGTAAGAGAAGGCAGTCAGATCTGTTGGTTCCATTTGCAAATGTGATGATATATCTTCCAGAAAAACAGACTCCTTATTTGATTTTAAACCAAAAGAGAATAGAAAGGAGTGGAGGGATAGGTGCAGTATCCTTTGTTTATGTGGGCACTATTTAATATATTTTTGAAACCTATTATAATAAAGACCCTCACCTAACTAAATGATGTGGGAGGGAGGAAGCATGATGGAAAGCAAAGATAGTTTGAAACCAAATAGGGAAACGTTTACTGAGACCATCACCACCAATGACGAAATATGGGAGAAAAATTATAGCATGGTTTTGGGGATTTTGGATTCTAAAGTCAGAAAGACCTTGCTTTGACTATGGTTCTTCCACATACGATGGGAGTTTATCTGAGCCCCAACATCTTTGCCTGTGAAATGCTGATAATAATACAACTTATCTAATAGGGATATTGCGATATTACAATGAAATAGCACATCTAAATTGTTTAGTATGGTAACTAATACATAATCATACTACTAATAACAAACATTCATTCATTCATTGATCACTAGATGCCACTTACTCTTATAAGGGCTTTCCATGTATTAACTCAGTAAACAATGTGAACTCTTCTAATCCTTATACTTATTTTTAGGAAACTATATATATATATATATATATATATATTACTGACTTATAGTGGTTCCAAAACTTGTATCTTTTTATTCACATGAAACATAAAAATAGAGATATTGATATATATACACACACTATTTGTAAAAAATTGAAAACAAGATCTGAAGTTTCCTAAATAATATAGAGGTTATTATATATCAGTTCCTTAGTGTGTTCATTTTCATATTTAATATTTTTATAGTATTTAACGTATATACTCTGAAGTATACTTGAAGTAAGCATCTTTAAGTGTTGTTGTTATATGCCTACAATTTCTACTGTCTTATCAAATACAACTTCACTCTTAATGTCTTTTTGGTCATGGTCATATTTGAAAGTTTTATTGTCAAACCAAGACATAGAAGTAGTCTTGCCCTAACCGGTTGGGCTCAGTGGATAGAGCGTTAGCCTGCGGACTGAAAGGTCCCATGTTCTATTCCGGTCAAGGGCATGTACCTTGGTTGCAGTCACATCCCCAGTAGGAGGTGTGCAGGAGGCAGCTGATGTTTCTCTCTCATCGGTGTTTCTAACTCTCTATCCCTCTCCCTTCCTCTCTGTAAAAAAATCAATAAAATATATATTTTTAAAAAGTAGTCTTAAAAGTAACACATTAAAAATCTAATGTTTACACAGATACTTAACTGTGCTCATTGTTTTTTTTATATTATCTCCTTTAATCATACCATCTTTATGAAATAGGTATTATTGTTATTCATATTCATAAGAAAATAATCGAGGTTTAGTTATCACAGATAATTTGCTACAATATGAGATGGGCAAGTGCTGATGTCAGGATTAGAACGAATAATTGTTTAATTTAAAATATCATTTTATCACTACCAGTGCTCCTTTAATATTTCCATTGAAACATCCCCAGAGCAAAGAACACTGTACTCTGGTGTTCTAGGAGCATGTTCCAAAGATGTATAATCAAACAAATATTTTCTGACATATGTCTTTAAATCATGCAAATTTTGTATTCTTTCTGATATTTTTATGTTAATTTTAAATAAAACAATTATTTTCTTTATGTATTGTTATCATAAGGACTCGATTTATTCTTAAGCAGATACCTAATATCTGTTTAAAACTTGAGGATATACCTAGTACTGCTACCAGGCCCTTTAGATAAGACCAAACCGAAAAAGCTAGTTGATAGGGAGGACAATGAAATATTCCTAAGGCAGAAAGGAATCTTATGCTTATGTATAGGAAAACAATTCATGCAAACATGTGTATGCATATTTTAATTGCTGCCAGACAATCAGGACAGAATATTTTGTCTAATAGCTAAATGTTGTGTGTGAACTGACTTGAATGACTATGTGTGCTGGCCTCATGTCAAAGAAGCCTGGATATGGCAGTGCCATATAAAAAGAAATAGAGCAAATAGAAAGAAATTGAATATGTGTCATTATAATAGTTTTATTAAAAGGAGACAAATGTTAGAGCAACAAATATGGGAGATATTTCATTTGGATATTTTTAGTGAGCACTCACAGAATAGAGATGTGAATTGATTAGCACTTCTCCATAACAGAGTGAAAAACTTACCTTTCCTGCAGACTTGGGAAATTATTCAGAATATAAATATAACAATTCATTTATTGACTTTGCATCCTAGGAAATATCAAGAAGAATTGTCTGATGTGAATAGAGAATTTGGGCTTGCTAAAATCAATATTTATCTCTCAGGTCAATCAATTTATTGATATTCATCTCAATGAGAAGTCAGTATGTGTGTATCATCACTATGGACTAAATTTCAACATAGAAATGTTATCATCTTGAATTTAGTTTGCTTCCCTGAGAATACTACCCTCCCATCAATTTTATATGGTTTGTATTAGGTCTAAAAGAGAAAACTTTAAAATCTATTAAATATTTTATGCTTTTCGTTTCTCATACCATTTAACAAAAGGAAAAAATGTAGCGTATAAATTGTTTAAAATTATAATGTCCAAAGTAAACTCCTACCAACTTAATTTCTCATAGTGAAATTTTTATAGGGTACATAGAAATTATTTAAAGCTATGAATTATAATGATTTTCCAAAGAAATGATGTCATGACTTTAAAATCAATACGACACAAAGTGTGTCAAATAGAGATAAAAACGCCTAAGATACTTCTTTTATGGCAATCATCAACTGATAATTTCAATGTAGAAAAATACATATTACATATATAGATAGAGAATTCAAGCTAATGTTACAAATTAATGAAAAGGAGATTTGCAGTGCATCTACTTCAAATATTTGTTGTTTGAACTAAACATTTTTATTTTGAAGCTAATGTCTGCCTTCATTAGAGAAACTGGTGCCTGTCTTTAAATATATTTGATTTATTTCCCAAAATTTAGTTAAATTGAATATATTTATCTTTTTATAGCAGAAAACCAAGTATATTGAATATTTTTAAATACTCTTCTTGTAACTAATATGTGTCTTGCTTAAACTACCCATGATAATAATACATAAGTGACATAATTATACCTAACTCATTAATTATCTATTTATATTTTTTATTTGTTATGGATAGTAGCCCCAGTTCAATTGTTAGCTGTAACATACCCACCAAAATTGTACTGTTATTCTCTTTCCTGTGGAAAGATGTTAGCTGCCAGAAAGTTTTTAAAAAAGGTTTATAAATGCAAATTCACTCCCAAGAGATCTTACATACTTGATATGTCAGCAATCATGAATGTCAAGGACTTTAGGGGAGGCCAATAAATTTGGCCTTTTCTTATATATTTCTAGTCATGTGGTAGTGAAAACATCCACCAAGTACACTCAGGTTTTAAAGTTTCTCTTGTTTTCCTGCTCTATTCTGTGAGGCAGAACTGTGGGTATTGCCCTACTTCTTCCTATGCCTGCATTTTGGCAATCTGAATAAGTAAAAAGTGGGAAGAGATCAACCAAATAACTTGTATGCATGTATGCATAACCCATAAACACAGACAATGAGGTGGTGAAGGCCTGGGGCAAGAGAGGGGGAGAGGGCGGGGCTAAAAAAGGTCAATAGGGGAAAAAGGGGACATGTGTAATACTTTCAACAATGAATATTTAATTTTAAATAAAAAAAATAAATTAAAACAAATGAAAGCAACCCTCTTGACTTAACTATCAGACTCCTATCTCTCTTTTTATTTTATTGATTTTGACTAGTTTCCCCAAACTTGCTTTCTACTTGCTTTTTATTGTTTCTACTAGAGGCCCAGCACATGAAATTTGTGTGTGGGTATGGTCCCTAGGCCTGGCCTGCAATAAGGGCCATCTTCCCCAGCTGCCCGCAGCTGGCCCCTGCCACCACCCACCCCTGGTTCCCCATTTGCCATCGGGTGATTGGTGCCTGATGGCCAGGGGAAGGGACCAAGAGGTGGTCAGTGCACCTCATAGTGACTGTTCCAGCAGTTGTTCTGGTCGTTCTGCTGTTAGGGTCAATTTACATATTACCCTTTTATTATATAGGATTTCACCTCAAATTTTTGAAACCTATATATCACTGTAGTCTTCCAACTCCTCTCTTTGAATATTTTAGCTTTGATGTTTTCATCAGTCTTATAGCCTAATTATAATTAACCTTCCCATATTATATCCTCAGGAAGAGCTAAGAACCTTTTCCTGACACTTCAGACATTACAGCAATATCTACATGACAGACATTATACAAATTAACTATAATTTAGTTGTCCTTTTGATTCTCACATAAAGTGTTTTTCCTTCAGGTTATAGACTTGGCTAATTTAGCTTGAGATTATTGTATCTTTCACATAAACTAGTTTTATGAAATTTAGTTAAAACATGTAACACTTATTTAAAGGTCTGTTTTAATTTTTTTATTGACCCTTTTAATAGAATTGACTTTTTAGTTGATTAAATTTTTGTCGTATAGAAACAATTTTAGACTTCAAGCAAAGATTTTTCTGTTTTTCAATACAGAAATTCTGATAAATACAAGGTAGGGAAAAAGTAGGTTTACAGTCGTGATTATGCAAATGAGTTTATTCTTATATTATTATTTATTAATTATTGTATTATTTTTAATATGAATAACTGTAAACCTACTTTTGCCTCATCCTGTATATAATGTGTGGTAAAGCACTTAAAATATGAACTGATTGAATTGACCTGGAACAAATACATTTTGGATGAACAATTTTTGGAAAATTAAGTAATATTTATACTTTCAAAATTTTATATCTCCACTTAACTGATGGTTCTTTAGAGTCCTTCCCCTACCTCCACACTGGACTAATTATTTGTATCATTTGATTTTTTTGATTCCTGCTATTTTCCTTCAATGAAATGATTACATTTGTTATCATACACTTATTTATATTTGTATTTGTTCAACATTTGCCTTCTGAGCTAGATTGTTAGCTCACAGAACTCAGGAATCATGTCTATTTTGTTCATCAGTACAAATCTAAGGTGTAGTAGAGTCTTTGCCACATAGTGTTCAGTGAACGTTTGTTGAATGAATTAATAATTTTAGTGAAGTAGGAGAAAGAAGAGAGATGACGAGAAGGAAAAGGAGGAAGAGAAAGAGGAGAAATAGGAGGATAAGGGGGAGGAGAGCTGGAGGAGGAGGAGGAAAATGGCAACTTATTTTTATGGGTTCTTGTTATGCTTTACTATTCCATCCTCACAACAAACCTATAGATTCGTCTCATTGAAGAAAAAGACACAGAAAAGTTAAGCAATATGCTTGTGCTTATAGTCACACCAAGGTGACAGTTGGATTTTGAATCCAAGCTATATGACCCCAGCCTAGCCATTTATACCCTATTCTGAATAAGATGACTGTGGCATTTTCCTTAGCCTCTCATTTCACTGATGCCATCTTTTTTCTAAGACAGTTGGTGCTTATAAAAGCAGGTTTTTATAAAAGTAGTGGTATGATGTTGTGCAGTTCACTGAGCCATGTGTAGCAACTGGATTTTCAGGCACTAAATACATTCACTTTATTCACTTAATGGAAAGGTGTATGCTGAGGAAATTTAATCACAGTGACAGTAGTTGTTTTTCTTGGGGTCCATTTATCTTCTGAGTCTATGAGTTATACACTTACCTGCCCAGGTATTTCAGATGACATTCCACCCAGAACTTTCTGAGGTTTTAAAGTTGTTGTGTGAACCACTGATAGGACATACAATTATTAAATCTATGTATTGCTTTAAGCCATAGAGGGGGTTCTGTAATTTGCTAATAAAGAAACAGGCCAACTTACTACCCTTAACTTCCTTCCCTTCCATGAAAGTGATTTGTTTTTCGACTTCCAAATTATCTTTTATTTAAAGTGAAAGTGTTCCTCCTTTCCAAGCCTAGTCCCTTTATCCTTGTTGAATTCATTCCTATTATTGATTGAATTCATTATTATTCTCAGATCTATAATTCTTGTCCCATAATATATCGCTCAATTTAAAAAAATATTTTTATTGAATTCAGAGAGGAAGGGATAAAGAGATCGAAACATCAGTGATGAAAGAAAATCATTGATCAGCTGCCTCCTACATGCTCTGCACTGGGGATCAAGTCCACAAGCAGGCATGTACCCTGACTAGGAATCAAACCCTGACCTCCTGGTTCATAGGCCCATGCTCAACCACTGAGCCATGCTGGCTGGTCTAACACTCAATTTATATCTGATGTCTTTATTTTCACTACAGTTTCTTCAGTCAACATACACTATGAAATTCCCATATTTCAAATATAAACAAATATGCTTTCCCGGGCCCTATTTCTCTGACAAAATGTCACCTATTTTTTCTTAACTTTATTAAATTTGTTTGAAAGACTATTTTAATTTGCTGTTACCTATCTTTACCACCCATTAAAATGTTATTTTTTATTGCTTCTGTCTTTCACACTGAACCTGCTGTTTCAGAGGGCATTCGTATTATATTGCTTGTCATTTCTAGTCATTTTTCTTAGTCCTCAACTTCCCCAATATTTCTGCTATATTTAAACACTATCAGCCACTCTTAACTTTTAGCTTTCTGCTCCATTGATTCCCTGATATTGTTCTTTACTTAGTTTTATCATATTTCTTATATTTCAATCAAAAAATATTATAATTTTTATCTTTTATTTTAAGGTGGGTTCCTTTTCAGTTTATAATCTTTCTTCTCTTTCCTTGTCTATATCACTATTTCTGCTTCCTTTTATAAACCCTATAATGTTATTTTTTCCTATGTTTCTGGTCCGAGTCTTTTTATTCCCTAACACTTTTCCCTCCTGGAAGATATCCTGCCCTGGCTTCTGGGTAATAACTAGTAACTTTGATTGTGTTTTTTTTCTTTCTGAAATTCTAACCTAATTCCCAAGGATTTGCATGATGTCTTAAAGCCAAATTACACTCAATCCAGGAGAGCGGGTATGTCCCCTTCCCAGTCATACATAAAAGGAGCCTTGGTTTTCTTTGTGCCTTGCACCTCCCTCACCACTGCCACTGATAAATTACTATGTTCTGTTTGTTCTACCTGCACAGTGCTGCTTCATAAGCTTATCATTTATTTTCATGGTTCCTCTCCTACTCCAGGCAGTGATGTCATTTCACACCCACAGTATTCCAGTAGCTATCCAGTTGATATCTCTGGACATATATTTTTTAATACACTATCCCACTTTTTAAGTGCATTCCTTCTTAAACTTCCTAAGATATAGGTCAAAGGGCATATCATGTTTTAAATAAGAAATTTAGGTGTTTTCCCATGGCCTATAGAATATAGTCAGATTTCCTAAAATGGCCTCACAGACTGCTACAACTGAGTTCATTCTGCTTATTCAGGCCATCTGCAATGCATTCCTTCATTAAACTTAGCCTTTAGCCATGTTTCTAAATAAAGCATGTACTTCTGTGCCCACATACTTTTGGTCCTATTGGACTTGGAATATATTTTCCCTACTTTCTTCCCAGTCACTGAAAACCCATCCTCAAAGCGTTAGGTTAATTAATTCCACCTTGTATTATGATTGGTTATCTATTTCCATTTCTATTTTATAAACACTTCTAAAGCAGAAATATCTTTTTAAAATTGTATCCTTCACTCCACCTCCCACCCTATACACAAAACACAAACTCTTTCTTTCTCTCTTGTTGGTACATAGACAGTGTTCATTAAAAATGTTTGCAATGTTGCTATGAAGTTATGAGAATTTGTGAAAGTCTGGTTGGCACCTTAATGTCTAACTTTTTTATTTGGGAATTATTATACTAGTACATAGTACAGAGTATAGTTTGGCAAAAAAAAAAAAAAAAAAAGGGGCAGGATTCATCATTTAAAAAGGCTCTATTCATCAACTTTCCTTCCAAGAGCCTCTTTAAAGTGCTTGATATTCACATATAAACTGGCCTTCACTGCTCATGGCTTTTCATCTAGGCCAGTGATGGTGAACCTTTTGAGCTCAGCGTGTCAGCATTTTGAAAAACTCTAACTTAACTCTGGTGCCATGTCACATATAGAAATTTTTTGATATTTGCAACCATAGTAAAACAAAGAGTTATATTTTTGATATTTATTTTATATATTTAAATGCCATTTAACAAAGAAAAATCAAACAAAAAAATGAGTTCGCGTGTCACCTCTGACACGCGTGTCATAGGTTCGCCATCGCTGAAGTGTTTCTCAACCTTGGCTGCACATTAGAATCACCTGGGAATCTTTTTAAAATCCTGATTTCTGGGCCTCATCCTCCGGAAATTGTTTCTTTGTTACTAATGTTGTTGCCCCACCCCATAACAAAGAAACAGAATTTCCGGAGGATGAGGCCCAGAAATCAGGATTTTAAAAAGATTCCCAGGTGATTCTAATGTGCAGCCAAGGTTGAGAACCACTGCTTCACCAAGACCATTTCTTTCAGAATATATATCCTGCAGCTGATAATTCTTGACAAACTACATCAATTACTGAAACTTGGCTAGTGTTTGCCATTGCTGTTTATTCTTTGCTAGTGAGTAGTGAAAGTAATGGAAAGTAGGTATTGGGAAGGGCAACAATGGAAAGATTATTGAACAGAATATTTATCAAATGTCAGAAAAGCTTTTGTAAATATAAAGCTAAAAATGAATAAAACTCAAACTTACTTATAAATCCAATACAGCTATTATTAATAAAAACTCATATGTATAATCTCAAAATATGTTTATCCAAAAAGCCTTTGAAGCTTTTAACTTTAAAATTTTTATTTAAAACAATAAGTAAAAAAAATTGACAATATAGATGAATGAAAAACTGGGGAATATTTTTAATTATCAGAAAGTAACACTTTACTATATATCTTCACAGATGTATTTTTAAACAATAATGTGAGCTTACTCTGAGTTTGCTCTTTTAATATTTTTAACATCTTCCTACACCATTAAATGCAATATTATTTTTAATCATGTTTTCTAATGACAGTGATTTACTCTAGTTTATTTAGTAAATCCATGAGTGGTCAGTATCTAAAATTGCTCTCATGTAAATTGTAAAAATGTAGACTTAAAATTTAGTGGAGTATGTCTAGGAGGATAAGAGCAGCAGGGAGAGGAAGAGGACTTGAGGGGGCTCTCTAAATCCTGGGTACTCCCAGGGCATATTTCTAGCTCCAATATCCCTGACTCATGTTCAAACCAAAAAAAAATATATATATATATGTAATATAAATATATTTAGCCTGAACATTCAGCTGATTTAAAGTCCTTTGATGACTCAAATCACAGTTCCAGACATCAGAAATAAAATCTCAACTGGCGCCTGTTAAATGTTAAATAACTCTATTTTATTATTAATACCAATACTATTTTATTCATTACACATACCAAAGAGATCAGAGTTCATTCATTATTTTATTCATTAAACACAGCTATGACAGCCTGGCTGTGTCTCTAGAATGGGGGGAAAAGAGAAAAATGAATATCATAATTTTTAGTGTGTGAAGTAGGAAATGGGAGCAATTTGGGTGGTCAAGTGACTCAATCCAAGAAACTCTTTATAGTCTCTCTTTCAGTGCCCAACTGTTTTAGCTGGGCCTGCTGCTTAACTAATCAGGCTGTTCTACTTCCTGTACCCCAAACTGCCTTATGTATCCTGCCACCAAACGTTTGGTCTTGTTCTTCCTCTGTAGGAAAAGGAAAACTACATGCTGGCAATGAAGACTAAATTCCATGTTACATTTCCCTTTGTTACCTTACTGAGAGTTTTCCAAACTACATTTCATTTCAAGGTTTACTCTTTACATAGACTAGGTAATTTACAGGGGAACTAAAACAGCTTCCATGCTTTAAAAAAATCTAACAACCCTTGGAAATCCTTATTTAAATAATTTTGATAGGTTTCACTGTAGTAGAATTTCAGTACATTAATATGAGAGTAACATGGGGGCTCCTTAGGCTAGACATGGTCCCCTGTTTTAGACAGTTCTGGAACTTTATACTACTCATTTGTAGAATTACTAGAGGCCTGGTGCACAACATTTGTGCACTTGGGGGCGGGGGCCCCTCAACCGGACCTGCACCATTTAGCAGTCCGAGAGCCCTTGGGGAATGTCCGACTGAAAGCTTAGGCCCGCTCTCCATAGCATTGCTGGGGAGGCAGGAGAGGCTCCCGCCACCACTGCTGCGCTTGCCAGCCATCAGCCCAGCTTCTGGCTGAGCAGCACTCGTCCTGTGGGGGTGCACTGGCCACCAGGGGGCAGCTCCTGTGTTGAGAGTCTATCCCTGGTGGTCAGTGTGCACCATAGTGACCGGTCATTCCGCTGTTTGGTCGATTTGCATATTACCCATTTATTATATAGGATTCCAATTATAATTTAAATAGATATTTGTTGAATAACTAAATGTATAGATTGTAAACTACTTGAAGGCAAGGATCATGTTCATCTTACTCACTTCTATATTCCAGATTGAGACATAGTTTATGGCTCAAAGTAGGAAATACAAAGTATAGGTTCAATGAATAAATAACAGAATTGATCTTCAAGAGCAGGATAGAATATGTAGTATTTCCCAGGTATATCTGGTCAAGGGACCAGATATATCTTTTGTGGAATATCTATTAATATTTTATCCTATTTATTTTTCTAGTTGGGTCTCCTACAGGTACTTCAAGTACATAAAGTCCAAATTAAGGATATTATCTTGTGTATAGTATTGAGTTGTCCTCTTTTGTTCCCTGTGTCAACAATGTTGTCACCATTGTTTCAGGTACCCAAATCAAAATGGGATTATTGTTAACTTTTCTCACTCTCATTCACATTCCATCAGAGCCCAACCCTTTTTGCTTCTATCTCTCTTTATTTGCTTTTCTCAACTCTATTTTCAAGACACTAGTCGAATGAAAAAAAACAAAAAACCCTTCACAGTAGTCTCAAAAGTGGTTTTTCTTGCTGCCTCACAATCACTGATCACATCCTAACAATCTGAGTTTTGGTCATATTAATCTCTTAAAGTATTTCTGTGACTTTAAAAAAAAATTGTATAGATTTTTGTTTACCTCTTGATTTTGCCATTGTATTTCCTAAGTCACTCTACACTCTAGTTATATGGAATGTTTTGCTTCCCCAAAGCCAGCATGTTCTTTTTAGCCTCTAATTTTAGGGTCATCATATTGGGCTTACTAGCTGTGCACTGCCTCATGCCGAGACTATGACGTGAAGCCCCCTAGAGTTGTGCACATGATTCCTCTACCTGAACACTAACTTTTCATTTTCTATCACAGAACACTTCCTGACCCTTCGCCTTGTTTCTATTCTTCTGTTTCTGAGTGGCTTTCCTGTCTTCTGAGGTGTCTATCATTGGGTGTGTTATAGCCAATTATCTTCTTCCAGTCAGTGGTTGCCTTTTCATCTTGTTGATGGTTTCCATTGCTGTGCAAAAACTTTTTAGTCTTATGTAGTCCCATTTGTTTATTTTTTTCTTTTTTTTCCCCTGCCCAAGAAGATATATCCAAAGAAATATTATCAAGAGCAGTGTCAAAGAGTTTAAAACCTGAGCTTTCTTCTAGGAGTTTTCTGGTTCTGGATCTTACATTTAAGTCTCTATTTTGAGTTTATTTTTGTAAATGGTCTAAGAAAGTGGTTTAGTTTCATTTTTTACATGTATCTGTCCAGGTTCCCCAACACCATTTATTAAAGAGATTGTCTTTACCCATTGTATGTTCTTGCCTTCTTTGTCATAGATTAATTGACCATATAGTCATAGGTTTATTTCTGGGCTCTCTATTCAGTTCCATTTATCCATGTTTATGTTTTTATGACAGTACCATGATCTTTTGATTATCATGGCCTTGCAATAATAGTTTGATATTAGGCAGTGTGATACTTCCAACTTTTTTCTTTCTCAAGGTTGCTGTGGCTATTCAGGGTCTTTCATGGTTCCATATAAATTTTAGGACTATTTTTTCTACTTTTGTGAAAAATGCCATTGGTATTTTCATAGGGATTGTATCAGATCTATAAACTGAAAGCCAATCTTTCTCTTTCTCTCCCTTCTTCCCTCTCCCCTCCCTCTATTTCTCCATTTCTATAGCTAGAAAGATATAGATAGAAATAGATAGATATAGATATAGATATAGATATAGATATAGATATAGACCTATAGACCTATAGACCTATAGACCTAGACCTACAGACCTATAGACCTACAGACCTAGACCTACAGACCTATAGACCTAGACCTACAGACCTATAGACCTAGACCTAGACCTTGACCTAGACCTAGACCTGGACCTAGACCTAGACCTAGACCTAGACCTAGACCTCCTATTGGTTGTTTATCTGGGGAACCCAGACTATATAAGATTCCTGTTTTGTCACCATCTTGTTTACACTCTTTAGGAGCCACTACAATTTATTAGTGTTCCACTTAATAGATTGTTCCCAAGTAGACACTGTGCTCTGAATATGTTCTTATCAGTGTAAGGTACAGGAATATTGTTGACTTACTTGCTTAATACTGTCTTTGTATAAAAGCAATAAAAGTGTACACTATATTTTTTGGCTCATATTAAATCTCTCATTAATTAAAAATGTTTAATTTCAGCACCTGTTTTGTTCTAGGAATTGTGTTAGGATCTGTGAATATGAAACTGCAAGGTATAGTCTCATTCCCCAAAGAACCTGGATATTTCTTTCCTGTTTATGGCCTCTATCATCCTGTGAGGTTGACATTAAATTGGAGAACTAGACTTTCTATTTATCTTCTGGAATTCCTTTTTACCCAATTTGATCCATTGTTCCAACCCTTATAATTGGAAAAAAAACACAACTATTGATTTTTCCATCATGTTTCTGTCATTCAATATTTGGCTATTTCTACAAATTGATGCATATTTTTTTATGTCTATATCATTTTTTTAACTTAAAATTGTGAATAAGGCTTACAACAGGTTAAAAAATGAGCCATATAATCATCATGGTTTGAGAATAATTGTTCAACTAGCAGATATCCACATAATTTACTAACATCCTCTCCACATCTATCTTGTCCAAAAAGACATCAACAGAACACACCATTAAATGCCTCATTGACATGCAGATTCATTATGTCTCTATAATTTAATTAATTTGGTATAATTTATTCTCAGTGAACTTAAAGTGGCTCTTGGTGATTGCCACATCCTTTTCTAGGTGTTCATGAGCCATCTGCCTAATTATGTGTCTTGGAATTTTGCTAGGAATTGATGGAACGCTTTATGATGTGTAATTTCAGTATGTACATTTTAATTTTACATGAAAATAAAATATTGACCTCAGCATTATTTTAAGCCTTCTTTCCAGTCACATGCTCTTCCAATAGTGCTTACATTGGTGCTGTAATTACATGGAGAATAAGGGTTTTCTTGTGATACCCAAGGGCAGGGAAACTGTTGTATTTCAGAAATGAACCACATATTAGTTCCTTTGAAGGGAACCCAGTAAGTTCTCTCCATCTGTTATTTCTATTTCCCACTTTACATCACCTTTTTGTCTTCTCCTTCTCCTTATTTATTTATTTATTTATTTATTTATGCCTTTGGTTTTTTTTATTAAACATTTTAATGTTGGCATAATTACAGGTGTCCTCCTTCCTTTTGCAGAGAATATTTCTGTGTTTCCCATTTCAAATGTAGATACCTAACAATAACTCTCAAATTTGTAAAAATTGCCTATTTTATGTTGAAACCTCTTATTTCATATTCCATACAGAAAGGGTTTTTTGTTTCATGTGGTTAAGTTTTCTATGTCTGGAGAATCTGTTGTCAGGAGATGGAGTTATATGAACATGAAAACTCTGTAAAATCATGTGGATAGTAGGAGGTAGGCTGAAGTTTCCAGAACTAGAGGTGATGTACAGCCCGGTAGGTATCCATTATACATGGTGTCTCATTTAGGTATCTAGAGATGAGAAACCAAAGGTAGCTTGGGCACTTAAAGCCTAGAATTGGAAAGCCAGTAGGCTGCTCCCTGTCTTTTTGGGATATCTGGCTTTTATACTTTCTCTATATGCATGCCTTATCATCATGCTGCTCTCAGTATACTTGCACTCTTTGGCTACTTATGGCCTTCTTTCCTCCATGATATCAGTGTACAAAATGGCTTGTAATATATGCCATAATAATGCCATAATGCTGATCCTGGCCTGACTTAAAATGACTTTTTAGTTCTACTACTTCCCTTTATCTGACTGGTTTTTATTACTGCATTTCTTAGTTTAGATTCTAAAGAGAGAATCTTCTTAGTTACTAGTTGCCAGTGGATGTGTTGGGATATTTTTGTTAGATGTCTACTGCTGAGAAGGAGACAAAGACAGGGCAAACTTATTGAAGTTTTAAAAAATATAGAATAGCCCAGCCAGTGTGGCTCAGTGGTTGAGCATCAACCTATGAATCAGGAGTTCACAGTTTGATTCCTGGTCAGGGCACATGCCCGGGTTGCAGGCTCAATCCCCAGTGTAGGGCATGTAGGAGGCAGCCAATCAATTATTCCCTCTCATCACTGATGTTTCTGATTCTCTCTTCCTCTCCCTTCCTCTGAAATTAATAAAAATATATTTTTTAAAAATATAGAATATATTTTATCCATGAACACTTAAATTTACCACTTATTATAGGTATAGCCATCTTTTATTTACATTTGATTTATCCTTACTACTATAAAGGTATGATTTCATCATAGAGCATATGAGCATTAACTAATTATGCTTATTTTCTACTAGAAGCCCGGTGCACAAAATTCATGCATGGCTGGGGTCCCTCTGCCTGGCTGGCGATCGGGGCCGATCAGGGCCATCGTGCCCATTCCTGATCAGGGCCAATTGGGACTGGTGGCCAGGGAGGGACTGCAAGAGGGACCGTGGGAGGGCTCTACAGTGTGTCTGGCCCGTCTTGCCCAGTCCTGATGGGCTGGATGTTAGCAGCAAGTTAACGTACCGGTCGGAGCATCTGCCCCCTGGTGGTCAAAGCACATCATAGTGACCGGTCGGTCAACCACTCGGTTGGACACTTAGCATCTTAGGCTTTCATATATAGAGATTTTTGGATAATATGAAATGATCAGTGCCACGTACTTAAATTAACAATTTCTCTTTTTTTTGAAAACTGCTTTTGTGGAATATAATGAACAACATAAACTGATGAAAAAAATAGATCCAGAGACAGAAAAGCATCAAACAGACCGTCAAACCTCAGAGGGAAGGAAGGCGGAGGGGCGAGGGGTGGCAGTGTTAAGAGATCAACCAAAGGACTTGTATGCATGCATATAGCATAACCAATAAACACAGGCCCTAGGAGAGTGAGGGCATGTACTGGGGGGTGTGAGTAGCCGGGGAGAGGTCAATGGGGGAAAAAGGAGACATATGTAATACTTTAACCAATAAAGAATAAAAAAGAAAAAAAGAAAACTGCTTTGCACATGGCTGGTCATATTTATTTTATTGTCTTAGTAACTCTATACTGGATTCTATATTTCTGGATTCTCCTTATTCTCCTTGAGACTCAGTTTCCTCATCAATATGACGGAATTAGAAACACCTTTATGTTAACAACTAAGCATCTTGTTTCCACATAAAAGATGTTCAAAATATAATTATTGCCAAAACCGGTTTGGCTTAGTGGATAGAGCGTCAGCCTGCGGACTGAAGGGTCCTGGGTTCGATTCCGGTCAAGGGCATGTACCTGGTTTGCTGGCACATCCCCAGTGGGAGATGTGCAGGAAGCGGCTGATCGATGTTTCTCTCTCATCGATGTTTCTAACTCTCTATCTCTCTCCCTTCCTCTCTGTAAAAAATCAATAAAATATATTTAAAAAAAATATATATATATATAATTATTTTCCCTTCCCTCTGTTATAGTACATGCTGTAAAGTGTATGTCATGATGTTAGTTTCCTTTATGTCTTTCCCCTTTATTCCTACCTTGAAGTAGCCATTTGTAATTTTCTTATCAGAATTTGCTTTTCAAGGCCTCCAGTCCTTTTAAAAGACCAAGGTTGTAAAGTTACTCAAAGTTCCTTACTAAAACTTTGGAAATTTGTTTTTCTAAAGTACAAGATATCTGTCAGACTGTGCGGAGCGTTTTCTTTCTTGGCTATTTCAAGCACTAAGATGACAAGTTTACATTCTCCCAAGGTTCCTGTCACTTGAATTTCATGATCCAGTTCTTTCTTTTGGTCAAAGTTAAGTCCAGAGAAATAGTCCCTCATTGCTTCATCAACTAGCTGAGAGATGAAATTTTTAGCGAACTGAAACTTCTAGCAGATGTCTGGTTCATTGACATCTCAGCTATAGCCTGCCTATCTCTAATTCATTCTCACATCAAAATTATGCCTCTTAATTCTTTAATATTCAGAATGGTGTATAGTGCACTGTTTCTTAAACAGTGGTCAGAGAATACAGTTTTGGGCCCATGAGCATCTGTAGAAAATTTAAAATTTTTTGTGTTTTATTTTTATAATTATCTAAAAGTTAATATACTCACATGTGAATGTCCCACATCCCATGTGGTTCAGGGTTCGGGATCTGGAGAAGGGGCCACACACAACTGAAAGAGACAAGACAAGAAATAATTTAGAAATATTGAGGGCCAGGTGGGCAAGCCCAATGCAAGAGAAAGGACTTCCACTGGTGCCCAGGCCTTGCCAACCTTTTCAATTTTGGATACACATTTAGCTCTTAGGCAGGTAATTGTGGTAATAGACAGACTATCTTAAAAGTCAGTAAATATAGAAAGATTTACTCTGAGACTATTTGGTCAGGAAATAGCTTGAGCCCCTATTGTCTGGACTAAACAATCCGTGCATAGCTCTGGCCCTTGCCAAGGGCTCAGGGTTCACCAGCATTCCGGGATCCTTGTTTACACTTCTCTGATAGTGAAGAAAATGGGTGGCTTCCTGCACTCACATTCTGGGTTATGATTTTAGTTCCTGTGTTTGCATACATATTTATGATTTAATAAATATCACGTGATCACTTAAAGTAGCACTATTTAATATTACTGTGATGGTAAGATAAATAGGGCTGCCATTAAGATAGTATGTCTTAATGACAAAATGAGAACAATAATTTAATATATATTGTTGCCGAACTACTTTATATGTTATAAATACATAATTTTAAATTGCAAATTAAATTTGCCAATAAAGACATTTTGTAGTAAAAAATGTAGTTTTTTAAGTTTTGGATAGATTAAAACATTGATTTGACCTCATGAAAAAGACAGAGTAGTACTAGTTTGTTACTGGCTAATGAAAGAAGAATAGAGGTTGTACTGGGCATATAAATAATGTAGCCTCAACAAATAAAGGCCATGCTACTTTTGGGGAATAAAAGTGTCATAGAGTTTGAAGAGAAAAAGTGGAGGAAGAACTGAATCACCACATGGCACACATAAAATAGCCTAGGGCATAACAATACATGTTATAACTACCTTGGTTTTATTTAAGAAAAACAAATATTTCATTAAATAATGTTGAATGTTAGTGGTGGTGTTGGCCATTGCCCTGACTTAGATTATACTATATAAATTTTAACTTTTTAAATTGTGCCACAATCGGGATAGGTGTTGGAGCTTCCGTGGTGAGAATAAGGAATTCCTCATTTCTGTCCTAGAGGAACTTTCTTGGCAAAGTCAGGATCATCTTTTATGCCTTGTGATTGCTGCCCTGCTGCTTTTCACCACATGAGACACAGAGGCATTTCCTGACATGACAGGTGAATGAAGCAACATTTTTCCAGTCCTCTATTATCATTTATATAGCTACTTTGTTGCATAAGGTAGACTATTATCAGACTTTCTGGTTATTAGACAAAAGGTTAAAATAGTGATTTGGAACCTCTGAGTATAGTTTTATGTAAGAAAAAGTCTCCTAGTAGCTCAGCTATCTTCGTGGGAGGTCTCAGATTGTGTGTGAGAGTATGGGGAAGAAGGTGAGGCCTGGGTGGAGAAATTAAAAGTTCAAGAAGGGAAAGAATAGGAGAAAATATGGAAAAAAGGAAAGGTGAGGGAAAAATAAAGAAGGAAATGAAAATACAAAGAAATAATGCAAACTCAATATGAAATTGAGATTAATATTACCTAAATAATTATAAAAATATAACACTATTAATTAAATGAAGACAGAATATATATTTGATTATTTTCTAATATTTATTTTGTTCCTACTCCTTATTTTTTTCATGATTAATATGTTATAGTAATTGATTATAGAGTCAGAAATATTGAGATTATGAGGGAATCATTACATTTCACAGTGTGTATAGATGCTAGTTAAATTTCAAAAGAAGCATACTCTGATAATAAAGTTAAACATGAAGGCAAAAAATTTAGGGCAGAGTATGTGAATCCTATATAATAAAAGCCTAATATGCAAATCAACCGAATAGCAGGATGACCAGTGACATGCACTGACTAGCAGGGGGCAGACAGTCAACACAGGAGCTGCCCCCAGCCCGCAGGCCCCAGGCCTGCCAAGGCGGGTGCCAGTGGGCCCCACCCCCAAGATTGGCCCTGATCGCTGGCCAGGCCTAGGGACCCTACTGTGCACGAATTTCGTGCATCGGGCCTCTAGTCCTATATAATAAAGAGGTAATATGCAAATTAATCCTCATGCTCTCACAAGATGGCTGCCTACAACCATGCCAGCAGGGGGGTTAGTGAGGAACGACCAAACGACTGAGCACAGGCTGCGTGGGGCGACCAGGCCGGCAGGGGGGCTAGTGAGGGACGACAAAATGACCGACCAGCAGGCTGTAAAAAGAAAACACCAACAGAAACAAGCCCTGGCAGGCATGCTCAGTGGTTAGAGCATCAGCCTGTGAACCTAAGGGTTGTGAGTTCAATGCCCAGTCAAAGGCACATACCTGGCTGTAGGTTTGATCCTCAGCCCAGGTCTGGGCATGTGCGGCAGGCAACCAATCGGTATGTCTCTCACATCAATGCTTCTGTCTCTCTCTCTTTCCACACCCCCTGCCCTCCTTTCCACTCTCTGTAAAAATTAATAGGATAATATTCTTGGATGAGGATTAATAACAACCAAAAAAAAAAAAAAAAAGAAAGAAAAAAATGCCTTGTCTATCAAAAATGCCTTGATAGACAACAAAAATCATCCTAATATATAAAAACCCTGGGTCCGTAACAACCGTAATGACCAGAGGCTCGACCAACTGGAAGTCAGTCCTACAGTCAGTGCTGGGTTGCTGAGGCGACCTTCACAGACACTGCCACATGCTGTGGTATAAGACAGTGTGCAAGTGATCAGAAGTGCAGGCACCACCTCCATGCCACCCCCCCACTTCCATCAGTTCTACCGGCCCTGAGGTGCCCTCCCGAGCTGTTTCCAGCGAGGGTGAGGACTGAGGGAGGAACCCGCCCTCAGAGCTCCTGTAGCCCCCAGAGGCAGTGAGTCCCGGGTCACTGTGGCGATGGCTGCCAGCACTCCTGATGGTCTGCAGGAGTGTGCAAGTGATCAGAAGCACAGGCATCACCTCCATGCCACCCCCCCCACCCCCGCCACTTCCATCAGTCCCACCAGCCCTGAGGCGCCCTCCCTGAGCTGTTTCTGGGAAGGGTGAGGCCTGAGGGAGGAACCCACACTCAGAGCACCTGGAGCGCCCAGAGGCAGATTACTAAGAGAAATTATGAATTTGAATGTTGCATTTGGTGGGAAAGTTCTCCTTCTTGGAGCGGATTTTTGACAATGTCTCAGTATTGTGCCACATGCTATGCTATTGGCTTAGTACAAACAAGGTTAAAGTGCTGTAGTGTTTGGGGATGTTTCAGAAAGTTGTCTCTTAAAACAAATATGAGATCAGAGGATTCTGCTTATAGTGAATGGTTAATAAAACTTGGAGATGGCAAACTAGATAGCAGTTTCCTTTAGGAATGGATATTATTGAAATCCCCCATGAAATGATTTGTGAACAGATCTAATACTGAAGCTACCTTTGGAAATAGTATATCTATAGATAATATTAAAAATATATCTAAACCTGTGATTCTTTGTCCAAAAAATGAGCACGTTCAAAAATTAAATGAAGAAATTTTGGATATACTTGATGGAGATTTTCACACGTATTTGCGTGATGATTCCATCGATTCCATGGATGATGCTGAAAAGGAAAATTTTCCCATCGAATTTCTTTTTTTTTTTAAGTATATTTTATTGATTTTTTTTACAGAGAGGAAGGGAGAGGGATAGAGAGTTAGAAACATTGATGAGAGAGAAACATCGATCAGCTGCTTCCTACACACTCCCCACTGGGGATGTGCCTGCAACCAAGGTACATGCCCTTGACCGGAATCGAACCTGGGACCCTTGAGTCCACAGGCCTTCGCTCTATCCACTGAGCCAGACCAGTCAGGGCTCAAATTTCTTAATAGTATTACTCCTTTGTGAATGCTGTGTCATAAATTAAAATTAAAAGTAGGTGTGATCATAATGCTACTGAGAAATTGAGAAATCTTAATAGTAAATGGGGTGTTTGTAATGGTACACGATTTATTATCAAAAGATTGCAACCTAACATTATTGAAGCTGAAGTATTAGCAGGATCTGCAGAGGGAGAGGTTGTTCTGATTCCAAGAATTGATTTGTCCCCATCTGACACTGGGTTCCCATTTAAATTAATTCGAAGATAGTTTCCTGTGATGCCAGCATTTGCAATGACTGTTAACAAATCACACGGACAAACTCTAAACAGAGTAGGAATATTCCTACCTGAACCTATTCTTGCACATTGTTATATGTTGCTTTCTCTCGAGTTCGAAGAGCATGTGATTTTAAAGTTAAAGTTGTAAATACTTCGTCACAAGGGAAATTAGTCAAGCACTCTGAAAGTGTTTTCACTCTTAATGTGGTATACAGGGAGATATAAGAATAAGTTTAATCAATTTATCACTCATTGTTTGTATCAGTGTTGTTTTTACATTATGTTGTTGTTTTTATATCATGCCTTTGTTGTTGTTATATCATGTTGTGATTATTTATTAACAAATTTATATATTTTCATATACATTTTACTAATTTTCTTTCATCTCTGACACTTCTATTATAGAGAAAGGGCAAATAGCAATATTAAAATATTTCCTCTAATTCCCTTTTAATGTGCACACATTTCATGCACCAGGCCACTAGTCCTATATAATAAAAGGCTAATAGGCAAATCGACTGAATCATGGAACGACTGGTTGCTATGACACACACTGACCACGAGGGGGCAGATGCTCAATGTAGGAGCTGCCCCCTGGTGATCCGTGTGCTCTCACAGCGAGAGTGCCAGTCAACCAGAAGCCAGGCGCACAGCTGGCGAGTAAAGTGGTGGTGGTGGGAGCCTCTCCCACCTCCAAGGCAGCGCTAAGGATGTCTGATTGTGGCTTGGGGAGTGGGCCTACGCCAGCAGTCGGACATCTCCTGAGGGCTCCTGGACTGTGAGAGGGCTCATGCCAGGCTGAGGGACCCCCACAAGTGCACACATTTTGTGCACTGGGCTAGTATAAGTATAACAATATGAACACGAAATATTATAGTATTACTAGTGTGTTCTGAAATCTTTGGAGAAAAATCATGATTGGGGGAGGGGAGGAGAGTTTTAACTATTCGAAAATAAAAACATATCTGTCTCAGTATGTCTAAAACATAAATTACCTTTAGGATAAATTAGTGATCTAAATTGGTTAAATAATCTGGGAATACACAACCAATAATATTAGACTCTAGGAGATTCACCACAAGTATTATTTATAAGTCCTAAGTTGTTTTTTTTCACTCATGGGGTTTGCCTCACAAAACCTAACACTTTTTCCACGCTTATATAATTATGGAATATTTTTACACATAATAATATTATATTAACTTGCCATGTAACTAAAACTATTCGGACATAACCTAGGCAAATACTGTACTGGAGACAAAGTTGTCACTGTTACTTTTTTTTTTTAATGGAAGAGATAGCTATGTCATAAAATGAGATATAAAATGCCTAGATTTTGGAATGAATATTGCCCAAATCATTATTGGTTTGCTGATAATGTTACATACCTAAGAAACCCAAGAGGATCAAATGAACAAATCAGCCCTAACAAGTGAGCTCCATGAAATGGCCTCTTATAAATCAACTAGAGGCCCTATGCACGAAGATTCATGAAAGAATGGGCCTTCCTTATCCTGGCTGCCAGCACTGCCTTTGCTCTGGCCGGAGCCATCTTTCTGCCTTTCCATGCTGCCCAGAGGCCCGGAGCCACCTTTCCGCCTTCCCGCACTGCCCAGAGGCCCAGAGTGGCTGGGGTGGTGCGGAACTCCTGCATCGTCACCATGGCGATGACGGCGCAAGCGTCCTGCACCTGGCTGCTCGGTACCTGGATATGCAAATTAACCCGCCACCTTTGTTGGGTTAATTTGCATACTCACTCCTGATTAGCTGGTGGGTGACGTGAAGGTATGGTCGATTTGCATCTTTCTCTTTTATTAGTGTAGATATGCAAAAGCAATATCATTTCTAAATATCAACAAGAAACAATCAGAACATGTGATACCCATATCCAATTTATGATACCATTGAAAATCAACGTCATGAGAGATCTGTTAGGACTCTCTATTAAAACAAAAAAATGGTGCAAATCTATAAAGACATTATAAAAAATACTCACTAAATGTAGTGACATGAGTGACAATAAATATCTAGAATCCTGTTCTAACTCTCCCTAGATCACTTTCTGTGTTCAATCAAAAGACCTCTCTTTAACATGAGGGATTTAGGAAACAGTTACTCAGCATCATAAGAGCTTCATTTCCATGGCTCATTGTGAAGGTTGCAAAACAAATGGGCTAACTTAGCTGCAAAGTCCATCATTAATGTTGTAGTGATTTGAAATTTTAACATATGTAACAAAATGTATGTGTTTATTGAACAAGTAATTTAAAACTCACAAGCTTCAGCATCCTCATATATATATATATATATATATATATATATATATATATATATATATATATAATATAAATAATACAACTTTCCTCCTTGGAATTAAATAAGACTGCATATGCAAAATACACTGCATATGTAAAATACACTGGAACTTAAATATGAATTTTCTCCCATTTCCCTTTCCTTGAATGGTCTTTCTACTCTCTCTGAATGTCTAATATAAAGTAGCAGGTTAATCTGAGACTGTGCTATGCAACAATGGATTTTAACTTTTTAGATGGAACAAATGGAAATTATTTCTTTTCTTTTTAGATATTAACTGATTAGAACAATTAACCTATAAAATCCACACAAACAGCGTTTAGTGTGACTTTTAACAGTAATTTAAGCAATGCAGCAATGGGAGAATCCTAAGACCCTATTTTGCTTATCTCTGTCTAGCTTACTGGGATGAATATGGTATACACCACATTGAAAATCCAAAAGCCTACTTTCACTTTTAAATTATTTTAGCCTATTGTATTCTTTCTTTTTAATGAGAATTAGATGTTATAAAGAAAACTAAGTGACACCTTTACTCTTATATAAATGTTTAATGGAGAGTTTTAGCACCAGCACAATTATCAACTTGCGATATTTGGAATCAAATTTTAGACTAGCCTACCATCCATTATAAACACTCAGGAGACTCCAGAAATATTTCACTCAAGATTTCATGCTTTTAAAGATAGAAATTAGCACAGTTACCGACACAAAACAAACTAATAACACACAAAGGTGAGATGATATCAGGAAGTCGTGTGCCGGAAACAATCCTGTTGAAAGGCTAATTGCAATTGTTCAGGTCTTTGATGAGCAAAACCTTGTTTTTAAAGGAGATTTAATTGCTTGAAGAAAAAAAATTAGTTTTCCACAACTTCAGTATATTTGATTTCTGACCTGGGAAACAAATGCAACTGTATTTAACAGACTTTAGTTATTCAAAATGGAAACAATTAAAAAGTGAATATTAAGCAGAATTAGAAGAACATGCTGTGCTTACCACTGAATTTTAGGTTTATGGATTAGCATTATCAGTCACGTTGTATTTTATTCATGAATGAAATCAAATTGTCAAAATATTGGGCTAGTTTAGCAGGTCTTTTTGCTATGACAAGTGACATACCAGTTTTAGGCAAGTGTCTATAAAATTCCCTTTGAGCATTGCATTTGTCTTACTGTAACTGCCCTTCCAGGGGATTGCAATTTGTGAAGTTAGCTGGTAAAACTACAAGTTTATTTTTTCTTTTTTATACTTTGTCAGGACCTATACTACATTTTATTTTCCTATACTGAAGAAAGTTGTCACTGAAATATTGAGGCAAAATGATGAAATTGATGAATATAGAGTTGGAAGAAACTCTTACACTAAATATTTATGATTTTACATTAATTTAAAAAGGAAATGACCACGTGACCAGCCGAATTCAATACCTCTCAAGTGCAGTTTCAGGTACTTTAAATAATCTCTGAATGAGAAGGTGTATATTACTAAATCATTATCTGGAAAACTCATTTTCACTGTTCACCACATTTATTGGCATTCAATATGCACCGAGTTTGTGTTTTATAGAGAAATATGGTATATAGTTCTTGAAGAAAAAATGCAGCAGAGGATTTTTCTTTATGCCTTTAGAAGCTATAATCTAATTAGGAACTTTTTAAATACCAAAATGGATTTATGTCATTTTCATTGCTATTAGTGAGGATTATTGCAGATTACCCTAGTACGCTGATGTTTCACAGTTGAAGAAACAATGAGAACAGAAACAGTAAGATGGGATAAAGAATTAAAGACTTCCAGAAGGTGATGTATATACTATGTATAGTAGGTAATGTAGGTTATTTCCATTGCTAGTAACATAAAACTTAAATTCAACCATCTTTTAAAAATTAAAGTGATTCATTGGCTCCAGTAACAGAAAACTTCAATGTATATTTGGTTCCTAAAAAGGATTGATCCTGAAATACCTAATGTCATCAGAGGCTGGCTCCATTTCTTTGCAATCTGCCCCTTTAGCGCCCTTCTTTTGGTACCTGAAACAATGATTTCAGCGTTCCAGACTTTATACACTCATCTCCCTGTCCAGAGAATGAGTTATCCTGGGGTAAAGCCTGGAATTCTTGGAGCACTTCTGGATTTCAGAATCAATCACTGTGATTAGGGGGAATGTAATGTATATATACTCCATCACTACCAGTGGGAAGGAATTAAATTCCTCAAGAAGCACCTATGTCATAAATGGAAACAAGAAACTAGTCAGAAGGGGAAATGGTGAATAAATGCTGATTAGGCAACTAAATAACATTGCTGCACTTGGATTTTAAAGAAATAAGGAGCCATAGACTTATGGAGAACATAGGGTAGTATTCCAAACAGAAGTGGCAGTCAGCAACTTAGGTTGGATCATGAAGATTATCTTAACTAGCATGGAAGGAAATAGTGAGATACTGACGAATTGCATGAAAAAAGTCTTGAGATATTCTTGCAGGCTAGCTTAAGGATGTTAATTTTAGAAGCTATATCATGGGATGGTTATGTTGGTATATAAATTGCCGCAGCTGAAGCTGACGATTCTCTGTCTCCAACCATCCTCTATGGATATGGCAGCCAGCTAAAGTGCAGTTCCAAACATACAAGTACCACAAAACTTTTAGTTATGTCTGTCCCTCTTACCATGAAACAGGAACATCAATAAAGCAGTATATGTTTCTCTGGAATTATTGTATTAGACAAGAAAAAGCTTTTTTATTTTTAATGTGTGTGTGTGTGTGTGTGTGTGTGTGTGTGTGTGTGTAAAGTGGGTTTTATGTATCATTTAATAAGCAGTGTGGTGAACCAGAGGGAGGACTGAAGAGTTGGGTGGGCTTGATATGAGGAGAAGACAGCAGTTTGATATGCAGTGACATCTAAGGTTTAATATCAACAATTAGTTTTGACAAATTTTGAATCACTGGTGATTTTACAGCTGCCCATGTGCTTTATTAGTTAAAGAATATTTAGCTCCAATTTCAGGGATCATTTTCAGTTTTGGTAATTATAATCTTTCTGTGATTTGATTTTGATCATTTGTCCATGTTACAGAAAAACGGATAAAATATTGTATGTAATTATGGTAAAATTACTTTTAAGTAATTTAATCACAATCAAAAATTAAAATGTATTCTCAAATAGGAAAAATCCTTGTGTTACTAGTTTTGTTTTTTATTTAGTATTAAAATAGTGTTAGCCTAGAGCTATTGAAGATTTCAAATAACATTCTCCTTTCAAATTTTGATTTTTTAAAAGAATTCAGATTTTTTATTTTGCTAAAATATCTTCATTAAAGATACCTTAAAATTATTTAAGTTGTTGAATGATGTTAGATAAGTTAGTGGTTTATTATTCTAATGCTGAAGTTGTGTGATATCTCTTTTAAGGTATTTAAATTTTCAATTGTGCATAAACATTTACTTGAATAGTTTCTCGATATTTTATACTCATAAAGATAGCTCTTTAAAGAATGAATTTAAATATTTTGTTAAACCTTTGGTATCAGTCATATTTGAGAGATGTTTGATAGGAAAAGCTCAATAGAAGCAAACATTATTTACAAGTTTCAGATCAAACTTGGTAGCATAGTTGTTTGTTTAGAGGAAAAATTGTTCTCCTGTCCTGCCTGCCCTTTCTTACCCTCACCCACCACATCCATTTTCTCTCTTCTTCCTTCCCAACTCTTCCTAGTAATTGAAAATAACAACATTGCTATTGACAAATAAAAATGCCAGTCATAATGTTGTAGTGTAGAGGTGTCTTAGATATCTACAGATTTTTAGCTTTGGTCATGTGGAAATGACAAGAAGTGTGGATGAAAATTTCCTTGAGGATATGAGGCCTGTCTGTTTTACTTATTACTAGAGGCCCAGTGCACGAAATTCATGCAAGGGTGGGGTCCCTAGGCCTGGCAGGTGATCAGGGCCAATCAGGTTCCCCGCCGCCCCGCCTCCTCCTTTATGTTCACTTGCTATTTCTATAGCTGGAAATTCCTAGTACAAGGAAAATAGTGATTTGAACATTATTCTCTTAGAGCCAGAGTAAATACACAAATGGTTATTTTAGAAGATCCTTCAAACATCAGGGCTGTCAAGTACTTGGCATTTAAATACAGGGTCACTAGCATTGAAAACATTTAAGAATATGAATGCTTCTGAAAGGCTTCTAATTGTGAATGCTGAAGGATGAATAGTTTTTATAATTCAGAATCAGGAGTTAACACATATTTACTGTGATAATAATTATTATCACAGTAAATATTATTATAAATATGCAATTTGTGGAGATCTTATTTATAAGGACAAAGTCACAAAAGCAATGATGGAAAATTCAGCTTGAGTGGGGTTGTAAATTGTGGTACCAGCTTTTTAAGAGGAACAACTGGGTCTCCAGCAGCCTTTGTGTCACTGAGCCCCAATTTGCACTGGTTTTTACAGCCTGTAGTTCTTACTGCTCATAGGGACATCTTCTCCCAGCTCTGGGACCCTGGGCTTGGGGTCTGGTGTGGGGCTGGGACCCCTTGCTCCTCCAGGTGGCCTCCACAGAGACGATCTCCCTCCCTATTAAAAAAGCAGCACACATGGGTGCCGGACCAGCCAGTTCCATGCCTGTTCATAGGATAGTGGCATAGGTAATCACCAGTACTCACTGCCTCCCACAACCACATAAAAATTACAACTAAAATACAGAACAAACATCATCCAGAACCACTGAAAAGCTGTTTAATCCTACAACTGGAGAAGTAAAGAAGAAAGCACATTGAGACTGGTAGGAAAGCTTCTGACTTTTGATAGCATGTGCCTCTGTTTTGAAATAGTGCATTAGGTTCTCTTAGTAGGTATATAGTTATGGTCAGAGAGGGAATACTGCCATACAAGTTAGTTAACAGGGTTTCTCTTTGGGGTGCAAGTAACTCTCTACAAAATGCAGAGCACAAGTAAACATGATCTGGGGCCACAATTTTAATAGAAAGTTTTTTAAATCTGATTATTTGAGAAATATCAGGAAACAGCAGCAAATGTATTAGACTACTATTGTTCTCTCTCAATATGTGCCCTCTTTAAACAAGTGTCATAAATTATAATCTCTTACATTATTTGTACTTCCCTTGATATGCTGTGTACTTTTATTCTTTCTTGCTGTTCCATCTGCCTTTCTACCTGTATCATTTAATGGTCAGTTATACAGACATCAAATTGATTTTTCTTAAATCAAGTGATTCCGGGGAACTTATATGCATACTAGGGGCCCAGTGCATGAATTCGTGCACCTTGAAAGGAACTGTGGGCTGCACGGCTTCAGTAGGCACAGGAGCAGGTCTTGGCCTATCCTCTGTGCCCCCACCCAACCCCTCCTGCCAAGGCCCCTAGTCCCCTGTCTTCTGGCAGTGACTGGGGCTGGTGCCAGCAGCAGGTGTGAATGGGGCCGGTGTTGTCAGCAGGTGTAAGTGGAAGCTGCTGCCCCAATTACCCCTCAGGAGCAGAGGGAGGTGGAGAAGCCCTCAGGGGCGATCAGGGCCAGCAGCCACTGCTCACACCCACTGATGGCGCCAAGTGATCAGGACTGGCACCAGGCACTGGCAGCGGGTGTGAGTGGCAGCTCCAGCGCTGGCTGCAGGTGTGAGCACTGGGTAGGACCATGGTGCGCGGGAACAAAGAATTTTCAGTAACCACCAGAGGCTCGCCCCGGTGACAGCGACCAGCACCCTGCCTTGGCTTGGTGCCCCTGCTCACCTGCTCCACCATCCTGCCATGGCCAGGGCCCGCCATGTTCCGCATATGCCCCCTGGTGGTCAACACATGTCATAGTGTCTGGTTGTTTGGTTGTTCCGGTTGTTCCACCGTTTGGTCTATTTGCATATTAGCCTTTTATTATATAGGATATGCATAGCCTATGGACACAGACAATAAATAGTGTGGTGAAGATCTGGGAAGGGCAGGTGTGGGGTGGAGGGCTCCATGGGAAAAAAAGGAGGGGCATCTATAATACTTTCAACAAAACAGATACATTTCAAAAGGAAAGAAGAAAGGAAGGAAGGAAGGAAGGAAGGAAGGAAGGAAGGAAGGAAGGAAGGAAGGGAGGGAGGGAGGGATTCTTGATCCAGCCCCCAACAAAATTGACCAAAGAACCGTTATATTTGCTTGTTTTAAAAATTATTTGCTTATGTGTCTGCACTTTTATGTTACAATTATCTTAAAGCAATGACTTTGCCATTCTCTATCTTCAATCCCTCTTTTAAAGATCTATTGAATGAAATAATTTAATGTTTAATAATTTTGTAACTCACATTCCTAATTTATTTCTACTATCAATGTACATTCAGTTTTAATAGTTTTCTATAGCAAACTCCATATTGTTTTAAATTATATCTTTTTATTTCTGAAGTTTTCTTTTTTTTGTTTGTTTGTTTTTGGGTATTTTTTTTTGTTTTTGGGTGTGTTTTTTTTTTATTGAAAAAGCCATCTTGTATATAACAGTTTTCATCAATAACTAAAAACACATGGAGATAGAAAAAGAGAATCCAAGATAAATGGCAATATATGTATATTTTGAAGAAAAACTTTTAAGGACCTTGTGTTTATTGTCTTTAAAAACAAGTATGTGTGTCATTTATCTAGTTTTTCTTGATTTTGAATGAAAGGTTTTTGAAGGAAGGGGCTGTGTGTTTGCTTTATGTTTCCTTATTATATTGTTAAGCATAGTTTCATATCCCAAAGGGGAACTCAGAAAATATGAATTGAGTGTAAAAGTCCCTTATTTATCATCAACATATGTTGAATGACAAAATGATTGAGTGAATATTTATGACCAAACCATAAGAAAGCTGCAGTTTACTTGCTTCTCTATGGTCTATAGCTATTGTTGGATTTCAGGGTGAATACATTTATTCCAGGTAAGTGTTTTTCAACTTTACTTATATAGCTAAAACTGTGTTTAGTAAAGTTGTTATCAGTGTTTGGTTTCTTTCTCTGTTCTCTTTTCAAGCCAGGTGTTAATCCTCATTTTCTCATTCCAGATATTCACCACTATATTGATCAAGGAGCTGCTGAAGGGACACTGACTCCTGGATAGCTTCCTCCAAGTGGGGGCTTTTTCTTTCTATCATGCAGAGTAAGTGAGCTTTTTTGTTGTTTGTAAGTGGTAATCTATAAGATGGGGCTAACTTAGAGGTTAAGCCTTTACTTCTCACATGGATTGCAACATGACAACATTCTCACTGTAGTAGGCAGCCACCATGAAGGCCCTCAGTGATTCCTGACTTCTGGTATTTACACACTATTATAGTCCTCTCCCACATTGTATGAAGATTGGTCTGTTTGACCAATAGAATATGGCACATGTAGTGGTATGTCACTTGCAAGATTAGATTATGAAAGACTACAAGGACACAGGGTACACAGGCAAAATTGGAACCTCAACTAGTTCTAAAGGGAATTGTTTCTTTTTTTTTTTTAATTAAATCTTTATTGTTCAGATTATTACATTTGTTCCTCTTCCCCCCCCCCCATAACTCCCCTCCTCCCAGTTCCCGCCCCACCCTCCGCCCTCACTCCCTACCCACTGTCCTCATCCATAGGTGCACGATTTTTGTCCAGTCTCTTCCCGCATCTCCCACACCCCTTTCCCCCCAAGAATAGTCAGTCCATTCCCTTTCTATGTCCCTGATTCTATTATAATCACCAGTTCATTCTGTTCATCAGATTATTTATTCACTTGATTCTTAGATTTACTTGTTGATAGATGCATATTTGTTGTTCATAATTTGTATCTTTACCTTTTTCTTCCTCTTCCTCTTCTTAAAGGATACCTTTCAGCATTTCATATAATACTGGTTTGGTGGTGATGAACTCCTTTAGCTTTTCCTTATCTATGAAGCTCTTTATCTGACCTTCAATTGTGAATGATAGCTTTGCTGGATAAAGTAATCTTGGTTGTAGGTTCTTGGCATTCATCACTTTGAATATTTCTTGCCACTCCCTTCTGGCCTGCAAAGTTTCTGTTGAGAAATCAGCTGACAGTCATATGGGTATTCCCTTGTAGGTAACTGAGTTTCTTTTTCTTGCTGTTTTTAAGATTCTCTCTTTGTCTTTTGCTCTTGGCATTTTAATTATGATGTGTCTTGGTGTGGTCCTCTTTGGATTCCTTTTGTTTGGGGTTCTCCGCGCTTCTTGGACCTGTAAGTCCATTTCTTTCACCAGGTGGGGGAAGTTTTCTGTCATTATTTCTTCAAATAGGTTTTCAATATCTTGCTCTCTCTCATCTTCTGGCACCCCTATAATTCTGATGCTGGTACGCTTGAAGCTGTCCCAGAGGCTCCTTACACTATCTTCGCATTTTTGGATTCTTTTTTCATTCCACCCCTCTGGTTGGGTGTTTTTTGCTTCCTCGCATTTCAAATCATTGACTTGATTCTTGCGCTCCTCTGGTCTGCTGTCGGGAGTCTGTATAATATTCGTTATTTCAGTCCGTGTATGCTTAATTTCTAGTTGGTTCCCCAACATAACATCGAGGGTCTCATTAGTTTTCTTGTAGATCTCATTAAGTTTATCGGCGGCTTCTAAACAGTTCTTGAGAGACCTTAAAAGTGTGGTTCTGAACTCTATATCTTCCATTGACAATTTTGTCCTGTTTCTTTGTCTCCGCATTTTGTTATGCTTCCTTGGTGCACCCCCTAGTGGTCTTTGTGCGCAGTCTTGTAGTTAAGCCTTGATTGTTGTAGCTAATACCAGGGAGGGTTTGACCTCCAGGCCAAGTGGCTGTGAGAATCAGCTGTGTCAGCAGTGAGAGAACTTCTGTCCTCTAGGGAGGTGCTAATCTAGCCTTTGCCTGAGGCTATCCGGCAAATGCCTCTGTGCAGGGCTTGGGCGGGGTGGGTCGAACAGGATCAACAGGGTGGGCCGGAGAGAGCAGTTATGGCGGCTCTCAGTCCTGTCCCCAGGGGCTCTGCCTCTCTGAGTCCCAGCAACCACTGCAAACCTTGGAGAGAAAGCTGCACTCGCTCTGTCCGAAGCTAGACAGTCCCGCTTCTCCCGTTTGAGTCTGGGTCCCTAAAGACTCACCCGTATCTGGAGCTCAGAGTCTGCGACTCCCTCCCGATTGAAAACGCCAACTGCGCCTTCCGCCGCCAGCCCGCTCCGCGCACTCCGCACCTCAGAATTTGACTTCAGCACTGCGCCTCCTCTGAGTGTCCGTATGCGTTTCTCTTTCCTCCTAGTAGTAGGACTTCCACTCAGCCAGCGTTCCTGTGGTTCTGGGTGATGTCCGTTTCGTCTTTTAGTTTCACTTTGAAGTAGTTGTTCAAGGCAGCAAACTCCGGCGTTAACCTATGCCGCCATCTTGGTTCTCCAAGTTTTCTTTCTAAGTCTTGCCTCAAGTCTTTGCCCTTAAACTCCAGATGAGGAAAACTTCATTTTGATAATCTATTAAAAAACACACATACACACACAAAGGCTCTTTTTTACTGAGAACCATAAAAGTTTTCATATTCATAAATACTCTATTTCCAAATTGAATTTGATGTTAAGAATAATTATTGGCTTCTCATTTCTTAATGTTTGTATACCATGAGGGTTAGGAGTGGGGAGGAGGGTGTTAATGGGAGGGAAAGGGGACAGCTGTAATACTTTCAACAAAGAAATACATTTTAAAATAAAGGAAGACACCTTTCCTTTAGTTCATAGTTTCATGATCTAATCTCAGGACTAGTCCCCAAACCAATTTGTCAGCGGCCTGTTGCTTACACCTCGTGCCCTGGCCTCACATTCATCTTAGTTGAAATAGTATTATTGACAAAAAAGGATTCTGGAGGAAAATTAAGAAAGATACTTAATGTGGTGTCCCTTATAGTTACTAAATAGCATGTCCATCTTTATTTGTTTTGTGGGAGGCGTAGAAACTCCATCCAATTTAAATGAATTTGTGTAAAATTTGGCACAGGGACTCTCAACTTAGAGACCTTATTAAATATAAGGATGATACTACAGTACATTTAAACAGCACCTGTTGCAAATTAACATCTAATAGGGTGCAATTAGTTAACATTTTCCTCAAGAGGAAAACTGCCTTTTCTCTTTAGTTCAATTCATTTTGCCTAGAAGAATTTGATGTATATTATTCAGTTTTTGGCTCTAATCAGAGGCAAAATATTTATTTGTTAGAAAGTAAGCACCTGGGTTGTTGAACAGTTCTGTTACACAGCAGAGACATTTCCCCCCCTATGGCCTTTTGCTCAAGTACTTGATAGCATTTTATACATGTCACTTAGTGAATTCTTCAGCTTCATCTAGATCTGCTAAGGTTTAAGGACTAAATATAACCAAATGTATTCATTTTTTAAAATTAATTTTAATTTTTACTCGACAGCATCTACACATATCATTGAAAAGTTCAGGTAGTACTCAAAGGCTTGTAACAAAACAATAGCCATTTCCCACCCTACCATTTCCTTCCAAATTCCCCCAGGACTCATGTTCAATGGGTATACCGCGGCATGGCTATGGACAGATAATATTGGATTAATTGGTGTTTCTATGTTATGGTTATTAAATATTTTGAAATTCAACCAAATTCCTATCTACCCTCAATTCTCATCTCCAGAACCAATTGCTTTTAAAATTTTTTTGTGAAGAATGAGAGATAAGTAATAGAGAACCATGCAAAATAAAATTGAGGCCATTATTATTATAGTAAAAAATAGACAAAAAGATAAGAAAAGAAATGCAATTTCAATGGACTGTGGTCAGCAACTGGAATGATTTATATTAGTGATGGTGAACCTATGACACGCGTGTCAGAGGTGACACAC
Organism: Myotis myotis; assembly: GCF_014108235.1. NCBI lineage: Eukaryota > Metazoa > Chordata > Mammalia > Chiroptera > Vespertilionidae > Myotis > Myotis myotis. Next base: position 144,731,047 of record NW_023416313.1, on the reverse strand, counting down.
AAACTCATTTTTTTGTTGATTTTTCTTTGTTAAATGGCATTTAAATATATAAAATAAATATCAAAAATATGTCTTTGTTTTACTATGGTTGCAAATATCAAAAAATTTCTACATGTGACACAGCACCAGAGTTAAGTTAGGGTTTTTCAAAATGCTGACAGGCCGAGCTCAAAAGGTTCGCCATCACTGATTTATATAGTCATAATAATGTTAGATCTGAATTCTGATTTACATCAGAACTATGATACAACTATATTGGGAGGATGTGAAAAGGGAAAATGATGTGTTGATAACATAAAAGTGTCAGGTAACATAAACCTTAATTAGATGGTGTCTAAAACTGAGAAAATAGCCCTATAAACATATAACAAATTGTTTATAAATATGAAATCAAATAGAAGAAGAAACATCTAAAGAATTTATTTCCTCTGCTCACATTTTCTGTTCTTTTAGTGTTTACCCTAGAAATTGAAATTTTTGATATTATCTCATTAATGTTCAAATATATTTCAACTAGAGGCCCAGTGCACGGATTCGTGCACCGGTGGGGTCCCTCAACCTGGTCTGCAGGGATAAGGCAGAAACCAGCTCTCTGACATCCCCCGAGGGGTCCTGGATTGTGAGGGGGTAGTTCTCAGGTGACGCACCCTGGAATCAGCCTCCCTCCTCTCTGTTTCCGGGTGTGTCACCTGAGAACTGCAGCTGCCAAGTCACCGCAGCTCAGCAGCTCCTGTGGTGGCCATCTGCCCCCAGTGGTCAGTGGGCATCATAGCTACCGGTCAGATGGTCAAACATTCAGCCAATCGGCTAGTCACTTAGACTTTTATATATATAGATTAGAGGCCCAGTGCACGAAATTTGTGCACGGGGGGTGGGGGGGTTCCCTCAGCATCCCATGACCCGGCCAGCCTCTGGCCAGAGGCCCACCTGCCTGCCTCTCTTTCTTCCCTCTGCGGGCTGGGGCGCACAGGACGCTGCTGCTCGTCGTCGGGGCAACACCACCCCAGCATCCCATGTGCCCCGGCTGGCCCTGGCCAGAGGCCCTCCCGCCCTCCCTCTGCAGGCAGGGGCGCACAGGACGCTGGGGCTTGTCGCCTGAGGGCAGATACAGCTGTGCCACTCGGCCACCTCTCCCCCCGGCGGGGCTGACAGGACCCGACACTCTAGCGGCAGGGCTTAGGGGACTGGGCGCCACCATCTTGTGGCTATGGGTGCTGCCATCTTTGTGATGGGGTGTTAGTTAATTTGCATATTGCCCTTTTATTAGAGAGGATACCATTTTTCTTTCAGAAAATACAAGAACTATAGAACATTTTATTTCTATTTAACACTCTATCCTCAGACTTACATGTTATTGATTATGTCTTTTGATTATACTTTTAACCACTAAAACATATTTTCATTTTATATAGCTATTTTTCACTTTTCACTTGCTTTGGTGTTCATTTCTGGGATCACTGTCCTCATGCATATAGTACCTCCTTTAGAGTTTCCTTTGATGAGGCAGGCGTGCCTTGGCTTGGGTAGAAGGCAGTGTCGTGATGGGCAATGGGAATCTTGTATACATTCCTTGTATGCAGAAGGAATCTTACATGGAGGCACATTTAAATAAAATAGGAGAGGTGGTTTTTTAAAAAATATTTAATATATTTTTATTGATTTCAGAGAGGAAGGAAGAGGGAGAGAAAAATAGAAACATCCATGATGAGAGAAAATCATGGATTGGCTGCCTCCTGCACACCCCCCACTGGGGATCGAGCCCACATCCCAGGCATGTGCCCTTGACTGGAATTGAACCTGGGACCTTTCAGTTCGGAGGCCATCGCTCTACCCACTGTGCAAAATGGGCTGGGGTTTTTTTTGTTGTTGTTAAATCTGGTTAAACATTTAGATCCTAGGCTATGATCTCTGAACTTCTTTTGGCTTCAGTTTTCTCACCTGTGAATTGAAGCAACAGAAAAAAACGGTCATTTTCCAGGCTGCAATTCCCAATTCTTTGACTATCTGAGATCCCTTCTCTGTTTGTATAATCTATCAAGTTATGATTTTGCATAAGCAGAATGACCTACTATTTTTTTTGCTGTTGTTCATATATAACTTCTTGGTCAACTATCTCCACAAAGCAATAGCCATAGGATAGAAAGAAAGGGGGAGTAAATTACCAGAAATAGGATATAAAATGTTGCCCAGTGACTCCTGTTCTTATCCCAGAAGGAGCTTGGTGGTGAAACTAGGGTCTTGGAGCCCCTTTATTATATTGGGTTTCAAGGTTTTGAGGGACTTACATAGTGTGCCCCAAGCAGTACTAGAATGTCCCTGTATACCAAGGGGCAGCATTCACATTGTTTTATGTGTGACTAATGTTGTTTTATGTGTGAATAATGCCCTCGGAAACTTTAAGAATTACAAACAATCTGTATTCTGGCTTTTGCTACATTTTTAATTACAGTACTTGGAGTTCTGTACCAGGGTACTCCTGGTCTCAATGGAAAATCCACCTGCTCAAAGGTAAAGCTTTGCACAGAAACTTTTCTCAATGGTTCCAACAAAAAAGTTACCAAAAGAGAAAGATTGTAAAGGAATAAAGTTTAAGGGAGAAGAGAAACCAAGAGATTCTGATTCCTGCTTATAGTTCTGGTTAAGGAGTTGAATTCAGACAACCTTTAGGTACAAGTTTAATCATATAGCATGGAGCCATCCACAACAATGGGCATATATTACCTGTTGTATCTGTATTTTCATTTTTGTGAATTCGCCTAAACCCAAAGAGGAAAAATACAACAAATTATTCGCCCTGCCTTTCTACTTCTGCTTAATAATTTTTCTTTGCTTTGTTGAAACAGCAAAAAAAGCATTGCTGATGCTCATGGTAAATGATGCAACTGAGTTCATTTTTACTAATAATTTCACTGAAGGGCATTTTTCAAAGGATGGAAAGGCATTTTCACAATCAAATTCTGTTTTAATTTTCTCTTGTGTAGTAAAATTAGAAAAGCAGATATCCTAAAAGGCTATGTTAATGACATTGTTCCTTCTATTTTTATACATATCGATTTCTTCACCATTATGGGTATTTAGAAATATATGACAACTACATGTCATTAATTTGACAACATTTCTTTCTGAAGATTTAATAACCAACTACATAAAGAAGAGTAAATTGATGTGATATAAGAACAAGTAACTTTCAGTTTCAAAGTTATTACTCCCAGCTTTTAATCCTTGTAGGAGAGTAAGGCACCTCCCTTTCTACCTGCTTTCATGTTGCCACTTACATTTCTATCCCTTTCCATCCTTAAGGTTTCCTCATCTGATTTATCACTCACCCATTCCTGAGACACCTGCAATTCCTTAAGTTTATGTAATATATTTTGCCATCCACCTCATCTGATTCTGTACTCATTCATTTTCAGATGAATAGTTAAATGTAGTTTAAAATCTTAATCTCTAAAAAATTTAAAAATAGATAAACCTTACTCTTGTCTGGCTAATATTGATAAAGAAATAAAATATGCCTGGATGTCATGGCTCAGTGGTTGAGCATTGACTTATGAACCAGGAAGTCACAGTTCAATTCTTGGTCAGGACATATGCCTGGGTAGCGGGCTCTATCCCCAGTTGGGGCGTGCAGGAGGCAGCTGGCCAATGATTATTTTTCATCATTGATGTATCTATCTCTCTCTCCCTCTCCCTTCCTCCCTGAAATCAATTAACTATATATATATATATATATATATATATAAATTTTATTAAAATATATTTTTATTGCTTGCAGAGAGAAAAGGAGACGGAGGGAGAGAGAGAGATAGAAACATTAATGATGAAAGGGAATCATTGATTGGGTGCCTCCTGCACGTCCCCTGCTGGGGATCAAGCCTATAACCCGGGCATGTGCCCGTGACCAGAATTGGCCCTGGGACCCTTCAGTCCACAGGCCAACACTCTATCCACTGAGCCAAACCAGCTAGGGCTAAAAATATATTTTTAAAAATGAAAGTAAGATACACATACTGCATGATGTATGTGCATTTAATCTTTGGGTAAAACAGTGTATGTTTTGAAGATGCTGTTAGCTATTTCCATTAATTAGTTTATTTGAAAGGCATCACAGGCTCAAACATATGTAAAACAGCTAGATTTTCTTCATAACCTTCCCACTGGTTAAAGAATAATTTTTAGTGGCTTCTGTCTTAAACTAATTATGTAACCCTTTAGTGATTAAGTATGTAGTAGAAAGAAAATTAGAATACCTTTTATTTAAAAAAATGTACAGAGCCCATTCGCTTTTATTTTCTTCTTTAAAAATTTTTTTTATCCTCACCTGAGGACATGATTTTTTTTTTTTTATTAATTTCTAGAGAGAAAGGAAGGGAGAGAGAAAGAGGGAGAAACGTTGATGTGAGAGAGAAACTGAACAGTTGCCTCCCATACATGCCCCAACTAAAGATGGAACTTGCAACCTAGCTATGTGCCTGGACCAGAAGTCGAACTTGCAGCCTTTTTGGTGAGTGGGACAATGCTCCAACCAAGCGAGCCACCCAGCCAGGGCAAAACTGGAATATCTTTAAACTCATTAGCATTTTTCTTTTTCCCAATAACCCTTCAATTATATTGTTTGAATGCTATATATGATCCTGCCATTATAAATTTTAACTTTTTTACTGTTATTAAAATTAGGGCAGTCATATTAGAGATGACTATTATGTCAGTGATCTAAATACTATTTCTACCAATTTTTAAACATTTTCATATATAAATTATGTATATATGTCTTTAAAAGTGTCAATATTGTTTATAAGATGGCACTAAAAAAAACTTGTTTCATAGTGTAAATAAATATGTGTTAACTCTCTTCTGATAATTTACTTTGCCATTCTCAGTTTCCAGTAGCCCTCAATATCCATTCAGTGGTCCTTTCAGTTTTAGAGAAACTGCTTATCTTGGACTCCAGGAGTTGAGAGTTTAGCTAAAATAATTCCATGTACCAGTATGTGACTTCAGCTGTTCCAATTACAATAAATAAAAGTAATTCTGTTGGGAATACTGGGATTATGATGCTTGCTCTCATTATTATTAGTCTTTAAAACAAATCATACATAATACACAGAAGTGTCTGATCTGAAGAGATAGGGTGGATCACAATGAGAGGACCAACACCACATATATTAGTGAGCTTGCATGAGGTTATGACATATAACACCTGTCAAATTCAAATGCTATAGCAACAAAGTTATATTGGTTGCTTTTATATTGTTCAAGCCAATGCTAGTGGGTGACAGTTGTCCTCTTTTGCCAATTATCTTTTTCATTTGAAAATTTAGGCAGATAAATAATCCCTATTTTGGTCATGCAGTTTGCTCATGATATGAATCAGAGAACTAATAAGGTAGTTCAACCACTCAAGTGCAGAAGCCTCTACTCTGCCATACTTCCTATCTACTCACCTTTCATTAGCCAAGGCAAATCACACAGCTAAACCAAGATTAATTGGGCAGGGTAATTATGGTATTAATGAATAAAGTCAATTTGCCTTTATGTCTAGCTGGTATAACTTTCAGGAATTTTGTACCTACCAAGAGATAATGGTTATTAAAAAAGTAAAGTACAGTTCAATGTTATTAAAAGTTAGATTTTAGTTTTAATTACTGGGAGATAAATGACGTCGTTTTAAAGAATGATTTGCCTTTCGTTTTAATGAGAAAAAATATGCAGCAAGGAGTTTTGAAACACTCGGTAAAACTTCTCTAAATTTACCAAATGTTTCTCCAGATGTCTGTAAGTGTCAAATTAAACTTGCAAATTATTTTGCTTCATGTGGGGTTTTTAATTGAAGAATCACTCATTTTCTCCTTTCTTCAAAATTCCTGACATGGGTAGTTGATAATATTGTAGAGCGAAATTTACTTTCAATAAAGTTATTACTTGTCTTTCCAGAGCAGCAATGCCCTTGCAGCTTCCAGCATGTACATGTGGTGGTGAATGGCACCTATTTTAAATAATGCTTTCATGTTTCTTTATCAACAGGGTACGTGAATAAAAATTGTACTTTCTTAGTTAATTATATTTTTCCCCTTAAAATGAAAAGAAAATTGCAATGCAAATCTAAAATTCTTAAGGCATATGTGAGTCTAAATTTAACTCTTGCTGGTCTAAATATGATTTCCTGAATCAAATTCACTACATATATGTCTGAAAATTATGCTTGAAATTTTGTTATGCCAGTTAGTGACAGAAGCAAGAGGTAAGCTGTTTTTTATTGCTTTATGTATTAGTTCAAGGGAAGATAGTCATGGAACTACCCAGGAAGTGGAGGTGCAAATGGAAACATATTCTGCTTAGTTTATGATGAAAAGGGTATTAGGTGGCTTGTAAAATCAACACTAAGGATGAGAACTAGGACTGGGTAGGATCTAAGAAAGTCTGCACAGACAAGATCTTGCTCTAGGAAGTGTGTGCTGAGGATATCACCATTGCCACTGGGCACATGACACTGCTGGCCCTGATGCAATTTGATAGTTAGCTGACATGCTGCTGTACTCCACTTGTTTGAGTATTTGGTTTATGCCATGTAATTTGCCTCTCAACTCCTTGGTGGCTACTTCATGGAACTTCTAACTGACCCATTATATTATGTCACCTCCCCCTAATGTTCATTTTTCTGATAGCAGCTGTAATTGGCTGCCTAATTCTAGCTGCTGAAGCATGTTGAGATAGACACATTTTCACATACCACAGTATGTCCACATAACTGGTAATCAAGGAAATACCCACAAAACAATGATCCCATCACATTTTTGCTTGTCAGACTGACAAATATTAAAAAGATTTATAATATTGAATATAGTAAGGGCATGCGGAAACCAGTACTCTTTTTATTTAATCCTCACCTGAGGATATTTTTCCCATTGTTTTTTTTTATTTTTATTTTTTAGAGAGAGAATGGAATGTAGGGGTAGAGACAAAGAGAGAGTAACATCTATGTGAGAGAGACACCTCATATCAACTGTTTGCCTCCCATATGCACCCCAACCAGGACCAGGGTTCGAGTCTGCAACCATGGTATGTGCCCTTGATCCCAGAATCAAACCAGCAACCCTTCAATCCATAGACCAATGCTATAACCACTGAGAAAAACCAGCTAGAACAAAAACCATCACTCTTATAGTAAACTAGAGGCCTGGTGCATGAAACTTGTGCACTCGGGGGGGTTCCTCACCCTCTCACAGGAGCCCCGCAATCAATCACCCCACAGAGGGAGGCCCTGTCTACCCACTGCAGTGCCACCAGCCAGGTAGCATAGGCCTCCCTTTTTGGGGCGATTGATCACCTGGCTGGGGCTCCATGATGGATTGCCCCAAAGAGGTATGCCCTGCCCACCCAGCCGGGACTCTGTGATGGATCACCACCGCAGAGGGAAGCCCCACCCACTTGCCGCAGCCCGCCAGTGGGTGGCCTGGGACTCCCTCTGAGGGGCAATCATGGGGTGGTGGCCAGGTCCCAAACAATTGCATCACTCCCGCCTTGGCTAGCCTGGCAACAGTGGGTGTCATAGTGTGATCATCTGGATGGTCGTTCCGCTGTTCGGCCGTTCAGTTGATTTGTATATTACGCTTTTATTATTATAAACTAGAGGCCCAGCGAGCGAAATCGCACCTGGTAGCCTGCTGCTGCTCGCAGCCCTGCCCACCCACCCACTGCTGCTTGCTGCATTCACCACCCTGCCTGCCCGCCCACTGCTGCTCACTGTGCTCACTGCCCCACCTGCCCACCACCCGCCTTGCTGCGATCGGAGTCTGTGGGCTGCGGGGGAGAGACCGAGTGGTGCTCAATGCACCTCATGGTGACCAGCCATTTGATCCTCGTGGTTGTCACAGACACTGGCTTTTTATATATATACTAGAGGCCAAGTGCACAAAAATTTGTGCACTCGGGGGGAGGGGGAGTCCCTCAGCCTGGCCTGTGCCCTCTCGCAGTCTGGGACCCCTCGGGAGATAACGACCTGCTGGCTTAAGCCTGCTCCTGGGTGGCAGAGGGCAGGCCCAATCCCTAGGTGCAGCCCCTGGTCAGGCTCAGAGCAGGGACGATTGGGGAGTTGGGGCGCTGCCCCCTGTCATGCACAGAGCAGGGCAGATCGGGAGGTTGGGATGCCACCCTCAGTCACGCTCAGGGTAGGGCCAATTGGGGGGTTGGGGCACCACCTCCTGTCACACTCAAGGCAGGGTAGATGGGGAGGTTGCAACGCCACCCCCTGTCATGCACAGAGCAGGGCCAATCAGGGGGTTGGGGTGCTACCCACTGTCACTCACAGAGCAGGGGCCATCAGGGCGGTTGGGGCTCCATACCCTGTCACACACAGAGCAGGGCAGATCAGGGGGTTGGGGCGCCACCCTCTATCACCCACAGAGCAGGGCCAATCAGTGGGTTGGGGCACCGCCACTGTCACATTCAGGGCAGGGCCAATGGGGAGGTTATGGCTCTATCCCATCACACACAGAGCAGGGCCCGTGGGGGGTGTTGGGGCACCGCACTCTATCACCCACAGAGCAGGGCAGTTCAGGGGGTTGGGGCACCGCGACTGTCACACTCAGGGCAGGGCCGATGGGGAGGTTATGGCTCTACCCCATCACACACAGAGCAGGGCCCATTGGGGGCGGGGGGGGGGGGTTGGGGTGCCACACCCTGTCACACACAGAGCCACAGGGCGATCAGGGGGTTGGGGAGTTCCCCCCTATCAGGCACAGAGCAGGGCTGATCAGGTGGTTGGGGTGCCTTCTCCTGTCACAAACAGAGCAGGGCAGTTAGGGAGGTTGTGGCCCCACCCCCTGTCACACACAGAGCCACAGGGCGATCAGGGGGTTTGGGTGCTGCCCCCGTCACACTGATCCCGGTGCCAGGAGGCATATTACCCTTTTACTATATAGGATAGAGGCCTGGTGCACGGGTGGGGGCCGGCTGGTTTGCCCTGAAGGGTGTCCTGGATCAGGGTGGGGGTCCCCACTGGGGTGCCTGGCCAGCCTGGATGAGGGTATGATGGCTGTTTGCAGCTGATCACACCCCCTTCAGGGTGGGGGTCCCCACTGGGGTGCCTGACCAGTCTGGGTGAGGGGCTGAGGGCTGTTTTCAGGCTGGCGGGTGACTGAAGCTCCAAACTGCTCCTTTTTTTCTTTTTTTTTTATTCTGGGCCAGCTTTAGCTCTGGCTCCAGCTCTGAGGCCTCTGCTGCTGAAAGCAGGTATCTGGTTTGTTTGGGTTCTATAATCGATACACTGTATCAACTCCAGCTCTGAGATCCCCGCTGACTGAAAGCAGGTTTCTGGGGTTTTATTTAGCTTCTATATTTGTAACAATGTTTCAAACTGCAAGCTCAGAGGCCGGCAAGGCAGGCGGGGAACGTTGGAGTCCTCCGTCGCTGAAGCAAGCAAGCCTCATGTTAGCTTCCAGCTGCCTGGCTGTTGGCCGCCATCTTGGCTGGCAGTTAATTTGTATATCGCCCTGATTAGCCAATGGGAAGGGTAGCGGACGTACGGCTAATTACCATGTTTCTCTTTTATTAGATAGGATTAAAGGCCCGGTGCATGAAATTTGTGCACTCACTGGAGTGTGTCCCTCAGCTCAGCCTGCACCATGTCCAATCTGGGACCTCTTGGGGATGTCCAACTGCCGGTGTAGGCCTGCAGGGATCAGGCCTAAATTGGCAGTTGGACTTCCCTCTCACAATCCAGGACTGCTGGCTCCTAACCACTCGCCTGCCTTCCTGATAGCCTCCAACTGCCCTCCCCTGCCGGCCCAATGGCCCCCAACTGCCTTGCGCTGCCGGCCTAATCGCCCCCAACTGCCCTCCCCTACAGGCCTGGTCCCCCCCAACTGCCCTCCCCTGCAGTCCTAGTGCCCCCAACTGTCCTCCTCTGGTGGCCATCTTGTGACAACATGGGGGCAGCCATCGTATGGTGGCCATCTTGTGAAATGTTGGGGTGGCGACCTTGTGACAACATGGGGGTGGCCATCTTGTGATGACATGGGGGTAGCCATTTGTACCCCCATGTGAGGATGTGAGGGTGTGGGGTCAATTTGCATATTTCCTCTTTATTATATAGGATTGATTGGTGCTTTCTGTAGGGGAGTTTGTTAATGAAAGTAAGCTACTAAAATATGAGTGTCTTTTAACACAGACATTTTTTCTAGGTGAACAAAATAAATGTGAGATAATATATGTCAAAGGTATTTATTATACTACTAGAGGCCCGATGCATGAATTCATGCACGAGTGGGGTCCGGACAGCCCGCACCAATGGGGGCCTATCCTCTGGGAAGGGGTGGAGTAGGGGCTGTGGGCAGTTGTATGGCCAGCGCAGCCCCCAATCAGGGTGTTGGGGGGTGAGAGGGGGCAGGGCTGGCCATTGGAAGCAAATGAGGGAGGTTGGCCTGATTGGGGAACGGGGTTGGGCGGGGGCACCTATTGGGCCTGAATCAGGCTGGTTGTCTGCCACAGTGCACGTGATTGCCACCAGTCATTCTGGTCGTTCTGGCCGTTACGCTGTTCCAGACGCTGGGCTTTTATATATATAGATTGTATGCAATAAAAAGAAATAAACTAAATGCCAACAAAGAATGAGATAGAAATATAGAGATAGAATGAAAGAGAGAGAGAGAGAGAGAGAGAGAGAGAGAGAGAGAGAGAGATTTAGAAATTTATTCCATAAAAATATGTAGTAGTTACTTTCTGCTTATGGGACATGGGGTGAATTTTATTTTCTCCTTCGTATATTTTCACATTGCTTAAATTTTCTATATGAATGTGTAGTATTTTAATAATTAGAAAAATAGTCTTCTAATTTTTATCTAAAAATTATAAGGGGATTATTTTTTAAATAATCCTACATTCTGAATTTGGTTCTGTTTATGTTTCTGAATATTTATTTCTTCCTCTTTAAAATGAGAAGATACGGATATATGATGAATTATTTTATGGAACTTAAATCTCCAAGATATTTACTCTATGAATACTTCAAATACTAATATCTCTTCTTCAGAAATAAAGGGGTAATGGATAAAGTAGACTTGAATGAGGTGGTGTTCAGTTGGAAGATGACTCAACTATTTCTAGAGGAGCTTGTATAGTGGTGTGAAATCGGATTTGTGGTGAGGTGGGAACACTTGGTGTGTCTTGGCACCTCTTTTATGAACTCTTGGAGGTAATTTAAATGGCTGCAGAGATCAGAAAGCCAATACCAATGATAATTTTTATTCTCAGAGAAACTATAAAGGAAAGAGTGATTGTAGAACCTAAGATTCCAAAAGAATTTTAAAAGGCATCACATGACCAAAGAGGACATTCAGTTAGTAAACATATAAAAAGATTATCAACCTTATTAGTAATAAGGAAAATTTGATTTTATATCACAATGAGCTATCATAAAATGGTCCAAATAGCAGAAGTTAAATTGTCAGAAATATCAAGTGTTGGTAAGAATATGAAGCAATACATACCTTTTTGGTGGATTGTAAGCTGGTGCAATCGCTGTGGAAAACAGGTTTGGCATTACCTAGGAAAATTAAAGATGTAGATATCCTATGATTTAGGAATTCCACTTCCATTTGTATACCATAGGAAAAAAGTATATGTGTGTATCATGTGTGCATAGTGGCCTTTTCAAAATTATAACTCAAAACTGGAAACAACTCAGATGTATAGCAATAGTAGAATTTTAACATGTTGGTATATTCATAAAATAGAACACCCTATGATACATTCCCTAATATAGAAGAACATATACATAATATTGAGTGAAAAAAGAGTCAAAAGGATAGGTGCAGTATGATTTAAATTTTACACAGTTAAGAACCCAGAAAAATTAAGCTATTATTTAGGAACTCATAAATAGCAAAACATAGGAATGAATTATTCATATATCAGAATAATGGTTATCTCTAGTAAGAAGGGAGGCAAATGTAATTAGGGAGAGACACAGGCTCATAAGATACTGACATTCTATTTCTAAAACATGAGTGGGTTATTATTGTTGTTGTAATTTACTTATTTTATATATATTTATGAAATTATAGCATTATTTTAAAATTTTAAATTTGAGCTATGGAGGAAAATACAATAATATTTCTGTATGTTCCTCTCACCTTTTCTTTATTTGAATCTGGTAGTTCCTAAGAGATTTAAAAAGGCTATGAGTTGGGATGAAGGAAAGTGGCTTAAATTAGAGGAGAATGGTTCAAGTAAGATACTCAACTCAGTTGAGAGATGTGTATGTAAAATCCCCTATTTCTAACTTGAGAGAATATATGTGAGAGGCATACAAGCAAGAAAAAGTCAAGAAGAGATATTGAGAAGGATGTATATTTTGCTGCTGTTGGATGGAGTGTTCTATAAACGTCAGTTTGATCCAATATGTTGATGACATTGGCAAGTTCTTGTATATCCTTACTGAATTTTGGTCTACATCACATTCAGAATTGTTAAAATCTCCAACTATAATTGTGAATTTATCTGTTTCTTCTTATACGTCTGTCAGTTTTTATTCCATGTATTTTGTAGTTCTGCTGTTAGGTGCATAAAAATGTAGCTTGGTTATCTTCTTGGTGAACTAAAACTTTTATGATTATGTAATGCCTCTCTTTATTCCTGGTAGCTTCTTTGCTCTAAAGATTGCTTTTCTGATTTTAATATAGCCATGACTGCTTTGTCTGATTTATAAATATAACCACTCCAAATCTTTTATCTTTCTTAACTCCTTTGGGTTATTTGAACATTTTTTAGCATTCATTTTCTTTTATCTTTTGTGGTCAGTGCACATTATAGTGATCAGTGGTTCCACCGATCAGATGAGTGTCAGTATGGTCTATTTCCATATTACACTTTTATTATATAGGATAAGGACATGGATTTATTTGATTTATCCTGTTTCAGACTTACTAAGTTCTAGAATCTATAGAAATCTTTTGCTTAAATTATGATGGTTTATGGTCATTGTTTTTTTCAAATATTTTTTCAGCTTTACACTTTTTTCTCTTTTTTGAATTCTGGTCACACAAGCATTTTTTTTATTGTCCCATGGTCTGTGATTCTGCTCATTAAAAACACACACACACTTTTCTCTGTATGTTTAGATTGAATAATTTCTTTTGATCTACCTTTAGGTTTACTGACACTCATCTGTCATCTTCATTCAGCTATTGAGTCTAGTCACTGAGTTACTATAATTTTCTATTTTAAAATATCCACTTGGCTCTTTGTATCTTCTGTTGCTTTGCCCAGACTTCCTATCATAAAATGCCTTTTAAGATTGCTCAGGGTTGCTAAATAAAGCATCTTATAATGGCTGCTTTAAAGTTTTGTCAGATTATCCCAACATCTGTGCCATCTTGGTGTCGGCAACTTTTCATCTTTTCACATCTGAGTTGAGGTTTTCCTGTTTCTTCATATGTCATTTCATTTTGGATGTGTTTTGGACACTTTAAATTTTATGTTATAAAACTCTGGGTCTTGTTTAATTTTATTGGAGTACTGATACTCATGTTTTTGTAGAAAACCAACCTCCTTATATTCAAGTCATAAATTTCACCTAGCCTGGTGGGTTATATTTCTGATATCAGTTCAATTTTTGAAGCTTTTACAGTGTATTTTGGATTTTTCGTGGCTGTGTACCACTTAGTGCTTAGTTCGGAACTTATAATGGTCTGCCCATTAATTCAGTTCTCAGTCTTTGGTACACTAGCTAGGATCAGATTCATACTTGTGCGCCTGGATTGAGCCCTGAAGTTCATATACAACAGTTTCTTTGAGTTCTTTGCTTTCTGTCATCACTGTGAGGCTTTCCAATTCCCTGTAGCTTTTTAGTCCACAGGCCAGAAAGTGGTGTTCTAGTTACTGTACTCTGTTGCACACTTCCATTTTTGAGCCCATATCCAGAACTTAGTGATGTGAGGACAGGGAGAGCAAAGAAGGAGTAGGGGTGACCGCACTCACTTGGAGCCACAGCTCCACCAAACAGAGAGGAAGGTTCTCTTCCCTCAGAATTTTGACCCCCGCCTTGGGTTTGTTGGGGCTGGAGCATGGTAGAACAGAGAAAAAAATAGATTTCTGCATGCTCTCTGAGCATTAGGAGTTCTATTACCTGTTCTTTGAGTCAGAAGTTTTTTTCCAGCATTCTGTCTGCACCACAGGGCTCACTTTTAGACTTCTGACTGCATTAACATTCTGGTGAAGAGATGCCAGGATTTTAAAAATGGTAAAATCATCACTAGCTTGCTGGCCCTTCTAATTCTGGTGTTCTCAGATATAGCTGCTGATATCTACTTTTTATTTTTATTTTACTTTTAAAAACCTTTATTTTTAAATTACAGTTTACATTCAGTATTATTTTGGATTAATTTCAGGTGTACCGCATAGAGGTCAGACAGTCATATGCTTTACACATGATCCCTCCCCACTCCCCGTATGTCTAGTGCCCACCTGGAACCATACATTAGTGACTGTATTCCCTATGCTAAACTTTACATAACAATGACTTTTTGTAACTATCTGTTTGTACTTAATCCTTTCACCTTTTTCATCTGGCTCCCTAAACCACTCCTCTCTGGCAACCAGCAGTTTTTCTCTGTATCTTTGAGTCTGGTTTTGTTTGGTGTATTACTTTATTTTGTTCTTTAGATTCCACATATAAGTGAAATCATATGGTATTTGTCTTTCTCTGTCTGACTTATTTCACATAGCATAATACCCTCTGGGTCCATCCATGCTGTTGCAAATAGTAAGATTTTATTCCTTTTGCCGAGGCCGGTTTGGCTCAGTGGATAGAGCGTCAGCCTGCGGACTGAAAGGTTCCAGGTTCGATTCCGGTCAAGGGCATGTACCTGGGTTGCGGGCACATTCCCGGTGGGGGATGTGCAGGAGGCGGCTGGTCGATGTTTCTCTCTCATTGATGTTTCTGACTATCTCTCTCTCTTCCTCTCTGTAAAAAATCAATAAAATATATTTTTAAAAAATAGATAAATAAAAAACGAGTGCGCATAGTTTTAAAAAAAAGATTTTATTCTTTTTTATAACTAATATTCCATTGTATATATGTATCACCACTTTATCTACTCATCTATTTATGAGCACTTAAGTTGCATCCGTATCTTGACTATTGTAAGCAATGCTGCAGTGATCATAGGGGTGCATATATTTATTCAAATTTGTCTTTTGGGTTTCTTTGGATATGTACCCAGAAGTAGAATTACTGGGTGATAAGGCAGTTTGATTTTTAATTTTGAGGAACCTCCATTCTGTTTCCCACAGTGGCTGCACCAATGTACATTCCCACCAACACTCCACAAGGGATCTCTTTTCTCCACATCCTTGCCAAGACTTGAGGTCTGTTAATTTATAGCTGTTAGCCATTCTGATAGGTGTGAGGTGATACCTCATTTTGGTTTCAATTTGCATTTCTCTGATGATTAGAGACATTGAACATTTTTTCATATGTCTATTTACCATCTATATTTAATCTTTGGAGAAGTGTCTATTCAAGCCCTCTGCATCTCTGCCATTTTTTTCATTGGATTGTTTATTTTTTTTGGTATTTATTTATTTATTTATTTATTTAGTGTTCAGTTGTATGAGGTCTTTATAAATTTTGGATATTACCCCTTATTGGATGCATAATTAGTGAATATCTTCTTCCATTCAATAGGTTGTGTTTTTGTTTTGTTTATTTATTTATTTTTGCTGTGCAAAAACATTTTAGTTTGATGTATTCCCATTTGTTTACTGTTTTTTATGTTAGTTTGTTTCCTTTGACTTAGAGATATATTAGAAAAAAGTACTGCAAAAAGAAATGTCAAATGGTTTACTGCCTATCTTTTCTTATAGAAGGTTTAAGGTTTCAGGTCTTACATTTAAGTCTTTAAGTCATTTTTAGTTTATTTTTGGGTATGGTTTAAAAGGTGATCTATTTTGGTAGAATAGAGAGCCCAGAAATCGGTCCGAACCAATATGCTCAATTAATATTTGACAAAGGAGGCAAGAACATACAATGGAGCCAAGATAGTCTCTTCAATAAATGGTGCTGGGAAAATTGGACAGATATATGCAAGAAAATGAAACTAGACCACCAACTTACACCATACACAAAAATAAACTCAAAATGGATAAAGGACTTAAATGTACGACAGGAAACCATAAAAATTCTAGAAGAATCCAAAGGCAACAAAATCTCAGACATATGCCGAAGCAATTTCTTCACTGATACAGCTCCTAGGGCACTTGAAACGAAAGAGAAAATAAACAAATGGGACTACATCAAAATAAAAAGCTTCTGCACAGCAAAAGAAACCATGAACAAAACAACGAGAAAACCCACTGTGTGGGAAAACATATTTGCCAATGTCATATCTGATAAGGGCCTAATCTCCAAAATTTATAGGGAACTCATACAACTTAACAAAAGGAAGATAAACAATCCAATCAAAAAATGGGCAAAGGACCTAAATAGACACCTTTCAAAAGAGGACATTCAGAAAGCCAAGAGACATATGAAAACATGCTCAAAGTCACTAATCACCCGAGAGATGCAAATCAAAACAACAATGAGGTACCATCTCACACCTGTCAGACTGGCTATCATCAACAAATCAACAAACGACAAGTGCTGGAGAGGATGTGGAGAAAAAGGAACACTTGTGCACTGCTGGTGGGAATGCAGACTGGTGCAGCCACTATGGAAGACAGTATGGAGTTTCCTTAAAAAACTGAAAATGGAACTCCCATTTGACCCTGTGATCCCACTTCTAGGAATATATCCCAAGAAACCAGAAACACCAATCAGAAAGGATATATGCACCCCTATGTTCATAGCAGCACAATTCACCATAGCTAAGATCTGGAAACAGCCTAAGTGCCCATCAGTAGATGAATGGATCAGAAAACTGTGGTACATCTACACGATGGAATACTATGCTGCTCTAAAAAGGAAGGAACTCTTACCATTTGCATCGTCATGGATGGAACTGGAGAGCATTATGCTAAGTGAAATAAGCCAGTCAATGAAGGAAAAATACCACATGATCTCACTCATTCATGGATAATAGAGACCATTATAAACTTTTGAACAATAATAGATACAGAGGCAGAGCTGCCTCGACAGATTGTCAAACTGCAGCAGGAAGGCCGGGGAGGGTTGCGGGGCAGGAGGTAGGGGGGTAAGAGATCAACTAAAGGACTTGTATGCATGCATAGAAGCATAACCAGTGGACATAAGACATTGGGGGATAGGGGAGGCTAGGGGACTGTCTAGGGCGGGGGGATAAAATGGACACATATGTAATACCCTTTGTAATACTTTAAGCAATAAAAAAAAAAAAAAAAAAAAAACAACAGAAGAAGGAAAAAAATAAATAAATAAATAAATAACACAGGGATTTGAGACACAACAAAAATATCATTATCTTTTAAATGTTAATGTAGGTATCACTATACATACATGTATGTAGTATACCTATTATTATCTTTATGTAATGTTCAATTTTATACCCTAAATGCAAAGCATATCCAGCCATTTTCTCATGTGTCAGAATAAACAAACAATATACCTGAGGGAAAAAAAAAAAAAAAAAAAAAAAGGTGATCTATTTTGGGTATGGTTAAAAATGTTAAAAATGTGATATATTTTTTGCATGTATTGGTCCTATTTTCCCAACACCATTTATTGAATAGACTGCTTTTACCCATTTCATGTTCTTGCCTCCTTTGTCATAGATTCATTGATAGTATAGTTGTGATCTTGTTTTTTTCTGGCCTCTCTATTCAGTTCCATTGATCTATGTGTCTGTTTTTATAACAGTACCATGCTCTTTTGATTACTATAGCCTTCTCATATAATTTGAAATCAGGTAGAGTGATACCTCCGTGTTCTTCTTCTTCTTCTTTTTTTTTTTTTTTTAAAGATTGCTGTTGCTTTTTGAGGTCTTATATTTCCATATAAATTTTTGGATTATTTGTTCTAGTTCTGGGAAATATGACTGACATATTAATATGAATTGCATTACATCTATAGATTGCTTTGGGTATTATGGACATTTTAATGATAATTCTATCTATGAGCACAGTATATGCTTCCACTTCTTCACTCTTTTCAATGTCTAATAATTTCTTGAGTACATGTCATTTACTTTATTGGTTAAATTTTTCCTAGGTATTTTATTTTATTGATGCAATTATAAGTGGGATAGTTTTCTTAATTTCTCTTTCTTTTATTTTTTTGTCCCCTTTTTCCCTCCATTGACCCCCTCCAGCCCACCCCTGGCCCCTGCCCCAGGCCTTCATCACCCCATTGTTTGCGTCCATGGGTTATGCATATATACATACAAGTTCTTTGGTTGATAGCCTCCCACCCACCCACCCTCCTCCACCTTCCCTCAGAGATTCCACACTCTGTTCCAGGCTTCCATGTCTCTGGATCCACTCCGTTCATCAGTTTATTTTGTTCATTCGATTCCACGGATGAGTGAGATCATGTGATACTTGTCTTTCTCTGACTGGCTTATTTCACTTAGCATAATATTCTCCAGGTTCCTTCATGTTGTCTCAAAGGGTAAGAGATCCTTCTTTTTACTGCTGCACAGTATTCCATGATATAAATGTACCACAGCTTTTTTATCCACTTGTCTACTGATGGGCATTTGGGCTGTTTCCAGATCTTAGCTCTTATTAATTTGCTGCTATGAATATAGAGGTACATACATTTATTTTTATTGGTGTTTTGGATTTCTTAGGATATATTCTTAGAACTGGGATCACTAAGTCAAATGGCAATTCCATTTTTAATTTTTTGAGGAAACTCCATAATATTTTCCCTAGTGCAGGTGTGGGCAACCCCTGGCACACAGTAACTTTTGCTGGCACGCGAAACCCTCTCTTATAATCTTCCATTTACAATCTTTTTCTTAATATCAACTTTTTTATTTTTCAGATAAATTCATTGTAGGTGCATCTTAGATAAATAAATAATTTTACATAACAAGTTATCTTAAAGACCATAGACATGGATTGACGAGAGAGGGGAAGAGCAATTTCTATGCCTCTGCCTTAACTCTCCCTGCCTTTCTAGATCCGACCAGTGTTTTGGTTTCATCCACATATGCTTATGAATCTTTGTTCTCAGTGATGAATTTTGTTAAGTCTCATAATAGGAGTAGCCTGACGGATGAAAGTAGTAGCTCGTGCATAGCTCTGAAGGTCACGAAATATAAACCTGGTGTAAAATCTCTGTCATCAGTGATGCAGCAGCAAAAGTCCCACTGATAATATCAAACGGAGTCATAAAGTTTTCTGTCGGACTATCAGTGTACATGTATACATTAAAAAATAAATATATTTTTCATCATCATCATATACTGTGTTTTTGTCGCTCGAACAAATTTTATTATTGCTTCAAGGTTCTTCACATGCGTACACCTTATGAGATATCAAGTAGGCGTAACATGTTCTCAAAAAATTAGGGTTGGCACGCAGAAGAATTTTGAGTCAGATATTTTGCTGGTTTTGGCACGCATTCACAAATAGTTTGCCCTCCCCTGCCCTAGTGGCTGCACCAATCTGCATTTCCACCAGCAGTGCATGAGAGTTCCCTTTACTCCACATCCTCGCCAGCACTTGTCATTTGTTGATTTGTTGATGATAGCCATTCTGATAGGTGTGAGGTGATACCTCATTGTTGTTTTAATTTACATCTCTCTGATGATGATCAGTAACTTTGGGTACTGTGTCCTAGCTAAGTTGACACATAAAATTAACCATCACATTCTGAAAGGTGATTATAGATACTCCTTGGATAATTTTCTGTTTTCTGAGTAGCCTTCTTTGAGAGCTACTATTGGTAATCAAATACTGTTTTTTAAGGAAAAACCATTTCTCATGGATCCTCAATGTCATCTTAGAATAATTTTACTGTAAATGAATTTAAATATATTTATATCTGTAACTAAAATATAAATGGCTTAAATTTTACCTCTTTGAAAATTATATATTCATACCAAATCCTCATATTAGATAGAAACAAAACCATGACATCAATAAAGTTAAAATCACATTGATTTAGTTGGTAATGAAAGATGTTTTGCTATGATTAAGTGTAGAATAAATACAAAATCAGGACTGTTACTGTAATTAATCTATTTCTGCATTTCTATTTCAGTGGTACTATTTATTATCAATGATGCCTTTTAGTATTAGACTTAGTGCTATTGAAACCTAGCGGGATTACAATTATGACTGGAATTTCCAGGTCCTATTCAATGTTCTGAGTCAGAGTATCTGGAATGCAGCCTAGTTTCATACATTTAACATTATCTCCACTGATAATCTAATGTTGATGGTCTATAGGTCTACAGTGCATATTCTATAACAATGGGTGAAAACATAAAACATTTAGTCAAATTATCAGAATCATAAGCAACATTAAAAAAATTATAGTTTCAATGTTATGTGCCACCCTTACTAAATTGGAATCTCTAGTGGCCAGCCCCAGAGATATGTGTGTGTATGTGTGTTTTAAGTCCTTCAAAGGATAAAGTGGTCATCTAGATTTTAGAATTACTGCTCTATATTATTTTTCTTAAAAAGTAGTAGTTTCATTTAGAAGCTTGTCAATATCCAGATGATGAAAAAATATTCTTTGAGATCAATTGAGAGTGCCTGAGTAACAGGTATTTTAAAATTTAATTAGGTGGAAGAATTTATACAGTATAGATTGAATAGGAAAACTTGATACTTTATTTTGTATAAGTAAAAAAAAAAGTACTTTGGTTTCTTGTTCAAATAGACAGCATTTCATATCTATTAATCATAAAGCTAAATCATAGGCAGAAGTTGTTTTCCATTTTGCAAAAATGTATGCCCTCATTACATCTATTTTATATATCCGATGATGGAGCTACACATTAAAGAAAAGGAGAGTTAAAGAACATTGTTTATTTGTGTATTTGTGCCTTTAGTATTGGAATCTTTTCATTCTACATGTGGGCTGCATGTTGTTATGAGTGATGACACTGGGTTGTTGCCAACCATCTCAGTTTAAGAAATTAGTCAGGCTGGAGTCCATTCAGTTTTATGCCTAGCTTAGTCTCAAAAGCCTTCAAACTTATGAATCTAGCTCCCTTTTTGGTTACACATTATTTGATAAAGACTCTTTCCCATAAGGTACAGTTGTTTAGTTGGCAGAGTACAACATTGGTCAGATCTGGAATTTAAGTTCTTTGACTTACTGTTGAAAGAAGAATTTGATCAAGTCCTCAAACATCTATGAAGCTAGAGAAGTGGTTGCAAACTAGCTGTTAATTCTGTTTTTAAGAAAGTATGATTCTGTTTTTCTGTAGTTTTTCTTTCAATGGGAATATAGTGTCTTAAATTTTCTAATATTAATGCCTAATATAAACATTACTAAAAATTGTGCTGATAAATAACAATTTGTACATGTCAATGATTTATAAGAAACCCTAAAAAGAGAGAGTGGGCAAAAATATAGATAATACTGGTAAGTCAAATGAAATAAAATGTCCTGATATAAATCCAAGTATATGTGGGGATTTAGAAGGATATGGGCTTCATCTCATAATTAGTGTAGAATAATGCATTCGTTACATACAGTGTGATAACTAGCCATTTGAGAACAAAGAAGATAGCTCATTACATTTTCTACACCAATACAAATTTCAGGTAGGTTAAATATTTACTTATATACAATGAAATAACAAAGTATTGGGAGAAAATGTTTTCCTTAATGCTAATGTAGTGGGGAAGGCTTATCAAGGCAAAATGTGTCACAACCGTAAGACCTCTGTAATTCAAAGATCTTTTTAAAAAGGTAACCCAATAGGGAAACATTAAAAAGCTAGAATCTGACAATTTATAGAAGGAATTTAAATGACTCATACATGAAAAACAAATTCATGAATAAACAAAACAATCACATAAGTTAAGCTTTTATTTTTCATAGGGACACAAGTTAAAAGATTCAAACTGTTTATTTTGGGGCAAAGATGTACACAAATGGACATAGTAATTTAACATTGGTTGAGGTGTATGTAATTCAATGTCAGTTTTTGGAGGAAGTTTTATGGTATCCTGTAAAACTATTTAAACTATAATTTTTCATAATCATTCACCAGGGATTTTACTTTAAAGAAAGAATTCTAAAGACATTCTCTCATTAGTGCCGCTCAACTTTGTACATTACAATAACTACACATTCAAGTACATTTTCTAACAAAAATTTTAAATAAAATAGGTTAAACAAA